>NC_090935.1:697086750-697389916 GCF_040938575.1 Ambystoma mexicanum | reverse complement strand
TCTCTACAAACATGATGTACATTTCCATGTCTATTTCACTAACACAATAGAGGTACAGTAAAAGTATAAAAACTGTTACTATAATCATTGAACATACATATATAAACATGATCATTACAGGTCATGGCCATACAAGCATGTGGATGTGTGGTGCTCCTCTGGATTGATATTCTTTTCTCAAAAATGATTGTTCCACTTCTCTGAGTGAAGTGGTAGTTTTAATGCAGATGAAGTGTAACATGGCAATGAAGCGATGGTGAAAGTACCTTGTTACATTGACAAGGTGAAGAGAACAGAGTTTTAATGGTGTTTTTATATCTAGACCATTTTTATTTTGATTTGCAGTGTGGGAAAAGTTGTGCAAGTCATCTCATGAGTATTCTGCACAACTTAAAGTACAAACCATCTGGGTGGGCCTAGGTTGCTTATCATGCAACACACATAAGTGTGACTTCAGAACCAATATTCTTTTGTACCACGCATGGTTGACAAGAGATTTGTGACACTTGACTACAAAACGTCATCTTTGTCTTTTATCTTTTGAAGCAGTTGAGTAGCCGACATGTTTAAAACAGAACACCCTAGTGGGTGTTTCACAATTGTGATTGGTATGATATGATATGATATGGCATTTATAACGCGCCTATACACAAGTGTTTCAAGGCGTGATGAGGCAAGGGAGGGGGAACAGAGGGAAGACAGACAGCGATCCTACTAGGCCAGGTGTCATTCAGATCGCACAAGTGCAAGGGAAGGGGGAAAGTGCAGTACATGAGATAATAAATAACAAGATAAATAGAGAGTGGCCAACAGGTGGCAAGTGCAGGTTGAGTGCCGACATAAGCGCTGGTGGGGGGACTTTAGGGATGCAGAAAACAGTCCCTAGGTGCTGGGGTTGCCGGGGAGGCAGTGCTGGCGTGCAACTGGCAGGACTGGGCCCGAGATCAGATGGGTGGCCAGGTATAGTATCAGACAGGGCTTCAGCAGGGGAGAGGGGCAGAGAAAGCAGAAACAAAGAGGAAGGTTTTAAGGTGCTTCCGGAACCAATGAGGGTTCTCCTCAAGTGTTAGCTAGGCAGGTAGGCTGTTCCAGAGGGAGGACCCGGCCAAAGAGAGAGATCTACCACCAGCTCGTTGCTTCGAGAAGCGACTGACCCTCAGGGAGTTGGAGGCGGATGAGCGAAGAGCTCCAGAGGGAATATATTTAGGAAGAGAGTTGAAGGTATTGATGCCCCAGGCCCCGGAATGCCTTGGGGACGATGCATAGGGTTTTGAACTTAATCCTCGCAGCCATTGGGAGCCAGTGCAGAGATTTCAGTCCTCCAGAGATACGATCCCTGGGCTTGAGGCCAAAGACAAGTCTTGCAGTCCTGTTCTGGATGAGTTACAGAGGGTGGAGAGTGGAAGCGAGAAGATTTAGAAAGAGGATGTAGCAATAGTCCAGCCTAGAGAGAACCAGAGCTCTGGAGAAATTGAGCTTCTGGGGGAAGGAAACAAAGGAAATATTACCTCTGAGGAGGTGCAGCTGGTAGTGTGACTTCTTGGAGATGTCAGAGATGTGAAGAGAGAAAGAGAGTGTGGAGTCGAAGATGACACTGAGGTTTTTAGCCTTGCAGGTAGGAGCAGGGAGTGGGCCAAGAGAGACTGGCCAGAGAGCTACAGGAAAGGAGGGAGTGGGTGTGCCAATGAGGAGTATCTCAGTCTTACTGGCATTAAGGCAGAGGTCATTGGTGGCACAACACTCTTGGATATCAGACAGACAGTCAGAAATGAGGGACGGAGAAGAGGTGGCCGAAGGTAGCCTGAGAGCAAGCTGAGTGTCATCCGCATTGCACTGGAAGTTGGAGCAGAGAGCGGCAATGCGGTGGGCAAAGAGTGACTGGTATTGATTGAACAGCCAGGGAGAGAGGGTAGACCCCTGGGGGACATCACAGGTAGAAAAAAAGATAGCAGAGAGGAAGGACCCACGTTGGACCTGGGAGGGTCGGTCAAAGAGGAAGGAAGTCAGCCACACCAGGGCCTGACCAGTGATACCTAGGTTATAACAGAGACAATTTAACAGGATGCCATGGATCACAGTGTTAAGGGCAGAAGAGAGATCAAGCAAGATGAGGACACAGGGGGTGTTAGAGTCAAGGTTGGAGAGCAGGTCTTCATGGATGTTCATTAGAGCAGTTTCCATGCTTCTGGCAGCTCTGATGCCAGACTGATGGTCACAAAGACAACCAACAGATTCAGTGTGGAGATTAAGCTGGGAGATGGTCAGTTTCTCTTGGAGCTTGCCTAGGAAGGGAGTGATGGAGATACAGCAATAGTTAACCAGACAGGAGGGATTGGCAGAGGGTTTTTCAAGAAGAGGGTGCACAAGGGAGTGCTTTAGGGGGGATGGGAAGACTCCAGTGGTGAAGGAGTCATTGCAGAAGTCAGCCAGGGCAGGAGCCAGGGTGTCAATGTGGTCCTTGATGGTTTTGGAGGAACAGGGCTGAACCTGTTTTGAAGAGACTTTCATAGATCGGACTTGTCTAGAAACGTTGTTAGCAGAGAACAGGGGGAAGACAGAGAAGGAAGAAGGAGGGAGGAGAGGTGGCTGGAGAAGAGCCATAGGAGGAGTAGGGAGTAGAGGGTGGGAGGGGAGAGGGGCATAGTGAGAACAGGATGCCCTGAGTTTTAGAGATAAAGTGAGAAGCCAGTGTCGTGCAGAGGGCCTTGGAAGGGACAGGAGAGGTAGAGACTGCGGCAAGATTGGCCAATTCCTTGCAGATTTTAAAGAGTTCAGCCGAGTTGTTAGATGCCGCTGAGATGCAGGCATGGATATGAGCTCTCTTCTTGGTAAGGACAAAGAGTCGGTATTGCCTTTGGAGCAGGCAGCAGGCCAGTTTGTCAGAGGATGTACAAGAAGCATGCCATTTCCTCTCGGCTACCCTGCACTTGCGTTTTAGGGTGATGAGGTCTGACTCGTACCAGGAGTTGCACTTGGCTTTGGGCTTCAGGCGGATCGTCATGACGGGGGCAAGGATTTCAAGAATATCTGATATAGCAGAGTGGAGCGTGGTGAGGGCTGTGTCAGGGTGAGAGTCAGCCAGAGGGGGAGGGAGGGGTGGGAAAGCAGCGGTGAAAGCCTCAACTGATGCGCGCTTCATGGGTCGGATGACTGAGAAGGTGGGTGGCAGTGATGGAGGTGGCTTGGCCAGAGGGGTAGAGAGGGTGAGCTGGGAGGAAAGGAGAAAGTGATCACTCCAGGACAGAGGAGTGGTGAGAGAGACAGAAAGGGGAAGGTCTGAGGAGATCAGAACATCCAGAGTGTGCCCTGTAGAGTGAGTCGGGCCAGAGGATAGAATAGTGAGTGAGAGAGAGTCCAGAGGTTGCAAAAGAGTCCAGAGGGAGGACAGGAGGCATCCAGGTGGATGTTGAAGTCTCCAAGAAGGAGGAGTTGAGTGGTTGAAACAAGGAGGGAAGAGAAGTGGTCAGCCCATTCAGAGAGGAAGGGGGAAATATGACCAGGCAGCCAATAGATAGTAGCCACAGTAAGGAAATGACTAGGGGGGAGAGAGAGAGCCTGCAGATGAGGCATTCAAAAGAGCAGTAGGCCTGCGTAGGAATGACAGAGGCAGGTATCCACTTGGGGAAGATCAGGGCTATACCCCCTCCGGAGCGGTTGGACCTGGCCGAGGAGAGGATCTTGTAGCCATCGGGGAGGAGCATGTCAAAGCCGTGAACCATGTCTCAGTGAGGCCGAGGATATCTAGGTCAAGTTCTTCCAGATGTCCGAGAAGTGTTTGACAGATGAGCGAGAGTTAAGAGTGGCAATGTGGAGAAGGTTGCCATCCTTGAAGGACTTCCGCGGAGGGGTACAGATCAGAGGTACCCCCTGCGGAGGTGTGGAAGGAGTCCGAGGGGGGACAGAGCGGGAATGAGGGGGCAAGGTAGCCGAGGAGGAGGCAGCAGGGGGAAGCAAAGAGGCTGCGGAGGGGGGACAGGGGACAGCAGCAGAAGAAAGGAAATTGATGAGGCGCGGGAAGCGTATTTCAAAGAGGTGAAGGTTGGCTAGAGGGCCTTGGACCAAGATGGTCCCATTTGAATAAACATTAATGATGAGCTTAGAGGAATGGAAGGAGGCCGGAAGGGCATCTCACCAGGTGTCAACATTAATTGGAGAAGAAGAGCAAGGAGAGAGCACACAGACCATATGTAGGGTTCATAGGTCTGGGGAGGGAACGACAAAGAGGATGTCGGTGAGAGTTTCCTTGGAGGATGCACTGGTATAGGTGTCAGCGATAGGGAGGCCTGGGTTGGAGACCAGGATATCTAAACTTCTTCCTACCAGATTTAGTGAGGAGTGCAGGATAGCCAATAGAGAAGCAGTTAGAAAAGATAGGAGAGACAGAGAGCACCATAGAGAGTTAGGAGAGATAGAGAACACCTACGTTTGAGAATACTAAAAAGAGGGAGAAAGACCTGGGTTTCACAATGCAATTTTGGGTACTGATATAGTGCAAATTATGGAAAATCTGTGGGCTATACACACTGGTATAGCCCGCACATTGAATACAGCCCGCAAGTAGTCTTTAAATTACTTACGTGTTGTAGCTGCCGGCGCCCAAAGTTGCTGCGTTGGTCTGGGTGTAATGTCAGAACGGAAAGAGTTAACTTTCTGTTCCGAATTACAAATTGCAAGTGTGCAACGCAGCCCCACCCACTGATTGCAAGCCGTAAAAAATGATTTCCACTTTGGCTGTGTAAGGAAAGCGTTGCAAGGATTGTAAAAACGGCGAGAAAGAAAAGCTTCTGTTTTCTTTCTTGTGGAACGTGGCATTTTCTTTTTTCACCACAATGAAACTACAGGGAAGCTTGCGCTCACCTTCTCACATTGTTTAGAGCAGCATAGTATGATATGATATGGTATAAAATGGCATTTATAACGTGCCTATACACAAGTGTTACGAGGCGCGAGGATGCAAGGGAGGGGAACAAAGGGAACACAGACAACGATCTCACTAGTTTTGGTGATATTGAGATAGTGCAAGTGCAGGGGAGGGGGCAAGGGGACAACGTGCAATGGGGAAGGGGGCAGTGCAGTACATGGGAATGACAATAAACAAGTAGATAAATAAAGCAAATGTAAAAGTGCGGCCAGCTGGTGGCAAGTGTGAGGGTAAGTGCAGACATCAGGTGTCAAGTGCAGGTTGGGGGCTTTAGGGATACAGAAACAGTCCCCAAGTGTGGGGGAAGCCAGGGAGGCAATGCAAGGGTGCACCTTTTGGAGAAAGGGACCTGGGCCCACCATCAGAGGATAGCCAGGTGACCATTGCAGTGTCAGTTTCAACCAGGAGTTCAGCAGGGGAGAGGGGGAGAGAAAACAGAAGCAAAGAGGAAGGTTTTGAGGTGCTTCTGGAACTGGAGATGGTTCTCCTCAAGTTTCAGGGAGGCAGGGAGGCTGTTCCAGAGGGAGTTCCCAGCCGAAGGAAGAGATCTACCACCAACTTGTTGCTTGGAGAAGTGAATGACCCTGAGGGAGTTGGAGGCGGATGAGCGAAGGGCTTGAGAAAGAAGCTATTTAGGAAGAGAGAGTTGAAGGTATTGAGGCCCCAGTCCCCAGAATGACTTGTGGATAAAGCAGAGGGTTTTTAATGTAATCCTTGCAGCCACTGGGAGCCAGTGCAGAGATTTCAGTCCTGGATAGATACGATCCCTGTGATTGAGGCCAAGGACAAGTCTCGCAATCCTGTTATGGGTGAGTTGCAGAGGGCGGAGAGTAGAAGCAGGCAGATTTACAAAGAGGCTGTTGCAGTAGTCCGGCCTGGAGAGAACCAGAGCTCTGGAGACAGTGAGCTTCTGGGGGTAGGAGAGAAAATGAAGAATACTTCTGAGGAGGTGCAGCTGCTGATAGTGTGACTTCTTAGCGACATCAGCAATGTGAGGAGAGAAGGAGAGTGTGGAGTCGAAGATGACCTCGAGGTTTTTAGCCTCACAGGTGGGAGCTGATCAGAGAGTGACAGGAAAGGAGGGCGCAGGGACTGCCGATGTGCAGAATCTTGGTTTTACTGGCATAATCCTGTTATGGGTGAGTTGCAGAGGGCGGAGAGTAAAAGCAGGCAGATTTAGAAAGAGGCTGTTGCAGTAGTCCGGCCTGGAGAGAACCAGAGCTCCGGAGACAGTGAGCTTCTGAGGGTAGGAGAGAAAATGAAGAATACCTCTGAGTAGGTGCAACTGCTGATAGTCTGACTTCTTAGTGACATCAGCGATGTGAGGAGAGAAGAAGAGTGTGGAGTCGAAGATGACCTCGAGGTTTTTAACCTCACAGGTGGGAGCTGAACAGAGAGTGACAGGAAAGGAGGGCGCAGGGTCTGCCGATGTGGAGAATCTTGGTTTTACTGGCATTAAGGCAGAGATCATTGGCGGCACACCACTCCTGGATAGCAGACAGACAGTCGGAGATGAGAGAAGGGGAAGAAGTGGCAGAGGGGAGCCTGAAAATTAGTATGGAAATGATAATGGGAAAACACAGCAGGCAAATGTAAGTAGATTGCACGCTAAAGCAATTAATATGCAGAGTTAACTTGGTAATGTTTTGTTACTGTTTTTTAATGTAATTCGAAGCATATCTTTATGTTGGGGGAAAAACAAAAAAAACCTGAAATTACCTTAAATAAAACACTGGGCAGGCATACCCACAGCTGATTTCTGTTTAACATCATACTCCTCCCACCCAATCACCTCCCACCACCTTATAACAAAAAAACACAACCAAGTGAATGGCTGCAGCATTATAACTTCTACTTTGATGCTTCACTGTGGTCTTTGGTAGAAATGGCAGTGATATCATTTAGCATCCTTGAAAATAAAACCCTGGAAGAGTTGCTGAAAGAAGATACTGAAGGCATGGAGGAAATGGCAAAAAGACACAATAGTGTGTCTGATACAGATTTAAATGCCCTGGAGATCAATAGGCCAAGACCCAAATTGCTACCAAATTGGCAACTGACATCTTTAAAACCTGGCTGGCACAGTGCAAACTTTCCTTGCAATTTGAAGAACTTGAACGCCCAATGTTGAACAACTTGCTGCGGAAATTGTATGCAGAGGTTTGTAATTCCTCTTGCGCCGAATATCAACCTGGAAGCCTAATTTCAATCCATGCTGGCCTCAATAGGTATCTGAAAAACTCTCAATTTTCACGAAATGTGAACTTCATGCAAGGTGATGTGTTCCAGAGCGCCAACAATATTATTATTGACTTGACAAAGAAGGCAAGACGTGAGTGCAATGATCAAACAACGCACACACCATGCATTAGCAGAAACGATCTGCGCACAACAAAGAACAGTGGAATTTTCAATACAGACCATCCAATAACTTTGCTATACAAAGTATGGTACGATATACAACTGCATTTTGCACTACGAGGATGAGAAGGACAGCGTTCTCTACCAAGTAATGCTTTCTGTATTTGCAGAGACGAAACCAGCTGCAAATACCACCAATCCACACATGAGAAAAACCGAACTAGCCTTTGTGGTACAATGTATGAAGTTCCAGATGAGGAGGGCAGCCCAATTAAATAAAAAATAAAGTGATTTTAAATAAAAAATAAAAAATAAAAAATATATATATTAAAAAAATAAAAAATAATTGAAACTATATATACAGAAACTCCCACAGAATGCACTATGTTTCTTTGTCCTAGCCAAAAAGATGACAGTTGCTGAAAGTAAAGTAAACCCTATTTGGTACACATGTCGACCACTTGACAAAAACACACTGGGCTCAATGGTGCAAACAATCATCAAGAAAGCAAAGGTAAGCTGTATCTACACAAACCACTCCTTGCATGTGAAAACTGTGCAGACTTTATCCAATGCAGGCTTGGAAACACCTCAAATAATGTCTATTACCACCCACAAAAATGAGTCCTCATTTAAAAGCTACTAGAAACCACAGTGCTCTAAGAGAAGGGAATGGTCTGGACTTCTACACAATGTACGAAAGCCAAATGACAAAACTGCAACTTTGCATTCAAGAACAAAAGTGGACACAGATACACCTATAACAAGCAGAACAAGGCAATATCTGGCAGCAATAGAAAGCAGAGAAAAACAAACTACAATAACTTTACCAGATGAACGTCCAAGCAGATCATCAATGGCCAATACTGTAAGTGGTACCATATGCACTCCTACAGCCAACAAAAATAATAAATATCCTAAACTGTCCCAGAAAAGAAACAAAGAGGCTAAATAAAGGTTTCCAGATGTTCTCCCAAGCACATCATCTGGGCATAATTTGCTGTCTACTACCTGAACCCCAAATATAACCAGAAGTGGAGTCCCCAGTCTTGTTCCACATGGGCAATTTATCAATTGCACCCTTAATTTCTATGGCACCACACACTTAAACCTCAAATAGAAAAGTCTCCTTTGAAAACTGCATTTTCCAACCTATAAACCTTTTCCAAAAAATACTTGTCTTCAACATTTACATACCCTTTTGCAATTTTTTGTACTTTCATGAAACACGTACTGGCCGTTATGGTCCCTCATACCTTCTTAAATCGGTCTTCAGGGCACATAACGCCCAGTACGGCCCTCGCGGCATGTCTATAAAGCTGTATGATAGCCGGTTTTTATGTGTGTGCAACTCCATAAAATACAGTTGCTAGTTAACTTTCAAAGAGGAGGTGGAAAATGTATTAAAGATTTTGGTGTCGATTCATGGAATTAATGTGCGCCGAAAATTCCCGCGCAGAGGTGCCAAAATGTGCGATTTTCAGTAAAAGTGCAAAAATCGCAGTGCAAGTGCGAAAAAAGCAGGGAAACCAGCGCACATCGATTCATGGAAGGCCGTGCGTGAGAAAAATATCGGATGTGCGCTGAAAAAGTGCGCGGCACACGCCGGCGCACAGGATATCTAATGGCGTGCGCCACGGCCACAGCGAAATCGCACAGAGCGCGGCGCACACAACAAAAGTAGGCGGAACACGGGGCGTAACACTCGGAATGGGGAACAACTCGTCAAAATGTGGGCGTCACGGGGGAAGTACAGGAGGCAAGTGAGCGGAACGCCCACACGCTCGCCTACAACACGTATTCATGGAATCCAATAAAGCAAACCAGCGCACGGTCAAACCAGCGCACAGGCCCAAACACGTACGCCACAAGAAAGCAGGCGGTAGTGTCCCTGCCCCTGAAATAAATTTGCGCCAAAATGTGCACCAACAAAAAGCACCTATATACAGCTATGATGAATGTCACATACTGTGGCCCTCTAAAACAAATGACGTGCAAAGGGGTACGCGACAAACACGGACACCCGCTGTGTGAAAAATAGCATGTGCATGCATTCTGTGCTGCGCGGAAAGTCCCACACGCGAATAGCCTGGGTCCGTGTATTCCAGGGTGCGCGGGAAGTCCCACACGCGATTGGCCTGGTCACATGTATTCCGGGGTGCGCGGGAAGTTCCACACGCTAATCCTGCAGGGTACGTGTATTCCGGGATGCGTGTGAAGTTCCACACGCTAATTCTGCAGGGTACGTGGATTCCGGGGTGCGCGGGAAGTTCCACACGCTAATCCTGCAGGGTACGTGTATTCAGGGGTGCGCGTGAAGTTCCACACGCTAATTCTGCAGGGTACATGGATCCCGGGGTGCGCAGGAAGTCCCACATGCGAATTGGCCGGGTCCGTGTATTCCGGAGTGCGCGGGAAGTCCCACACGCGATTGGCCTGGGCACGTGTATTCCGGGGTGCGCAGGAAGTTCCACACGCTAATCCTGCAGGGTACGTGTATTCCGGGGTGCGTGTGAAGTTCCACACGCTAATTCTGCAGGGTACGTGTATTCCGGGGTGCGCGGGAAGTTCCACACGCCAATCCTGCAGGGTACGTGTATTCCGGGGTGCGCGTGAAGTTCCACACGGTAATTCTGCAGGGTGCGTGGATTCCGGGGTGCGCGGGAAGTTCCACACGCTAATCCTGCAGGGTACGTGTATTCCGGGTGCGCGGGAAGTTCCACACGCGATTTCAGCAGGGTACGTGTATTTCGGGGGTGCCGGGTAGTACTACACGTGAATTGACCGTGTGGGTCCTCCCAGGTGTTCCCTCTACACCCTCCACGGCCCCTGCAGGCATCCCACACCACAGGGGACTACCCTGCACCCCTGCTCATGTCCCGCAGGCAGCCCATCCACCATGGCCATGCCCCCCAGCCAACCCACATGTCACCTTGTACTACTGATCACCAACACATGTCCCTCTGCACCCCCACCCACCAGCATCCAGGGGCACCCTCCACCAGGCCCCCACACATGTCTCCCATCACCCCCACCCCCCAGCAGTGCAGGGCACCCTCCACCAGGCCCCCACTCATGTCCCCCGGCACCCCCACCCCCCAGCAGTCAGGGGAACCCTCCACCAAGCCCCCACTCATGTTTCCCATCACCCACACCCCCCAGCAGTGCAGGGCACCATCCACCAGGCCCCCACTCATGTCCCCCTGCACCCCCACCCCCAGCATCCAGGGGCACCCTCCACCAGACCCCCACTCATGTCCAACTCATGTCTCCCATCACCCCCACCCCCCAGCAGTGCAGGGCACCCTCCAGCAGGCCCCCACTCATTTCCAACTCATGTCTCCCAGCACCCCCACCCCCCAGCAGTCAGGGGCACCCTCCACCAGGCTCCCACACATGTCCCCCTACACCCCCACCCACCAGCATCCAGGGGCACCCTCCACCAGGCCCCCACTCATGTCCCCCTGCGCCCCCACTCCCTAGCATCCAGGGGCACCCTCCACCAGGCCCCCACTCATGTCCAACTCATGTCTCCCATCACCCCCACCCCCAGCAGTGCAGGGCACCCTCCACCAGGCCCCCACACACGTCTCCCATCACCCCCACCCCCCAGCAGTCAGGGGCACCCTCCACAAGGCCCCCACTCATGTCTCCCATCACCCCCACCCCCCAGCAGTGCAGGGCACCCTCCACCAGGCCCCCACTCATGTCCAACTCATGTCCCCCTGTACCCCCACTCCCCAGCATCCAGGGGCACCCTCCACCAGGCCCCCACTCATGTCTCCCATCACCCCCACCCCCAGCAGTGCAGGGCACCCTCCACCAGGCCCCCACTCATGTCCAACTCATGTCTCCCAGCACCTCCACCCCCCAGCAGTCAGGGGCACCCTCCACCAGGCCCCCACACATGTCCCCCTGCACCCCCACCCACCAGCATCCAGGGGCACCCTCCACCAGGCCCCCACTCATGTCCCCCTGCGCCCCCACTCCCTAGCATCCAGGGGCACCCTCCACCAGGCCCCCACTCATGTCCAACTCATGTCTCCCATCACCCCCACCCCCCAGCAGTGCAGGACACCCTCCACCAGGCCCCCACACACGTCTCCCATCACCCCCACCCCCCAGCAGTCAGGGGCACCCTCCACCAGGCCCCCACTCATGTCTCCCATCACCCCCACCCCCCAGCAGTGCATGGCACCCTCCACCAGGCCCCCACTCATGTCCAACTCATGTCCCCCTGTACCCCCACTCCCCAGCATCCAGGGGCACCCTCCACCAGGCCCCCACTCATGTCTCCCATCACCCCCACCACCAGCAGTGCAGGGCACCCTCCACCAGGCCCCCACTCATGTCCAACTCATGTCCCCCTGCACCCCACCCCCCAGCAGTCAGGGGCACCCTCCACCAGGCCCCCACTCATGTCTCCCATCACCCCCACCCCCCAGCATCCAGGGGCACCCTCCACCAGGCCCCCACTCATGTCTCCCATCACCCCCACACCCCAGCATCCAGGGGCACCCTCCACCAGGCCCCCACTCATGTCTCCCATCACCCCCACCCCCAGCAGTGCAGGGCACCCTCCACTAGACCCCCACTCATGTCTCCCATCACCCCCACCCCCCAGCAGTCAGTGGCACCCTCCACCAGGCCCCCACTCATGTCTCCATCACCCCCACCCCCCAGCAGTGCAGGGCACCCTCCACCAGGCCCCCACTCATGTCCCCCTGCACCTCACCCCCCAGCATCCAGGGGCACCCTCCACCAGGCCCCCACTCATGTCCAACTCATGTCTCCCATCACCCCCACCCCCCAGCAGTACAGGGCACCCTCCACCAGGCCCCCACTCATGTCCAACTCAAGCCTTGCAGCACCCCCACCCCCCAGCAGTCAGGGGCACCCTCCACCAGGCCCCCACACATGTCCCCCTGCACCCCCACCCACCAGCAGTGCAGGGCACCCTCCACCAGGCCCCCACTCATGTCCCCCTACACCCCCACCCCCCAGCATCCAGGGGCACCCTCCACCAGGCCCCCACTCATGTCCACCTCATGTCTCCCATCACCCCCACGTCCCAGCAGTACAGGGCACCCTCCACCAGGCCCCCACTCATGTCCAACTCATGTCTCCCAGCACCCCCACCCCCCAGCAGTCAGGGGCACCCTTCACCAGGCCCCCACACATGTCCCCCTGCACCCCCACCCACCAGCATCCAGGGGCACCCTCCGCCAGGCCCCCACTCATGTCCCCCTGCACCCTCACCCCCCAGCATCCAGGGGCACCCTCCACCAGGCCCCACTCATGTCCAACTCATGTCTCCCATCACCCCCACCCCACGGCAGTGCAGGGCACCCTCCACCAGGCCCCCACACATGTCTCCCATCACCCCCAACCCCCAGAAGTCAGGGGCACCCTCCACCAGGCCCCCACTCATGTCTCCCATCACCCCCACCCCCCAGCAGTGCAGGGCACCCTCCACCAGGCCCCCACTCATGTTCAACTCATGTCTCCCATCACCCCCACCCCCCAGCAGTCAGGGGCACCCTCCACCAGGCCCCCACTCATGTCGAAACCATGTCCCCCTGCACCCCCACCCCCCAGCAGTCATGGGTACCCTCCACCAGGCCCCCACTCATGTCTCCCATCACCCCACCCCCCAGCAGTCAGGGGCACCCTCCACCAGGCCCCCACTCATGTCTCCCATCACCCCCACCCCCCAGCAGTCAGGGGCACCCTCCACCAGGCCCCCACACATGTCCCCCTGCACCCCCACCCACCAGCATCCAGGGGCACCCTCCGCCAGGCCCCCACTCATGTCCCCCTGCACCCTCACCCCCCAGCATCCAGGGGCACCTCCACCAGGCCCCACTCATGTCCAACTCATGTCTCCCATCACCCCCACCCCACGGCAGTGCAGGGCACTCTCCACCAGGCCCCCACACATGTCTCCCATCACCCCCACCCCCCAGCAGTCAGGGGCACCCTCCACCAGGCCCCCACTCATGTCTCCCATCACCCCCACCCCCAGCAGTGCAGGGCACCCTCCACCAGGCCCCCACTCATGTCCAACTCATGTCTCCCATCACCCCCACCCCCCAGCAGTCATGGGTACCCTCCACCAGGCCCCCACTCATGTCTCCCATCACCCCACCCCAGCAGTCAGGGGCACCCTCCACCAGGCCCCCACTCATGTCTCCCATCACCCCCACCCCCCAGCAGTCAGGGGCACCCTCCACCAGGCCCTCACACATGTCCCCCTGCACCCCCACCCACCAGCATCCAGGGGCACCCTCCGCCAGGCCCCGACTCATGTCCCCCTGCACCCTCACCCCCCAGCATCCAGGGGCACCCTCCACCAGGCCCCACTCATGTCCAACTCATGTCTCCCAACACCCCCACCCCACGGCAGTGCAGGGCACCCTCCACCAGGCCCCCACACATGTCTCCCATCACCCCCACCCACCAGCAGTCAGGGGCACCCTCCACCAGGCCCCCACTCATGTCTCCCATCACCCCCACCCCCCAGCAGTGCAGGGCACCCTCCACCAGGCCCCCACTCATGTCCAACTCATGTCTCCCATCACCCCCACCCCCCAGCAGTCAGGGGCACCCTCCACCAGGCCCCCACTCATGTCCAAACCATGTCCCCCTGCACCCCCACCCCCCAGCAGTCATGGGTACCCTCCACCAGGCCCCCACTCATGTCTCCCATCACCCCACCCCCCAGCAGTCAGGGGCACCCTCCACCAGGCCCCCACTCATGTCTCCCATCACCCCCACCCCCCAGCAGTGCAGGGCACCCTCCACCACGCCCCCACTCATGTCCCCCTGCACCCCACCCCTCAGCATCCAGGGGCACCCTCCACCAGGCCCCCACTCATGTCCAACTCATGTCTCCCATCGCCCCCACACCCCAGCAGTGCAGGGCACCCTCCACCAGGCCCCCACACATGTCCAACTCATGTCTCCCAGCACCCCCACCCCCCAGCAGTGCAGGGCACCCTCCACCAGGCCCCCACACATGTCCCCCTGAACCCCCACCCACCAGCATCCAGGGGCACCCTCCACCAGGCCCCCACTCATGTCCAACTCATGTCTCCCATCACCCCCACCCCCCAGAAGAGCAGGGCACCCTCCACCAGGCCCCCACTCATGTCTCCCATCACCCCCACCCCCCAGCATCCAGGGGCACCCTCCACCAGGCTCCCACTCATGTCCAACTCATGTCTCCCATCACCCCCACCCCCCAGCAGTGCAGGGCACCCTCCACCAGGCCACCACTCATGTCCAACTCATGTCTCCCAGCACCCCCACCCCCCAGCAGTCAGGGGCACCCTCCACCAGGCCCCCACGCATGTCCCACTGCACCCCCACCCACCAGCATCCAGGGGCACCCTCCACCAGGCCCCCACACATGTCCAACTCATGTCGCCCATCACCCCCACCCCCCAGAAGAGCAGGGCACCCTCCACCAGGCCCCCACTCATGTCCCCCTGCACCCCCACCCCCCGGCATCCAGGGGCACCCTCCACCAGGCCCCCACTCATGTCCAACTCATGTCTCCCATCACCCCCACCCCCCAGCAGTGCAGGGCACCCTCCACCAGGCCCCCACTCTTGTCCAACTCATGTCTCCCAGCACCCCCACCCCCAGCAGTCAGGGGCACCCTCTACCAGGCCCCCACACATGTCCCCCTGCACCCCCACCCACCAGCATCCAGGGGCACCCTCCACCAGGCCACCACTCATGTCCAACTCATGTCTCCCAGCACCCCCACCCCCCAGCAGTCAGGGGCACCCTCCACCAGGCCCCCACGCATGTCCCACTGCACCCCCACCCACCAGCATCCAGGGGCACCCTCCACCAGGCCCCCACACATGTCCAACTCATGTCGCCCATCACCCCCACCCCCCAGAAGAGCAGGGCACCCTCCACCAGGCCCCCACTCATGTCCCCCTGCACCCCCACCCCCCGGCATCCAGGGGCACCCTCCACCAGGCCCCCACTCATGTCCAACTCATGTCTCCCATCACCCCCACCCCCCAGCAGTGCAGGGCACCCTCCACCAGGCCCCCACTCTTGTCCAACTCATGTCTCCCAGCACCCCCACCCCCAGCAGTCAGGGGCACCCTCTACCAGGCCCCCACACATGTCCCCCTGCACCCCCACCCACCAGCATCCAGGGGCACCCTCCACCAGTCCCCCACTCATGTCCCCCTGCACCCCCACCCCCCAGCATCCAGGGGCACCTTCCACCAGGCCCCCACTCATGTCCAACTCATGTCTCCCATCACCCCCACCCCCCAGCAGTGCAGGGCACCCTACACCAGGCCCCTACACATGTCTCCCATCATCCCCACCCCCCAGCAGTCAGGGGCACCTCCACCAGGCCCCCACTCATGCCTCCCATCACCCCACCCCCCAGCAGTGCAGGGCACCCTCCACCAGGCCCCCACTCATGTCCAACTCATGTCCCCCTGCACCCCCACCCCCCAGCATCTAGGGGCACCCTCCAACAGGCCCCCACTCATGTCTCCCATCACCCCCACCCCCCAGCAGTGCAGGGCACCCTCCACCAGGCCCCCACTCATGTCTCCCATCACCCCCACCCCCCAGCTGTGCAATTTGCCTGGGTATGTGTATTCCTGGGGTGCGCGGGTAGTCTCACATGCGATACCATCAGGGTACGTGTATTATGAGTCCACGTGAACTTCCACATGTGATACCAGCTGGCTACGTGTATTACGGGGTTCGCGGGAAGTTCCACACGCGATTGCCCTGGGTACATGTATTTCGGTGTGCGCGTGAAGTTCCACACGCGATTTGGCCTGTGAGAGTGGGGTATGTGTATTCCAGGGGTGGGCGGGAATATTTACTCGCGACTGGGCCTGGGAGAGCGTGTTACGTGTATTCCTGGGGTGGGCGGGAAGATTCACATGGTCACCTACAACGCGCCAAAAAATAAATGGTCCAATCCTGAAACACGTACGCCAGCATGAAGCAGCCGTACGACGACCCGCTCAGCATAAAAGTGCGCGCAAACAACAAACAAGCCCAGACGCCTGGATGAATATACCGTTCCTAGCAGCAGTGGCCGTGGGTTACCAAAGGAGGAGGAGGAGGATAGTGAGGGCCCGAATTTTCACTCCCAGAACCAGCCATTTTGGGATGCCTGATGACCAGGTGTATGGGAGGTACAGGTTTCTACCACACATAATACTGGACCTGGTCAGTGAGTGGGTGGATGACCTCACATCACCCACCCTGTGCTCCCAAGCACTCAGCCCCCTGGAGAAGGTCCTTAATGTACTGCACTTCTTGGCCACTGGATCATTTCAGCGGACAAGTGCCATAGTGGGTGGTGTGTCACAGGCCACGCAGTCACGCTGCCTACACCAGGTCTTGAACATCATCACTGCACGCCCATCAGTCCGCAGGCACATATACCTGCCCAGGGCACCTGCAGAAAGGCAGGCTGCCGCCCTGGATTTCTACGGTGTCGCACAATTCCCCAAAGTACTAGGTGCCATTGACAGCACCCATGTGGCACTACGTCCCCCCAGGGCATCTGAGCACATCTATGGGAAACGCAAACACTGGCATTCCATCAACGTGCAGGTAGTATGTAATGCCAAGGGAATCATCACCTCAGTATATGCCAACTATCCAGGGTCCACCCACGACAGCTTCATTTACCGAATGTCTACTCTAAGCCGGGACATAGAAGCTGGGCGGCATGGCGATACATGGCTGCTTGGTGAGTATGAATGCCACTGCACATGCATGCATGTCAGATGCAGAGTTATGTCACTACCCCACTAATGATACCCATCAGTTCCTCACCAGGGGACAGTGCCTACCCTCTGAGCACCCACATGATGACGCCAATTCGGAACCCCATCACGCCTCCCGAGGTAAGATTCAACACAGCCCATATTGCAACCCGGGGCATAGTGGAGCGCACATTCGGAGTGCTTAAGTCACGCTTTCGCTCCCTTGACCGTTCTGGCGGGCAGCTGTTATATGCGCCCCCAGTAGTGTGCAGGATCATAGTGGCAGCATGTGTCCTGCACAATGTTGCAACACTCGGGGGCCTGGCTGTGGACATGGTGGTGCAACCACATCCCCAACCACATGCACGCCCACTGCGCATGGGAGGGGAAAGGGCATGGGGTGAGGCAGCCCGTACGCAGCTGGTGGCTAATTACTTCACATAGAAATCACACCACTGTGGAGTGCACACAGCCCTGGCACATACCATCTGATAAGCAATGATGACTTGACCTGACAATTATGACGAACAAAGGGACAGTCAACTGTCAGAACCATAGCAGCCTGAGATTGTTCATGTGGAAGTGTCAGAATATGTGCATCCCTACCTACACAAACACCACCAATGCAGTGTCATCAAAAGACACACTTCCATGCAGCAGAAATGAATACCCACTTGCAAAATACTAAATGAGAACAGTGCCATGTCACCCAACCCCTCCCCGGCACGACCACACAACACACCATGGCATGTCATGCAATGTGAGAGCAAACAAATTAATCCCCACAACATGCCCCAAGTGTCACCAACTACAGTGTCCCTAATGGAAACTGGCCACACATTAAATGTTCACAGTAATGCAGGACCTACAACACACATTACCAAAAACTTACCAAGAATACCAATCAGCTACACAACCTCCAACCTACCTTAAACATGACATTACAGACTTAAAAAATTGGTAGTCTCACTACCTGATAATGCCAGCACTTCGAACACTTCCAAGTATACAGTGTTAGCGCCACGCAAGAGTGTAGGTGCACTGCTTACAACATGGACTCCAGTTCCAAGGTAGACCGCCTTGTGAAGACATGAGAAATGGACCTGCAAATTAGGAGGATGAGATGGATGCAGAGGCACATATCAATACACCATGCAGTGTACAATACAACAACAATATGCATTAGGAATGTATACACAGTATTGACTACAGACTGCCCACACATCAAATGGGAGTCCAACGTCACCATGTATGTCAATGTCACTTGGGCACACCCTTTGCAAGCCCATGAAAACGGGAAGCAGGAGGGGTGTGTGTCACACAAACCCAAGCATCTGACCCAAATTCATGACAAGCCTGCATGTGCCCAGCCACAATACAGCATATGCCCACGGGAGCCCCACAAGGCAACACACTGTCCAAAAAACAAAAATTAAAAATAAATAAATCAAAAATGGCCATTAATAGGCCCGGGGGGTGGGGGAGGCCACCCAGGAGGTCCAAGGACAGGGTGCACACCAAAACCCACCTGTGTGGATCTTGCGGAAAAAAAAAACGTCTTTGGGTCATAGCCTGCACTGCTCCCCTATTGTGAGATAATCACTGCTGTCGCTCTCCTCACCCTCTGCAGCTGCATCAGGAGGTGGTGGCACTATGGGAGGCAGCCCACGCAAAGCCCTAGTCTGGTCCTCCATGGCAGCAAGCATGCGGGTGTGGAAGGTCTCGTTCTGGAGGATAATTGTGCGTAGGTCCCCATGGAACAACTCACGGGATGCCCGGACCTCCGCCCTAGTTGCCTGCATCTCAGCTGAGAGCGTACATGTGAGACGCTCCAGCTGCTGTTCTGTCCTTCTGTTTGTTGAAGCCTCAAGCTCAACAAGAGTCGTCCTGAGGTGAAGGAGTTCCACCCTCAGGGCTTCCCTGTGGCCCTGGGACTCTATGGAAATGGCTACCGCAGAGTCGCCAGTGCCGCCCGCCTGTCCCTGTCGGACGCCAACATGTCCTCCCTGTGTGACTGGCAGATGGAGTCTGTTGCCTGCTGTAGTCGCTCCATCAGCCTTTCGGGGGGGGACAATGGAAGTGGCCACCCTATCCATGGCCTGAGCCATCATCTCTGATGATGCTGCCTGTTGGGTTGCCATACCGTATATGGATTGCTCCCATGCGGTATTGCCAGGTGGCGTACGGCCACCACGTCGGCGGGCACCACACCTGTCTGGGGCAAGGCGAACTGCGCCTTGCTGTGCCGGCACTGCCTGAGGCTGCAGGACTGCATTCCCCCTCTGATCTGCTGGCCCAGGAACAGGATCAGATGTTGCGGAGTGTGACCCTGCATCCGTAACCACCAAAGGCGTACCTGCCAACACTGACATCCCCATTGAGGGTTCTAACCCTGGTGCAGGTGGGTCAGACAGAACAGAATCCCTCCCAGGAACACTCACCTGCGACGGCACATAGGTCTCATCATCCGAATCGACACCTGAATACAGCTCGGGGGAGGTGCAGCCAGAGACACCCCTTGAGAGCACGACCTGCAGCAGTTGTGGGTTCTCACCCACCACCACATCACGTCCCTCACTGGTGGTCGGTATGGCCTGAGACCCCTTCTGGTTTTGCACCATCTCCACAATCCCAGCAGCATCAAGTGTGTCATCCCCTGCAAAGACATAAAAGAAAACAAATGGAAACAGGCATTAGAACTATGGGACACAATTAGGGCTGAGAAGCTACAGAAACAGTACTTGATTGACACATGTCCCACATGACTAAAACCCTCCCATGCATGCACCATCACTGCGTGTGAAGGGGAGGCAGATGGCACACATTGATGACACCAAGATGGAAGATGAACACATTTGCTGCATGCTGCCTAGCAGTGGCATCACACATTGGCTTGTGATTGGCAGGTCAAATACACATGCCATCACACAGATGGCATGTACCCTAGCCATAAAGTGAAGAGGGAGAGGAGGGCACCAATTGTTAATTCAGTCTAGTTTGCTCATGGAATTGAATATTTTCATTGAAATGGTTCAAATGTTTAACCTGGAGCTGCCAGTCCAAAATGGTCCTATAGCACAGGGACATGTCTAAACAAATCATATCCAGGAAACAAAGCCAGTCCACTGTACCATAGCCATGTCAGACATGTGACAATAGGACTGAGAAATGCCTAGTAAAAGTGGTGGTATGCAAACAATCTGCCTGAATAAACAGAGGAAAATAAGCAACAATGTTGTGGCAAGATGACACTTCAAGGGCAACTGGCGTGGTGTTGGGCTAGATGTCTAATGTTGGCAGAAGGGATACTGCTATACCCAAATGCTGGTGCGCAGAATGTATTGGATGAGGCACATGGGTGACCCAAACCACTCAGGCACACACACCCTCACCTGGCACCCAAACAGAAGCCCTCACACACACACCATGCACATGGATGACACACACATGCATGTGCACTCACCGGACAATGCCTCGTAATCTGCCAGTTCTCCCACGCCTTGGATCTGTTCCTCCGTGATGTCGGTCCCAGCAACATGCTCATGTGGAGTGAGTTCTATGTCCTCTGCTGGAGACCCACCTCCAGTCACTAGAGTAGCGGCATGACTTGAGGCCAGCTTATTCTTTGCCCTGTGCTTCAGGTCATTCCAGCGCTTGTAGCATTCAGTAGCTGTGCGCCTCACGATTCCAAGGGCACTTATGATATCCGCGATGGTCTGTCAGTGTGCCAGACGTTGTGCAGGTGTGGTCTTGGATCCTGCAACAATCACCATTTTGCGGTCATGTGCGGACACATACTCTACAAGTGCATTCAGTTCGGCCTCATTGAAGCTGGGCTTCCTTGACGGGCCGCACTGTGTAGCCGTGTCTGGGGCATCAGCCTCTACTGGACGAGCACTCTTCCTCTTCCGCTTGGAAGGTGGTGGGGATCCTGAGTGTCCTAGGCCGCTCTGGACACTAGGGTCAGGAGTCCCGGTGGACTCTGTACTAGGAGTGTGGGATTGCACACTCAGCATGGGAGTTGGTGCAGGCATTAGCTCAAGTGTGATGGTGTCAGGGGGAATGTCAGCAGGATGGACTTGGACCGACACTGTCCTGGCTGGGCATGTGAGAGGTGGGGTGGATGGAGCCGCAGCTGCCCCTGCAGGGTATGGTGTCCCTGACTGGTCCTCCACACATGGGGGGCTAGGGGCACCCTGCAAGTCACGGCCACCTCCCCTACCGGATCCACCACGGCCACCACTTGGGGCTCGGCAACCTTTGCCACCCTTACGGCTTGTTCGCCTCCCAGCCATGGCACTGATGTTATTGTGCGTATGGGAGTCGCTGTGAACTATTGTTCGGCGCTATTGGGGGTTAAAGGGGTTGGGTACCAGATGGTAATCGTCCCCAAGTGCTCTAACAAGGCTGTATGTCACCCCTGGGGAAAGATGACAGGTCACACAACGCACAGGCACCCCAAAAAAGGGAAGTAAGGTGCACGCAACACCTCCTAGACCACGTATGTGGAAAAATAAACCTGCACTACGCTGTGGCACCCAGAAACGCAAGAATGAACGTATGCGTGTCACACGCAGCCTAGAATGACCTCTGAAGGGGTATGCGACACAGGGGGCAAGCACAGATGTTAAATATGTGCGCGACTCACCGTCTGCCAGGAACAAAAGTGTGAAAAATATGCGCATGTGCGGTTGGCAACACCCCCGCCAAAAGAAGAATTGTACGCTGTCTGAGGAGACAGGACAACAGTAGAAGGGAACGCTGTTTGAGGAAACAGGCCCAGGAAAAAGAGGAAAAGAGAAAAAGCTGTCAGAGGTAACAGGGAGTACGAACTTGAAAGGCCGTGAAGTAAATCGCAGGTGAACCGACAAGAAGTACAGATTTCATCCACTCGCTCTCCACGAAAAGCACGTACAAGGAAATGGCGTTCTACACGTACCTTTTATACACACGTCACAGACGCGCATACGCGATGAGGCCATTTCCACCAATTACACGCTTTGACACTCGGACGTGTATCTTTTTTTTTACACGTGCCATTCTCTGCGCCCATGCGCGTGATGTCATAGATGCGCATGGGGGCCTTTGGGCCAATGAATTAACGTATGTGTGCTGACGCGCTTACGCGCTAAGGGTCTTTCCTCGAATTACACGCAGACGTGCAGGATTTTCACGTGCCAAATCACTCCGTATCAAGCTGGCCACGCGTAAGCACATGGAAGACCACGCACCTGCCCAGAAAGACGAATTACTGCCCCCCAGAGCCCCGAGCACGCTCCCATCTGCCATCTGCTGCTGCCTGACTGCCTGCTGCCCACGTGCCCTGCCATTTGCTGCCTGCACATCAGCCAGGGGTGCTGTTGCTGTGACCACCCCTGCTGGAACCGAAGACTCCCGACTGGGATTCCATCACTCCACAGCCCAGCCCCAGGACCCAGTTGCCCACCCACTCCTGCCTCTGGGGTTGTCATGTCAGGCACTGCAACATCTGGCACCACTGACAACCCCCGGCCAGAGAGGCAGAGGGGCACCAGCTTCACTGCCACCGAAGTTGGTGTCCTGGTGGAGCAAAAATCCTGGGGCAGTATGATGCCCTCTTCGGAAGTGTGCGCGCCGACAAGGAAGGATGGACTCGGATGTGGACGGACATCGTGACTACCATCAACGTGGAGGGGGTGGCAGTCCGCGACTTCCAACATGTCAAGAAGCGCTGGGAGGACTTCAGGTCCAGGACCCTCAACAAGGCCTGGCGTCTCTTGAAGGCAGCGGATGCTAAGGGGCGCCGGGGCCATTTGTCGGAAGATCAGATGAGGGTCCTGGAACGCATATCCCAGCGTTCCACGTCCAGGTCCTTGAGAGGCAGACCCGTCTGGAGTAGAGCGGTAAGTGTACATGCATCATGATTGTAAGCTGTGCGTGTGGTGATGTGCCAGTAGTGTGCAGGTTGCACATCTGTTTGTATGGGGCCGAGTATGGGTGGGGGTGTACAGGGCCGTGAGGCTAACACATGCGAGGGCTGTCATGTGTGAGACATGGATGGTGCTTGTGTGTGTAGGCTTGCATGCCAAATACAGTTGTGTGGGCACACATGTTTGGATGAATGTGTGTGTAAGTAGGCATGTTCGTGATGTCACGCATGTATGTTGTTTTCAGCTGCATGTATCAGCACTGTGTACATGTGCATGTGTGTGTATTTGACAAGGGTTTAACAGTGATGCAACATGGATGCATGTGACTGCGGGATGTGGAAGCCTGATTGGCAGGTGTGACATGGATGCCCATCTGAACACTGCAACAGTTGGCAGAGGTGTACACATGCATGCA
The DNA here is from genome assembly GCF_040938575.1 of Ambystoma mexicanum. Lineage (NCBI taxonomy): Eukaryota > Metazoa > Chordata > Amphibia > Caudata > Ambystomatidae > Ambystoma > Ambystoma mexicanum. Next base: position 697,366,540 of record NC_090935.1, on the reverse strand, counting down.
AGTGTGGTGGTGTGCGTGCATGTGTAGTGCACTCCCTGTGTTGCATGTGATGTCTGGCTCACCTTTGCCTGCTCATGCTGTTGTATGTGTATGGATGGTGCTGGCAGTTGCGATATGGCTGTGGTATGGCTCATGTGTGCAAGTTGAAATGACACGTGTGTTGCCGATTGTGATGCCATGTCTGAGGTTTGCCAATGCCACTCATGTACAACTGTCATGTGTGTATGTGTCCATTGTACAGTGCCCTGATGCCTGTGTTTTATTTCTCCATATCTGCAGCGTCAACTGATGAAGAGGGTGGAGAAGGTGCTGTGGAGCACAGCGGCGGGGATCGCACCGCCAGCCGGAGACGCAAGGCCCGGCTCCCCTCCTAGGTTGTGATCTCGTCGGGGAGTGAGGAATCCGGTGCCACGTCCCAGGCCTAAGCACCCGGGGGGAGGTCCAAGAGGCAGAGGTCGGAGTTGGACTCCTCAGCAGCAGAAGGGGCAGCTGGGACCCCACAGGGCCCAACGGGGGAAGATGGCACAGAGTCATCCAGGTTGGTGGGGGGTTTGGTGGAGGAGGAGGCGGTGCAAGCAACAGAGACGGGGTCTGGAGGTGGGGATTCCACTGGTGCTAGTGGTGCAGTGCAGGACCAGGGACAGGAGGCAGCACAGGTCGCCGCGGAGGTGCCTGTGTGCAATCCTGTCCCTGATCCTGTCACTGCATCATCTTGCACCAGCAGGGATGCCTACGTCCAGACCCGTTTTCAGGCAGGAGATGAGCTCACGACAACTGGCCTTCCTCTGCCTGCGGACGTGGCTATCCGGGTCCGGATTGAGCCTGTCCTGACTGGTGTGGCGTTGCGTCAACGGGCCATGCGAGGTGACCTGCAGTCTTTTCATGAGGAGCCAGCACGTCATCTCGAATGGCTCGTTGACAGCATCGGCCTCCTGGGACAGGTCACCCAGGCCGGATTCCTCCGTTTGATGGGGCTTGCTCCGACACCCTCCTCAACTGAACCCCCTATGCGCCAGTCATCCTCCGTGCCATCTTCCTACCCATTAGTCACCTGGGTGCCCTGTGGAGCTGCCTCTGACGGTGCGGCCAGGCTGGTGGAGGAGGCATCCCTGCCACAGTCGGGAGTCGGACGTCCAGCAGGGGTGGCCACATCAACGACTGCACTCCAGCCAGCGGAGGATGTGCAGGCAGCAGGAGGCAGTGCACGGGCAGAGGCACAGCAGCAGCAGCAACGTGGTGGGAGCCATGATGGTTCGGGGCCTTCGACATCGGAGGGGCAGGCATTGGCCGGAGGGCAGGAGGACCCATGACGGGAAGTGTCTTCCGTGTGGCAGCGGTTGGGCCACACCATAGATGCGGAGCGGCAGCGGGCGGAAGAGGCACGGCTCACGATGGTCAGGGCGGAGAACTGAGGCAGGCCGAGTGCCTCGAGGCAATCCGCAGGGAGTTGGAGGTGAACATGTCGACGGCCCTGCGGACCCTCGGGGCCATGGAGGAGGACCGCCTCCGGGACATTGAGCAGGAGTTTGATGATGCCCTGGCCCGTAACATCCCGAAGTGAGCCGTCGGACTAGCCCGCTGCCCTTGTAAATAGTTCTGTAGTTAGTGTTAGGTTTCCTTTGGTTTTGCATTTTTTTTGGACCTTTTGGACAATGGCCCACATTTTTGTATATAGTTTTTTTATTAGGTAGTGTTATTAGATAGGTTTCATTTCTTCTGTTGGGATCATGGACCCTGGATTGTTTATCTGTATATAGTTGACTGTTGGATTTTCATTTTTTTTTGTGATTTACCCATGGAGCAATGGTTTTCGATTTTAATTTTCCATTGGATTTATTTTTTTGGATTGTGACTTTGGACACCTTTCCTTTGGATTATGATTTGTGGTTTTGCATTATTTCACGGACAAGCTGGTTTATTTTTATAAAAATTCCCATTATTGTTTGTTTATTTTTGATTCAATTTATGTTGCTTTTAATACATATTTTTTCTTCAAACTTCAATGTGTAGTATCATCTCATTGGTTTCATGCATATCATGATATGGGTTTTGACATTCACTGACACCCATTGGGTGTATGTGAGGGACATGCGTTCATTTCCAAACTTGCAATTGGGGTTCTATCATGTTATTGCTATTTCTAAGTGGGTGGATGCAATACTCGGGTGGGTGTTTGGGATTTGGAGGCTGACCATAAGGGCCAGGGATCTAGATTGTGATGACATGTTGGCTGGGGGACATGTGTGGGGGCCTGGTGGAGGGTGCCCCTGGATGCTGGGGGGTGGGGGTGCTGGGAGACATGTGTGGGGGCCTGGTGGAGGGTGCCCTGCACTGCTGGGGGATGGGGTTGCTGGGAGACATGAGTTGGACATGAGTGGGGGCCTGGTGGAGGGTGCCCCTGGATGCTGGGGGGTGGGGGTGCAGGGGGACATGTGTGGGGGCCTGGTGGAGGGTGCCCCTGACTGCTGGGGGTGGGGGTGCTGGGAGACATGTGTGGGGGCCTGGTGGAGGGTGCCCTGCACTGCTGGGGGGTGGGGGTGCTGGGAGACATGGTTGGACATGAGTGGGGGCCTGGTGGAGGGTGCCCCTGGATTCTGGGGGGTGGGGGTGCAGGGGGACATGTGTGGGGGCCTGGTGGAGGGTGCCCCTGACTGCTGGGGGTGGGGGTGCAGGGGGACATGAGTGGGGGCCTGGTGGAGGGAGCCCTGCACTGCTGGGGGTGGGGGTGGTGGGAGACATGAGTTGGACATGAGTGGGGGCCTGGTGGAAGGTTCCCCTGGATGCTGGGGGGTGGGGGTTCTGGGAGATATGAGTTGTACATGAGTGGGGGCCTCGTGGAGGGTGCCCCTGACTGCTGGGTGGTGGGGGTGATGGGAGACATGTGTGGGGGCCTGGTGGAGGGTGCCCCTGGATGCTGGGGGGTGGGAGTGCAGGGGGACAGAAGTGGGGGCCTGGTGGAGGGTGCCCCTGAATGCTGGGGGGTGGGGGTGCAGGGGGACATGAGTGGGGGCCTGGTGGAGGGTGCCCCTGGATGCTGGGGGGTGGGGGTGATGGGAGACATGAGTGGGGTCCTGGTGGAGGGTGCCCTGCACTGCTGGGGGGTGGGAGTGCTGGGAGACATGTGTGGGGGCCTGGTGGAGGGTGCCCTGCACTGCTGGGGGGTGGGGGTGCAGGAAGACATGTGTGGGGGCCTAGTGGAGGGTGCCCCTGACTGCTGGGGGTGGGGGTGCAGGGGGACATGAGTGGGGGCCTGGTGGAGGGGGCCCTGCACTGCTGGGGGTGGGGGTGCTGGGAGACATGAGTTGGACATGTGTGGGGGCCTGGTGGAGGGTGCCCTGCACTGCTGGGGGGTGGGAGTGCTGGGAGACATGTGTGGGGGCCTGGTGGAGGGTGCCCTGCACTGCTGGGGGGTGGGGGTGCAGGAAGACATGTGTGGGGGCCTAGTGGAGGGTGCCCCTGACTGCTGGGGGGTGGGGGTGCAGGGGGACATGAGTGGGGGCCTGGTGGAGGGGGCCCTGCACTGCTGGGGGTGGGGGTGCTGGGAGACATGAGTTGGACATGTGTGGGGGCCTGGTGGAGGGTGCCCCTGGATGCTGGGGGGTGGGGGTGCTGGGAGACATGAGTTGGACATGAGTGGGGGCCCGGTGGAGGGTGCCCCTGACTGCTGGGGGGTGGGGGTGATGGGAGACATGTGTGGGGGCCTGGATAAGGGTGCCCCAGGATGCTGGGGGGTGGGGGTGCAGGGATACATGTGTGGGGGCCTGGTGGAGGGTGCCCCGCACTGCTGGGGGGTGGGGGTGCTGGGAGACATTAGTTGGACATGAGTGGGGGCCTGGTGGAGGGTGCCCTGCACTGCTGGGGGGTGGGAGTGCTGGGAGACATGTGTGGGGGCCTGGTGGAGGGTGCCCTGCACTGCTGGGGGGTGGGGGTGCAGGAAGACATGTGTGGGGGCCTAGTGGAGGGTGCCCCTGACTGCTGGGGGGTGGGAGTGCAGGGGGACATGAGTGGGGGCCTGGTGGAGGGGGCCCTGCACTGCTGGGGGTGGGGGTGCTGGGAGACATGAGTTGGACATGTGTGGGGGCCTGGTGGAGGGTGCCCCTGGATGCTGGGGGGTGGGGGTGCAGGGAGACATGAGTTGGACATGAGTGGGGGCCCGGTGGAGGGTGCCCCTGACTGCTGGGGGGTGGGGGTGATGGGAGACATGTGTGGGGGCCTGGATAAGGGTGCCCCAGGATGCTGGGGGATGGGGGTGCAGGGATACATGTGTGGGGGCCTGGTGGAGGGTGCCCCGCACTGCTGGGGGGTGGGAGTGCTGGGAGACATTAGTTGGACATGAGTGGGGGCCTGGTGGAGGGTGCCCCTGGATGCTGGGGTGTGGGGGTGCTGGGAGACATGTGTGGGGGCCTGGTGGAGGGTGCCCCTGGATGCTGGGGGGTGGGGGTGCTGGGAGACATGAGTTGGACATGAGTGGGGGCCTGGTGGAGGGTGCCCCTGGATGCTGGGGGGTGGGGGTGCAGGGGGACATGTGTGGGGGCCTGGTGGAGGGTGCCCCTGACTGCTGGGGGGTGGGGGTGCAGGGGGACATGAGTGGGGGCATGGTGGAGGGTGCCCCTGGATGCTGGGGGGTGGGGTGTTGGGAGACATGAGTTGGACATGAGTGGGGGCCAGGTGGAGGGTGCCCCTGACAGCTGGGGGGTGGGGGTGATGGGAGACATTTGTGGGGGCCTGGTGGAGGGTGCCCCTGGATGCTGGGGGGTGGGGGTGCTGGGAGACATGTGTGGGGGCCTGGTGGAGGGTGCCCTGCACTGTTGGGGGGTGGGGGTGCTGGGAGACATGAGTTGGACATGAGTGGGGGCCTGGTGGAGTGTGCCCCTGGATGCCTGGGGGTGGGGGTGCAGGGGGACATGAGTTGGACATGAGTGGGGGCCTGGTGGAGGGTGCCCCTGACTGCTGGGGGGTGGGGGTGATGGGAGACATGTGTGGGGGCCTGGTGGAGGGTGCCCTGCACTGCTGGGGGGTGGGGGTGCTGGGAGACATGAGTTGGACATGAGAGGGGGCCTGGTGGAGGGTGCCCCTGGATGCTGGGGTGGGGGTGATGGGAGACATGAGTGGGGGCCTGGTGGAGGGTGCCCTGCACTGCTGGGGGGTGCGGGTGGTGAGAGACATGAGTTGGACATGAGTGGGGGCCTGGTGGAGGGTGCCCTGCAATGCTGGGGGGTGGGGGTGCTGGGAGACATGTGTGGGGGCCTGGTGGAGGGTGCCCTGCACTGCTGGGGGGTGGGGGTGCAGGGTTACATGAGTGGGGGCCTGGTGGAGGGTGCCCTGCACTGCTGGGGGTGGGGGTGCTGGGAGACATGAGTTGGACATGAGTGGGGGCCTGGTGGAGGGTGCCCCTGACTGCTGGGGGGTGGGGGTGATGGGAGACATGTGTGGGGGCCTGGTGGAGAGTGCCCCTGGATGCTGGGGGGTGGGGGTGCTGGGAGACATGTGTGGGGGCCTGGTGGAGGGTGCCCTGCACTGCTGGGGGGTGGGGGTGCATGGGGACATGAGTGGGGGCATGGTGGAGGGTGCCCCTGGATGCTGGGGGGTGGGGTGCTGGGAGACATGAGTTGGACATGAGTGGGGGCCAGGTGGAGGGTGCACCTGACAGCTGGGGGGTGGGAGTGATGGGAGACATTTGTGGGGGCCTGGTGGAGGGTGCCCCTGGATGCTGGGGGGTGGGGGTGCTGGGAGACATGTGTGGGGGCCTGGTGGAGGGTGCCCTGCACTGTTGGGGGGTGGGGGTGCTGGGAGACATGAGTTGGACATGTGTGGGGGCCTGGTGGAGGGTGCCCCTGGATGCTTGGGGGTGGGGGTGCAGGGGGACATGAGTTGGACATGAGTGGGGGCCTGGTGGAGGGTGCCCTGACTGCTGGGGGGTGGGGGTGATGGGAGACATGTGTGGGGGCCTGGTGGAGGGTGCCCTGCACTGCTGGGGGGTGGGGGTGCTGGGAGACATGAGTTGGACATGAGAGGGGGCCTGGTGGAGGGTGCCCCTGGATGCTGGGGTGGGGGTGATGGGAGACATGAGTGGGGGCCTGGTGGAGGGTGCCCTGCACTGCTGGGGGGTGCGGGTGGTGGGAGACATGAGTTGGACATGAGTGGGGGCCTGGTGGAGGGTGCCCTGCAATGCTGGGGGGTGGGGGTGCTGGGAGACATGTGTGGGGGCATGGTGGAGGGTGCCCCTGGATGCTGGGGGGTGGGGTGCTGGGAGACATGAGTTGGACATGAGTGGGGCCACTTGGAGGGTGACCCTGACAGCTGGGGGGTGGGGGTGATGGGATACATTTGTGGGGGCCTGGTGGAGGGTGCCCCTGGATGCTGGGGGGTGGGGGTGCTGGGAGACATGTGTGGGGGCCTGGTGGAGGGTGCCCTGCACTGTTGGGGGGTGGGGGTGCTGGGAGACATGAGTTGGACATGAGTGGGGGCCTGGTGGAGGGTGCCCCTGGATGCTTGGGGGTGGGGGTGCAGGGGGACATGAGTTGGACATGAGTGGGGGCCTGGTGGAGGGTGCCCCTGACTGCTGGGGGGTGGGAGTGATGGGAGACATGTGTGGGGGCCTGGTGGAGGGTGCCCTGCACTGCTGGGGGGTGGGGGTGCTGGGAGACATGAGTTGGACATGAGAGGGGGCCTGGTGGAGGGTGCCCCTGGATGCTGGGGTGGGGGTGATGGGAGACATGAGTGGGGGCCTGGTGGAGGGTGCCCTGCACTGCTGGGGGGTGTGGGTGGTGGGAGATATGAGTTGGACATGAGTGGGGGCCTGGTGGAGGGTGCCCTGCAATGCTGGGGGGTGGGGGTGCTGGGAGACATGTGTGGGGGCTTGGTGGAGGGTGCCCTGCACTGCTGGGGGGTGGGAGTGCAGGGTTACATGAGTGGGGGCCTGGTGGAGGGTCCCTGCACTGCTGGGGGTGGGGGTGCTGGGAGACATGAGTTGGACATGAGTGGGGGCCTGGTGGAGGGTGCCCCTGGATGCTGGGGGGTGGGGGTGCTGGGAGACATGAGTTTGAAATGAATGGGTGCCTGGTGGAGGGTGCCCCTGACTGCTGGGGGGTGGGGGTGATGGGAGACATGTGTGGGGGCCTGGTGGAGAGTGCCCCTGGATGCTGGGGGGTGGGGGTGCTGGGAGACATGTGTGGGGGCCTGGTGGAGGGTGCCCTGCACTGCTGGGGGTGGGGGTGCTGGGAGACATGAGTTGGACATGAGTGGGGGCCTGGTGGAGTGTGCCCCTGGATGCTGGGGTTTGGGGGTGCTGGGAGACATCTGTGGGGGCCTGGTGGAGGGTGCCCTGCACTGCTGGGGGGTGGGGGTGCTGGGAGACATGAGTTGGACATGAGTGGGGGCCTGGTGGAGGGTGCCCCTGGATGCTGGGGGGTGGGGGTGCAGGGGGACATGTGTGGGGGCCTGGTGGAGGGTGCCCCTGACTGCTGGGGGGTGGGGGTGCAGGGGGACATGAGTGGGGGCATGGTGGAGGGTGCCCCTGGATGCTGGGTGGTGGGGGTGCTGGGAGACATGAGTTGGACATGAGTGGGGGCCTGGTGGAGGGTGCCCCTGACTGCTGGGGGGTGGGGGTGATGGGAGACATGTGTGGGGGTGTGGTGGAGGGTGCCCCTGGATGCTGGGTGGTGGGGGTGCTGGGAGACATGTGTGGGGGGCTGGTGGAGGGTGCCCTGCACCGCTGGGGGGTGGGGGTGCTGGGAGACATGAATTGGACATGAGTGGGGGCCTGGTGGAGGGTGCCCCTGGATGCTGGGGGTGGGGGTGCAGGGGGACATGTGTGGGGGCCTGGTGGAGGGTGCCCCTGGATGCTGGGGGGTGAGGGTGCAGGGGGACATGAGTTGGAAATGAGTGAGGGCCTGGTGGAGGGTGCCCCTGACTGCTGGGGGGTGGGGTGATGGGAGACATGTGTGGGGGCCTGGAGGAGGGTGCCCTGCACTGCTGGGGAGTGGGGTGCTGGGAGACATGAGTTGGACATGAGTGGGGGCCTGGTGGAGGGTGCCCCTGGATGCTGGGGGTGGGGGTGCAGGGGGACATGTGTGGGGGCCTGGTGGAGGGTGCCCCTGGATGCCGGGGGGTGGGGGTGCAGGGGGACATGAGTGGGGGCCTGGTGGAGGGTGCCCCTGGATGCTGGGGGGTGAGGGTGCTGGGAGACATGAGTGGGGGCCTGGTCGAGGGTGCCCTGCACTGCTGGGGGTGGGGGTGCTGGGAGACATGAGTTGGACATGAGTGGGGGCCTGGTGGAGGGTGCCCCTGGATGCTGGGGGGTGGGGGTGCTGGGAGACATGAGTTGGAAATGAGTGGGGGCCTGGTGGAGGGTGCCCCTGACTGCTGGGGGGTGCGGGTAATGGGAGACATGTGTGGGGGCCTGGTGGAGAGTGCCCCTGGATGCTGGGGGGTGGGGGTGCTGGGAGACATGTGTGGGGGCCTGGTGGAGGGTGCCCTGCACTGCTGGGGGTGGGGGTGCTGGGAGACATGCGTTGGACATGAGTGGGGGCCTGGTGGAGTGTGCCCCTGGATGCTGGGGTGTGGGGGTGCTGGCAGACATGTGTGGGGGCCTGGTGGAGGGTGCCCTGCACTGCTGGGGGGTGGGGGTGCTGGGAGACATGAGTTGGACATGAGTGGGGGCCTGGAGGAGGGTGCCCCTGGATGCTGGGTGGTGGGGGTGCAGGGGACATGTGGGGGGCCTGGTGGAGGGTGCCCCTGACTGCTGGGGAGTGGGGGTGCAGGGGGACATGAGTGGGGGCATGGTGGAGGGTGCCCCTGGATGCTGGGGGTGGGGGTGCTGGGAGACATGAGTTGGACATGAGTGGGGGCCTGGTGAAGGGTGCCCCTGACTGCTGGGGGGTGGGGGTGATGGGAGACATGTGTGGGGGCCTGGTGGAGGGTGTCCCTGGATGCTGGGGGGTGGGGGTGCTGGGAGACATGTGTGGGGGCCTGGTGGAGGGTGCCCTGCACTGCTGGGGGGTGGGGGTGCTGGGAGACATGTGTTGGACATGAGTGGGGGCCTGGTGGAGGGTGCCCCTGGATGCTGGGGGGTGGGGGTGCAGGGGGACATGAGTTGGACATGAGTGGGGGCCTGGTGGGGGGTGCCCCAGACTGCTGGGGGGTGGGGGTGATGGAAGACATGTGTGGGGGCCTGGTAGAGGGTGCCCTGCACTGCTGGGGTGTGGGGGTGCTGGGAGACATGAGTTGGACATGAGTAGGGGCCTGGTGGAGGGTGCCCCTGGATGCTGGGGGTGGGGGTGCAGGGGGACATGTGTGGGGGCCTGGTGGAGGGTGCCCCTGGATGCCGGGTGGTGGGGGTGCAGGGGACATGAGTGGGGGCCTGGTGGAGGGTGCCCCTGGATGTTGGGGGGTGAGGGTGCTGGGAGACATGAGTTTCACATGAGTGGAGGCCTGGTGGAGGGTGCCCCTGACTGCTGGGGGGTGGGGGTGATGGGAGACATGTGTGGGGGCCTGGTGGAGGGTGCCCCTGGATGCTGGGGGGTGGGGGTGCAGGGGGCATGAGTGGGGGCCTGGTGGAGGGTGCCCCTGGATGCTGGGGGGTGGGGGTGATGGGAGACATGAGCGGGGGCCTGGTGGAGTGTGGCCTGCACTGCTGGGGGTGGGGGTGCTGGGAGACATGAGTTGGACATGAGTGGGGGCCTTGTGGAGGGTGCCCTGCAATGCTGGGGGGTGGGGGTGCTGGGAGACATGTGTGGGGGCCTGGTGGAGGGTGCCCTGCACTGCTGGGGGGTGGGGGTGCAGGGTTACATGAGTGGGGGCCTGGTGGAGGGTGCCCTGCACTGCTGGGGGTGGGGGTGCTGGGAGACATGAGTTGGACATGAGTGGGGGCCTGGTGGAGGGTGCCCCTGGATGCTGGGGGGTGGGGGTGCTGGGAGACATGAGTTTGAAATGAATGGGTGCCTGGTGGAGGGTGCCCCTGACTGCTGGGGGGTGGGGGTGATGGGAGACATGTGTGGGGGCCTGGTGGAGAGTGCCCCTGGATGCTGGGGGGTGGGGGTGCTGGGAGACATGTGTGGGGGCCTGGTGGAGGGTGCCCTGCACTGCTGGGGGTGGGGGTGCTGGGAGACATGAGTTGGACATGAGTGGGGGCCTGGTGGAGTGTGCCCCTGGATGCTGGGGTGTGGGGGTGCTGGGAGACATCTGTGGGGGCCTGGTGGAGGGTGCCCTGCACTGCTGGGGGGTGGGGGTGCTGGGAGACATGAGTTGGACATGAGTGGGGGCCTGGTGGAGGGTGCCCCTGGATGCTGGGGGGTGGGGGTGCAGGGGGACATGTGTGGGGGCCTGGTGGAGGGTGCCCCTGACTGCTGGGGGGTGGGGGTGCAGGGGGTAATGAGTGGGGGCATGGTGGAGGGTGCCCCTGGATGCTGGGTGGTGGGGGTGCTGGGAGACATGAGTTGGACATGAGTGGGGGCCTGGTGGAGGGTGCCCCTGACTGCTGGGGGGTGGGGGTGATGGGAGACATGTGTGGGGGCCTGGTGGAGGGTGCCCCTGGATGCTGGGGGGTGGGGGTGCTGGGAGACATGTGTGGGGGCCTGTTGGAGGGTGCCCTGCACCGCTGGGGGGTGGGGGTGCTGGGAGACATGAATTGGACATGAGTGGGGGCCTGGTGGAGGGTGCCCCTGGATGCTGGGGGTGGGGGTGCAGGGGGACATGTGTGGGGGCCTGGTGGAGGGTGCCCCTGGATGCTGGGGGGTGAGGGTGCAGGGGGACATGAATTGGAAATGAGTGAGGGCCTGGTGGAGGGTGCCCCTGACTGCTGGGGGGTGGGGTGATGGGAGACATGTGTGGGGGCCTGGATGAGGGTGCCCTGCACTGCTGGGGAGTGGGGTGCTGGGAGACATGAGTTGGACATGAGTGGGGGCCTGGTGGAGGGTGCCCTGCACTGCTGGGGGGTGGGGGTGCAGGGAGACATGTTTGGGGGCCTGGTGGAGGGTGCCCCTGACTGCTGGGGGGTGGGGGTGCAGGGGGACATGAGTGGGGGCCTGGTGGAGGGTGCCCCTGGATGCTGGTGGGTGGGGGTGCAGGGGGACATGAGTGGGGGCCTGGTGGAGGGTGCCCCTGACTGCTGGGGGGTGGGGGTGATGGGAGACATGAGTGGCGGCCTGGTGGAGGGTGCCCTGCACTGCTGGGGGGTGGGGGTGCTGGGAGACATGAGTTGGACATGAGTGGGGGCCTGGTGGAGGGTGACCCTGGATGCTGGGGGGTGGGAGTGCAGGGGGACATGAGTTGGACATGAGTGGGGGCCTGGTGGAGGGTGCCCCTGACTGCTGGGGGGTGGGGGTGCAGGGGGACATGAGTGGGGGCCTGGTGGAGGGTGCCCCTGCACTGCTGGGGGGTGGGGGTGCTGGGAGACATGAGTTGGACATGAGTGGGGGCCTGGTGGAGGGTGCCCCTGGATGTTGGGGTCTGGGGGTACAGGGGGACATGCGTTGGTGGGTAGTAGTGCAAGGTGACATGTGGGTTGGCTAGGGGGCACGGGCATGGTGGATGGGCTGCCTGTGGGACATGTGCAGGGTAGGCCCCTGTGGTGTGGGCCACCTGCAGGGGCTGTGGAAGGTGTAGAGGGTACACCTGGGAGGACCCACACGTGCAATTCACGTGTGGTGCTCCCCGCGCACCCCTGGAATACACGTACCCTGATGGAATCGCGTGTGATACTTCCTGCGCACCCCTGAAATACACGTACCCTGCTGCTTTTGCGTGTGATACTTCCCGCGCACCCCTGGAATACACGCACCCTGCTGCTTTTGCGTGTGATACTTCCCGCGCACCCCTGGAATACACGTACCCTGATGGAATCGCATGTCATACTTCCTGCGCACCCCTGAAATGCACGTACCCTGCTGTTTTTGCGTGTCATACTTCCCGCGCACCCCTGGAATACACGTGCCCTCATGGAATCGCATGTGTTACTTCTCACGCACCCCTGATGTACATGTACCCAGGACAATGGCGTGTGAAACTTCCCGAGAACCACTGAAATACACGTTCCCCGCTTGGCGTTTGCTGTTTGGCAGCCCTGTGAACTGGTCCACGGATAGCACAGCCCTTTGCGATGATTTGGGAATTTTGAAGGCTTTTCCTTGCGCGAGGGCGTTCTTGGGGGCGTAACTGGTGCTGCTGCAGGGTCGCTGCGCCACTCTGCGCCACGGCTGGTTTCGGAGGCTAAAATCCATGAATTCGCTGTGCGATGAAAAGGATTTTTTCGCATGCTGCTGGTGCAGTGTATCGCACGGGGACACTGTGCGCCAGCCGCGTGCGCCACTTTTGTGCAAATTTCTATGAATTACCCTCTTTGTCTGAATCTGTGGCCTTCTGAATACATTCTTAAAGAGCGATATTCTGATGCAATAATTTGTGTGGACCTTTCATCATATCTCCACCTTTTCCTGTGAGAAAGAGTAGAGGAAAAGAATGTGCTTCTATATTTTTTTTCTCATATGCTCATTGGTGATCCTTTGGCTTGATGCATTTGATATGTTTCTAGTACATCTCCAATGGTGTCTTTGGAGTGTAGTGGGTGAATTGCATACTGGTCTAAAATGTTGGCTGCAGTAACAGGATTCAGTGCCAGTAAATCTTGAATTATTTGGGTGATTTCTCTTAGGTTTTCCTCTATGTGTATATCTTTGTAGAATTCCTTTTTTTCTTTCAGAGATTGTAGGGCTTGTCTAACTGTGTTTAAGTTGACTAGATGTTGCCAAATATGTTTGTATTTTGTTGCTACACCATTAACTAGTACAATCAAAAATTCATTTGTTAGTTGTTGTACCCCTAGAGTTTGTACATTTTCTTTAAGATCTAATGGCAAATATACTACTTTGCCACGCATGTCCTTTAGTAACTCAGATGGCGGTCATTTGACTGTTTTCGATTGAACTAGTATTATAGCTTGACATGGGTGAACTATTTGGATTATAATGCTCTCATACAAGTTAAGTTGTCCGAGAGCCTTTGGAAGTGGAATATTTCTAAATTATTAGTGATTGCACGTGAAGGCAATTGCTTATTTGCAAGCTTTGTGTTGCAGTACGTGCAACAGATTGAGGGGTCACTTATTTTGTATTTATTTTCTTCTGCTAGATATACAGCTAATTGGAACCATTGGGATTCCTCATTGCCCCCTATTTTGTATACCATATCTACTATTGGTATGCTCTTTTAAAAAAATGTTCTGCAACAACATACACATACTTGGTCTAGTATTTCAGCAGATGTGTTTTGAAACGTAGCTATTTCTTTTTTGTATGTGTTTGCTAGAAGGTTGGTGTTTGTGAGGTTTCCAGTAATGTTTTCTAAAGTTTATGAATTTTCTAAGTCAACTTCAGTTCTGAAGTATTTACTTTGGATGTGCTCTATTTCCTTGAAGGAGTTTTTTTGGCTGCACCATGTAGGAGAATGTTATTTACATGTTGCAGTTCTAGAGCAGGAGTTCTTGCATAGTGTAGTCCATGCCCAAAAATCCATGTAGCGGAATGGGGTGTTGCTAACATTTTAATGTGTAGCCTGCACTAACATTTTAATGTGTAGCCCGTACGCAGTTCATAAAATGCAGGACAATGAATATCCTCGTAGTCCAGTGTGGCTAGGCACTGGACAAGCGTTCATATTTTGTAAAGTTTTCATTTTACTTGTATCTGTTAGTATCAATTGAGGAATCTTCGTAAAAATGTAAAGGATGTCGGCGTATGTTACACATTGAGCTGCATATCCATTTGTACACTGGACTGTTTGTTTCAGGTGAAAGAAAAATTTGGTTAAATGTTTGTTGGGGACATTTTTTCTATAATGGTTTCTTTTGCCATAATGGTGACTCCTATCTTTTCATACCCTCCGACATCACTGTCTATGACCATTGATTTTTTTTTATTCTTGTTTATAAGCTTCTTCATTGAAATATGGTTCTGTGCTGCTTGTGTTAATCCGTTCACCTTCATAGAAGATTGAAAAGGTATCTATATTCACATTGTGAATGTTTAGAATGACTTTTTGTAATGTATTAATTAATTTAGTTATTGGTTTTATTCCGTTTATAATCAATAGAAACACATTTCTCTTTAGTAGAAATGTGCTGTCAATTAGATCTTCGAGGATTAGACTCCTGTGGTAGTTTTTAAGCAGAGATCGTGACTTGACAGCTTTTGTTATAAGATTGGGAACTCTACGGCAGAATTTGTTTTGTAATATACATGTTTTGGATTGCTTTACGGCTACTTTAACACTTTAACACTGGTAGATATAATGTTAGATTTAATATTAGGGCTGCTTTTCTTTGCACATTTTATTTTACTTTTTATTTTCTTACCTTTTTTAGTCGTGCTGATTTAGTTTTGTTGAGTGAGGTTACTAGCTCTTTCATTTGAATGTTTTCTATGAATTGTATTGGAGCTGGATGACTGTAAGGCTTGCTTTTATTTTTTATCTTTTTTCTATTTCTTTTCTACTTAGTCGCTTTCAATGAAAAAACCTTAAACGGATGTTATGGTTACAAGTAAAACCGAAAAATCCAGAAATTCGGCAGTTATGGTGAGCTAAGCAACCACAAAATGAACCACCACCTTGCACTGCTAGGACTAACACTCAAGGTATTAAAGATGACATCAAAAATGCCATTGATGCATCACTGTGCATTTCTGTGTTTGTAATGCACAAACAAGCATAGATGCTCCCGAACATGTAAACTGTTTGTGGACATGTCCCGGACTGTTTGTGGACATCATGGATGAAAAATGCCTGCTTTTTTCACTTTTTAAGGCCATATCCTATCCCATCCTCATCACCTCTCACCTCCCAAGAGATTGTTTGATAAGTGTGAAACATGAAATGTTGTGTTTTTCAATGTGTTTTTACCGCGATGTTCGCAGACACAGGCAACTGTCTGCGAATGTCTGCAAAGCTTCATGAGGATTCGTTCAGGAGGGGGGCAAAGTTATAAGCTGCCCAAAAAGTGCACTTCCTGTTGGTTGAGTAACTTAACCATAACTACAGGGCCACTACTGCAGGCCCTGCAATATTTGTGAAAGAGTTGAAGAAAATATTTTCAAAAATATAGGCATACCCGAATTATGGGCCTGATTATGACCCTGGCGGTACGGTGCCAACGGTGCCAGTAAGCTTACCGGCATTATTGCCACCATACCGCCATACTACAAGTTGTGCTCGCAGGTCTCGCTCTGCCCGCCAAATCGTGGTTGCACCAGCACCGTTATGAACAGTGCTGGTATATCCAAACTCCCCATTCCCATTCAGCACTATGGGGCCGAATGGGGATGGGGAGCCCTTATTACCGGCAACCGCGAATGGGCAATAACCGGGTCCATAAAACTCGGCATGACCCGGTAATTGCCATTTGCGGGTGCCGGTAAAATCACAGGTTGTTACAGGCACGGCTACCGCCAAACCTGTAATGAGGCCCTATGTCTGGTTAGATGCAGATGTTGTTGCATCTGGAAATAGACATCTTGGAGAGTTTCACAGTGGTTGTTATTAACCAGAGATATGTACTCTCAGAGTTCAAGTGTACATCTGAAGTGTTCAACTGAGATGACAGGGTTAGGTGTACAGTTTTTGGATGTCATTGGTGGATAGATGTTTGCCTGTTTGGAATCAGCCAATGAGGGAGTGTTACAAAAATGAATGTGGAAAGGGTAGAAGGGCTGCCCCTGTGCTACATGGGTCCACAGACACAGCGGCAGTCCACAGATGGCACCTGCCACATCTGGGTCTTCTAAGGATGCCACGCATGAAAAGAGGACTGTGTGTATTAGCAATGAGGTGTTCTGATTGTGTTTTAAACGAAGACATGGTTGCAGGTGTTGTGTTTGTTGTGTGCTGGGAAAATTGCTGTGGCTATTTCTAGGAAGAAGATGAATGTTTGTATGGTGGGAGATTGTTCCATGAAGGTTATACTGAATCTTGTGGTATTTTTCCTAGTATTGGATAACAGGGAATGAAAGTTAGGTGGCATACTGTTTTGGGGTAAACTCAGTCTGTTTATTATCATTTTGTCAGAGTATGACTCAGTTTCAAAGGCCAGGTATTATTGTGGAGGAACCAGTTTGGGCCAACAATTTGTTTCTACAATGAATCGAAGGCAAATATGGAGATGTCCAAATGCATCGACATGGCGAGTTCTATGTGCTTTTTGATATGCTTCAGGGATAGGCTCTTTTCAGAATGAAAATATTATGTTGGTTGGTGCAAATAGTTAACAGAGCAATGGAGCAATGGAGTCCATTTAAATGATGTTGGCAGTGACATTTATATTTTCGAAAAATACTTTGAAAAAGTTCATATGAACAACTTCAATGGAAAAATGTGGAGTGTATAGTAAAGCATTTTTTAATAGGTGTAGGATATAAAAATGACAAAAACAAAGAGAAATTAAAAAACAAATAAAAAAGGCTCTTATGAGCCACCATTGTAGAATACATTGTTAAAATTAAGTGTAAACCTCCCAACCCATTTCAACTGGACTTTTTTCTGGTGGACACAGTAGTAGTCTGTGGACGGCATGTGCCACATCAGGGGCCTTTGAGGATTCCTGTCATGGTGTCCATGGACATCGGGAGAGTAGCCAATCAGGTTTCCTGGGTGTGGTGTACAAGAAGAGAGGTTAGCAGGAGTTTTGTTTGGTGCGAGCACTGAGTATGGTTATGGTTATGTCTTTGGGGAGCCAGGGTGTATGGATTTTGGTGGACTCTTGTATCCATTGGCTGAAAGTATATTCTGAGCACTGTGGATTGGCTAAACATCTTGTATTCAATTAATTTTAAGTTTAATGGTATGGAGTGCAAAGAATGAAGTGGGTGGGCTTCCTCCCATTTTGTAAGAATATGGTTCACTTGAAACACCCGGATATCATTTTTGATCATTGGGGAGGGAACAGTTTGGGCTATCAGAATTTCATTGCAGTTTGCAATGAAGGATACATTTTGAAAGTTGATGGAAATGTTTCCAAATTCAAAAGTTATCTTTTCTCAGATTGCCCAGAGACAAATGTGGAGGAGTTGAAATTTATTTTTTCCGCAAATGAAAAAAGCAACGCGCATTGTGAATAAAGCTGTATGTGCTTTTTTGCGGGATGTTGGCATGACATCTTTTCATAATGAAAACATTAAATTTGATATTGGCAACATTTTTCGAAGAGATGGATTGCATCTAACTGATGTGGGCAATCATATTTTTCTGGAAAATGTTCAACTGCATTGAAGCAGTTCTTGTGAAAGCATAAAGTATGGATTCACGGATTCGTTACAAGATGAATTAAAGAAAAATGAAAAAATAGCCCAAAAAATAAAAGCACTGTTTGTGAAAATTACTAAAAATAATTACGTTGTCTAAAATCTCGTTAGTTTAGAATATAAAACAAAATAGTCAAAAAAAAGAGCCATCATTTTTGCACAAACAGCTATTAAAATGATTTCCATTTCCCCACCTCAGGATTGGAATTTTCCTGTTGTGCACGGACTACCATACTGTCCGCGGACTATGCAGGATGCAAAGGGTCCTGGAGTTTTTTTTCAGTTCCATCTTTTAACTGTGAAAGGTGGCTCCAAAAGGAACCATTTGTTTTGTGGTTATTGTATTTAGTATTTTTTGGGGCGTTTTCTTATTTTTACTAGAGAGGCAAGTTAAGGTTAGGGAGGGAAGGGGGAAGGGGCCCCAACCAATGAGACGGAGGGGCAGGTGGACAGAGGACAATGTTGGACGGGCCTTACATTTTAGGTAGGTGGTAGAGTTTTTCTTTGCAGCACAAACATAGCACTGTGACCCTCAAAAGGTAAGGGTCAACAGCGTTCTGTAGGGCCTGCAAGGTGTCCACTTGGATCCTTTGTCCCGAAGGAGTATCCTTTGTCATAATAGGAGCAGTTGCGGAAGATGGGGTAGAGGGTGTCAACCTACTTCTGTCCTGAGAAAGGAATCACCTTTCTCAGAGCACCCGGGTGGTTGTATTTGGTGTGGTGGTGCATGGAGGTTGTCCTGTAGGAGTACAGCCCAGGTTTTCCGTTACTAAGTACAACCTTGCATTCAGTGCATCTTACCTTGGCTGACCAAGTCTTTGGTACAACCCAATAGTGGAGAAAAAAAACACACCCAGGACACATTCTGGGTGCTGGAGACAGGGACTACGTCTACCTTATCTTCATCTTCCTATTGATCCTCATCTGTTTCTCTGCAAATGTTTCCCTGCCAAGGCCCTCCAGATGGTGGTGGCTGGCGAGGAGGAATGGCCATAGCAGATGCCATGATAGACAGTTTCCAAGGTGGTTTGCAAAGCAGGTGTCACTCTTGATGCTCTCTCATGGGTAGCAAGTTTTAGAATGAGGAAAATTAATAGGTGGGACCCTTCAGAGGGGCCGTCTACGGACAGTTGTGCTGTCTGCGCACTACTGAGTCTCAAATAGGCCTTGAAATGTTGTAAAAAGATGCCAGATCAAGCAAGAATGGGTCTAGGAGCTCTGGAAGGGTAATCTGTCAATTTGAAACACCGTAGATTGGCCGAAAATGTAGTTTCAAACTGCCTGCGGTGATGGACACTGTCCGTGGACAGGCTATCATGCCGCACAGGTGCGTTCACATGATGATGCCCGAAGACTTCCAAGTCCATGACAGTCGTCCACGGACACCCACTATGCGGTAGACACAGGTCACATGTGCGTAAGTGTCCTTAGAACAGGCGCGCTGTCCACGGACTAAATAAAAGTGCTTCTTGAGAAACCTACATATCTGGACACCGTGCATGTCCGGGGGCCCCTCCATTGTGTGTGTGGACACCAGGACAGTTGTAGTGTCCGTCAACTATTAATGGGTGTTTTAAAAAAATTACATAACAATATACAAAGATATTTATAGTATAAAAGATACATTTATTTAGGAAAAGGATGGGGTATAGGAATAGGAAACATAAATGGGAGAATTAGGAATTTCTGTACAATAATGATCATCAGAGGAGGAAGGGAGTGAGGTTTCATCAAAGCCTCTTTCATTTAAATGTTGAGAATTTGATGAGGATGATTGCTGGGGCCAAGGGGGACAGTAGCAAGAAGGACAGTGAAATTAACATTTGTAATCACATGTTTTTTTACATAATTTAAAATTTCCTTAAAGTCATTACTGATTTCATCTAATTTTGCAGACAACACCATGATTTCATTAGGTGCAATTGTGGGTGGGGCTTATCTTTGTGATTCTTGGGAATTTGCATAATTACATTGGGTGTTGTTTCTTCGTGGAGACTATGTATAATAAGACAAAAGGAAATTGTTATTTCATTGAGATATGTACAAATGATATTATGTATTTATATTACAAGAGTTATTTTATGCCATTAGAGATGTTATAATCATTATTCTTTTCTTTTGGGAAGTTTTCTTCCAACCACTCAAGTGTGTTTTCCATTTCTGTAAAAATAAAAAAAGTGCTTTTTATTTCATTTATTTATTACATTTGATTACATGCCCAAACCCGCGGGTGCCACGGCGTAGGTTACATGATTACAGTTAAGCTTTCTGTTTACAAGTCACAGGATGTCAGTTGAAAAAAGGACAATGGCATGGTAGTTACAGATCAAAGATTGGATGACAACAGTGTGCAATTATGGGTAATCATCAAGACAAATGGTTGCAGACAGGGCTTAATAGACAATCGGGTTAGAATGTGTTAAATAGCCAGGTTTATTTGTAATTTCTTAAATTGAGTGTGGGATAGCTCATTGCTTAAGTTGGAGCGGAGTGAATTCCAGATTTTGGATGCTGCTACAGGGAAGTTGGACCCTCCTGTTCTTGAGTACTTAAATCGGGGGATGACTAAGTGAGTACTGGAGTTAGATCTAAGAGAGTAGATAGAGGGTAGGTAGAGGCGTTTTGGGTGATACATTTGTGAGTGGTGGTCAATGTTTTGTGTAGTATTCTGGCTTGTATGGGTAACCAGTGCATTTCTCTTCTGCTCTGTGATATGTGATCCGTTTTTTTATTCTTAGTGCTGCTCTTACAGATTTATTTTGCAGTAGTTGCAATTTAGCTAAGTTTTTCTTAGTGGTGCCTAGCAGGAGTATATTGCAATAGTCTAACTTAGACAGTATAACGGGTCTTGCTAATCTGATACATTTTTGAGGGGTGAGAAATTGTCGACTAAGTGAAATGAGTTTTGACGTGTAAGCGGTCGATGAGGCAAGTGAATTGACATGTTTTCTCATGATGAGACTTAAGTCTTGGTGTACCCTTAGGGTTTTGACTTGGTTTGAGATGGGAATGGTAGTACCATCTATTAATCAGGCTGGGTAACCTACAATGAGGATCTCAGTCTTTTCACCATTAAGGCATAAGCTGTTTGTTGCCATCTAGTTTTGGATGAGGGAGTAGATTCTGTTTATGAGATCCGAGTCCTGTTCTTGATTGCCTGTGATTGGGATGAGTATCTGTGTATCATCCACAAAGTTCATATAGATTACACCAATGGCATCTAATGCAGCAAAAGTAAGTTTTGTATAGGCATTATAAAGAATGAGGGAAAGGCACGATCCTTGTGGTACACCAATGGGGACTGATATAGGATCAGCTGCCTCCTCGCCAATGGCTACTCTGGACGTGCATTCAGATAAGAAGGATTTGAACCATGTGGTTGTGTCATGGGAAAAAGTAAGTTTTATGATAATGTTAGGCATAATATGTCATGGTCCACTAAGTCAAACGCTGCAGACAGGTTGAGTTGTAGGACGATGCCTGGGTTCACTGAGTCTCTGATGGCGTCCATCTGTTTTTTTAGCTCAAGTAGTGTTGTCTGTGTACTGTGTTTGGGTCGACAGCCAGATTGTCTGTCGCCTAATAGGTGATTGTTTTCTAGGCGTGTTTGAACTTGAGTGTAAGTAATTTTGTCAATTATTTTAAGGAGGAAGGGGACTGTATTGATGGGTCTGTAGTTAATGGGAATTGTAGGGTCCACAGTGTTTTATTTTTAGTAGGGGCGTGACCCAGGCTTCTTTGATGTCGGATGGGATGGAGTTGATACTGAATGATGCATTTATGAACTTGGTGATAATAGGTTCTAGCGGAGGAGCACAAGACTTGACTAATTTGGCGGGAAAACTGTCTCTTTTGCAATTAGATAGTTTGAGGGAGGTGATAGTCTTGGTCTGGGTGACTGGGGAGAAGCTGAACTGGGTTGCTAGCTCTTTGTTGTTAGTCAGGACGAAGGGGGCAGTCGCAGCAGTGTGGACCAGAAGTTTTCTTTTTGTTACAATTTTGCCTTGGAGGGACTTGATTTTAGTGGCTAAGGCATTCTGTAAGGTGGAAGAAATTGCCTTACTAGCAATAGCTGGGCTATGGGGAGGAATGGGTGTTTCCAATTCTTTAAGGATTGAGAACAGTTCTTTACTGTTGGATGCTGCAATGGTAATACATACATTGAAAGTGCTAGCTTTATGGGTAAATACTGCTTGTTTATGTTTTTGTGAGATTAGGTGGAGCTCTTTTATGGACTCATTGGACAGGATTTCTGTTGTTAGATGTTCAAGTGCTCTTTTGTTTCTTCTGAGTTCGATCAGTTCATCATTGAACCAGGAGTTGCTTAGTTTAGATCTAGGTAATTTAGACTTATGTGGAGCAACTTCGTCTATAGCAGTTTTCCAGCAGGAGTGGTAGAAAAGGGAAATGCTGTCAGGGTAGGAATTTGTTTTGGGCTGAGCATTGAGTGTTTTTTTAAGGACTGGGTTCAGGTTTTCTAGTGTGAGCTTAAGTGAATTTCTCAACAGGATAGGGATAGGTGGTGACGAGAGAGATTCTTGGGCTTTAGTTGTTAATATGTTGAGACATGCTAACAGGTGGTCTGACCAGGAGATTTTTTGGATGTCTTCAAGGGATACTTTAATATTCAGGGTTAATATCCGAACTAGGATTCTGCCTTTTATATGAGTGGGAACATTGAAAATTTGAGAGAACTGCATTTCTTCTTGTGCAGTATAGAAGGCTGTAGCTTTAAGATCATGGGCATCGTTGAAGCCCAAGTTGAAATGGCCTAATAGTATGAATTGTGTCTTGGGTTTAAGGAGAGGGGTAATTAGTAGGGGGATAACTTAATCCGGCTGACTTGAGGAGCTAGGTGTTCTGTAGACTATGAGGAAGTGTATTGTTGTTTTGGGGTCAGTAGATAGTTTAAGGGCTAGAAGCTCGTATCCATCTAATATATCTGTTTTGCAATGAATTGTAAGTTTTTTTTTGGCAATAATCGCTACTCAACCTCCCATACTGCCTTGGCGGTCTGTTCTGAGAATGGTGTAGTCTGGTGGGATGGCTAGAGTCAGCAATGGGCCTGAGGCTGGGTGTAGCCAGGTTTCGGTCATTCGTAGAACATCTAGTTGGTGTTCCAAAATGAGGTTGTGTACATTGATAGCATGTGCACCTAGGGAGCGCACATTTAGTAGGGCACCTTTCAAGTGTGTATTGGAGGGAGAGTTTTAAAGACTCGGAGTGGGGGGTGGAGCTGTGTAGTCTGTGTTAACAGGCTGGTCTTGGGAGTGGGGATACTGGAGTTTAGGTTGACGTGTGGTAGCTAAGGTGGTTGAATTATGGATTGGGGATTTACGTATCATATGTGGGTTGTTGTTAAAGGGATGATTGGATGGTAGGCTATTCAGTTTCCGATTTTCTGGTGTGTGCGAGTGGAGATACTAAGTCTCCTGGTGACCCCAGTATAGGACTTGTGAGTACAGGGATCTGAACTGGGGTTCTGGAACTTAGGCACGTCTGACGCATGGAACCTAGGCATGGGTAGGTAAGGTTAATAGTGGCGGATGGGCTGGGAGGGCTCACTAACATGGGGTGGCAGGAAGCGTTGGTGCATTCTAAGACTACTAAGCCTGAGAGGAGAGTTTGAAGAATGGTGTTTGCTTTGTTAACTGTGGCGAGGAAGGCTGCTATTTTTAGGCAGAAAGGGCGTGGAGAAAGGGAGTGGGTGATTTCTTGGGCAACACATACGAGCCAGGCCTATGCCTAGATAGATGTAGACACCTTTGGATCATATTAGGGTGCAGGTCGGACTGCTATCCTGAGGGAGGGACATGACTGGCTGGCCAGGAGATGTTTATGAAAACACTTATATGCAGGGCTATGAAGTAGAGTAGGCAGACCAAGCTAGTGGAATGTAACATTGTTAGGCAGAATTATATGCAGTACCCTTTGGGAACACCACACACAATTAAGACTACAAGTGACAATACAAACTCACCTTTGGTACAAGCCTGTACTACACAGTAAAGTGGTAGCAATGGCTGAGCAGCCAGACTTATCTCAAGAGTAAGTGAGCAGTATCAACAGTTACAGAAAGGACAGCAATTACTGTGATTCAAACAAACACTGACTCAAGGTTTCTGAGTAAACGAATATACATGTATTTACACATCAGTTGTAAAACATTTAACTAAAGTAAAGCAGTTGAAAAATCACACTCTTAATACACTATACCGCACCCAATAGATTCTGGACAAGTTAGGCTCAAAATGAAGTGTGAGCAAAATGGCACTCCAGCAATTTAAAAGGGAGGGAAAGACAAAGTTAGACAAGAATTGAGCACTACCAACAAGTAAGTAAGCAGGGCAATCTAGAGAAAGGAACTGCAGTGAGGAAATCAGATTATAGGGGCCTGGCTCAAAGTCAAGGGACCAAAGTCTTTGTTCAAGATCACACAGTTCAGGGTAGTTCGCGGTTAAGTCTTTGCCAAGAGTTCAGGATGAAGTTGGTCGGCAGAAAGGTTAGCTTAAAGAATGGAGAAGGACAAGCCCTCGGATTGGCAAAAGGTTTCAAACGCTTTCACCGCGGCTAAACGAAATGATCAACAGGATTTGAAAAGTACCTTAAATGAAGAAGAAGGCTGTAGCTGAGGCGAACGTTCCTGGCAGGTCCTGCAGGCTCACGGTTCCTGAAGCGACTGTTGGACTGACACGAAGTAGGAAGACTGGAGGGTCCTGCACTGCCCAGGGGAGAAACCAGCAGCAGAGCAAAGCAACAAATAAAAGGTGTGCTCCTTAAAACGCAAGCAGGGTCCGTTCCTCTGTGCTATCTGGTTCACTGTACCTCTGTAAAGCAAACTCGACCAGAGAAGGGAGGCCTGGCGAGCAGTTTGGTAAATTGGTTGTTCCCATCAGCTCAAGGGGAGAGAATTCCTTGCAGATATTCCCTGTCATTGGAGTATGAAGATTCAGACCTGCAGCAGGGCTTCACCAGGTGGTTCAGTTATGGTAGGGGTCCTCTTCTGTCAGCTCCTTTTCGGTTCTCTCGTTCCAGTGGTGACTCTGCCTTTTCAGCCCCAGAGACTTGCTTTTTATGCAGTTTTCCCCCATTCACACAGCCTGGCTGTCAATAACACAGCAGGGCGGCGGTTCCATCGGGATAGTCACCACAGCCAATCAGATCAGAGTGCGACATGGGTCTCCAAGGAGCCCCTGTGCAGGGAGACCTAAACCCCTCCCTCACATCCTGCCCCCACAGACATGCAGGCGCCTAAGGAGGGCTTCGGTGCAGAAGCCTGCGAAAGGACGGCGAACAAAGGAACCAAACTTGGTTTGGCGCGCAGGGTAAAACACGAGAAAGATTTTTGCAAAAAGAAATGGTGAGTAAACCCAGCCGGAACCGTTAAAAAAAAACATATATGGTCTAGCGGGTTTAAGTTTGAGGCTACCAAGATAGCCTAAAACTGTAACAGGGTTATTTAAAATAACTGCGGTAGGACAAATAGGGTAGTTACCACTGCCACCAGCCTTAATGAAAAGGGAGCAAAACAATGCTCCAAGAGAAACAGAGAAAAAGGGAAAGGGATACGTATTAACCCTTTCCACAACTCTATTTAAGATAGTTTGTACTGGGTCTGTGAGCTTTAAAAGAGACTAATAAAGTCAATGGTAACTTTACATGTTCTGGGAGACAGTAGTCAGCCCCTGAAAATGGAGTCAGAGTTGGGAAGTCGAAAAGACAACCCTGTGCCAATGCACTGAAGGTGCGTAACACACAGTAAAAAGATGATGCCTATGGAGTAGGTGAGGCTCCACAATCTATGAACACAAGAATATGTTAAACAGACACAGCTAAACACATGTAAGAGTGGGAAAAAGGCTCACACTCTTACCAGGAGAAAAAATAAACCCTATAAATCCAGCAAAGCTGCTGAGGGACTCAGTAGGTAAGGGAAAGTAGCCATTCTCGTGTATTCTCCCTAACAATCAATGTAGTACTGGCTACATGAGTTAAAACAGTAAGTAAATGGGGCATTGATTGATGTCACTGAGTAGGTCGAAGGTAAGGAACAATCCAAATGGGTTGGCAAATTGGGTGCACAGAAGTAATAATGCAAGCAAGTCAAAGTAGTAGTGTATAGCATTCCAATAAAAGGCTAGATGGACTCAACCAGCAAAAGTGTAAGTTCCATTAAAACAGCAAAATATGGGATTACGCAATATGCAAGAGTCCAAGCGTGAGGAAAATACGGTGGCCAGCAAGACACACATTTCATTAAAACAACAAAATATGAGGTTCAATTAAATGCAGATTTCAAAGCATAAGGTAAATACGGTGACCAGCAAGACACACATTTCAGTGAAACAGCAAAAAGTGGGGTTCAACCAAATGCAGAGTTCAAAGCATGAGGTAAATACGGTGAGCAGCAAGACACACATTTCAGTAAAACAGCACAATATGCGGTTCAACTAAATGCAGGTTTCAAAAAGTGCCTCAGTAGTACGGGATGCAGCTTGGCTAGTTAGTTGCAGCGTATATGATGTGAGGAGGAGCGCAGGGGGATGTGCAGTAAGATGCAAGAATTAGCGCATAATGACAAGAGGTGCCACTATCTGCTTATAAGAAATGTTTACATAGTGAATGGCAGTAATAGATAAATAAGTACAGTGTACCAATATATCAATATTTGTGTCCAAATTACAAAGTGTCACCTTAAAACTATGCCATTTCCCAACCTCTAGAATCATTTTTAACACTTCCATACACTTTTTGCAACTATTTCAACTGGTTTTGCATCCTTAGACATCTACGAACATCTGACTTCATTGCGGACCTTCCAGACAGTGCCACATGATCATACACTGGCGCGTGGCATGATGATATGTCTGAGAACCCATCCGCACTTCACGATAAGGTCCGTGCTTCGCAGACATTTCGGAACTGCATTTTTTACTAATCTAGGAACTTTCAACTTCAAAATTTCCCTTGCACAGCTCCCACACCTATTCCTACTCATTATCCATTAACAATTTCGTACACAGTACATACTATTAGTAAAACTGATATTTATCTTAAAAATGGCATCAGCTAATGCCATCCCTCCTACCAAGAGCCACCACCACTGCTGTAATCATGGAGCATGAGAAACACTGCCCCCTACCTTAGAAATAACAGACACGCAACATTTTCCCCTGTCCACCTGCCGATCCATATTAGTGTTTGGTGCCTCTTCTCTCATTTCCCTCACCACCTTTCGTTCTAAGCTGTCCTGCCAAAAAAATACATCCGAAAACAACAAAAGAAATGTTCCTTTAGGAACCACCTTTCACAGTTAAAAAATAGAACTAAAGAAAAACTTATAGACTCCATCTACTTCTCAGTAAAGTCCATATTCAATAAGATTTTCCAACATTTCCATTTGCATTTTGTGTTATGCTAATGGGAATATTGTGGAGTTCATCCACCGTTCCAGGGACTGGAACAATGGATACCGGCTGGGAAGCCCAAGTTATCAGACCAAGCGAAGCATGGGTGGATAACGAGGTCTCCGGACCATTAGCCCCCCATTCTAGCCCCTGTAATGGGGGATGAAGGCCATTAGCACCCTAAGTTCCCAAACCAGGAAAACGGGGTGCTAAAAAAGAGGATTTGTCTTCGTACACCATCCCATCCTCATCACCTCTCACCTCCCCAGAGATTATTTGATAAGTTCTAATATGTTTTTATTGCGATGTCCGCGCACACTAGCCAAAGTCCGTGAATCCAAGATGGCAGGCGTTTCCAAAAATCTGACGCACTTAATGCTTTTCACCATCCAATCAGTGGACGCGTGGGATGTCACGGACAGCACGTTACCTTCTAAGCCAATCAGAGTCCGGTCCATGGACCGAACAGGGAAATGAGCCCATGGACCGGACCCAAATATCACTCATTTTTTTGGACCCACTTTTTGGTCGATTTTTAAAAAAAACTACTGGACGGATTTCCACCAAATTTACAAAAGCATGCTTTCGGGACCAAGCCTCTGCTCCTGCCGCAAATTTGGTGAACATACTTCCAGCGGTTTGCTCTGTAGGCTTGAGCAAAGTTTTTCTCCATTCAGTCTACGGAAAAAAAAAATGTGGAAAAATGTGGTACCCCCTTATAACTTTACCCCCCACGAAACCTCACCAAACTAAGGATTCGTCCAGGGGGAGCAAAGCTATAAGATGCCCAAAAAGTGCTCTTCCTATGGGTTTAGCAACTTAACCATAACTACACGGCCGCTACCGCGGGCCGTGTAATATGTGTATATGACAGCCCGTGACATAAAAATAGCTGGTACTCCTTTCAGAACTCCAAGATGCCTGAAACACCTAGCAGATCATTTCTATTAAATGTACCAATATCTGCATTCCCAGGTCCAATCAACAACCATTCTTTTTGAAAGACCATTTTAGCGTTTGACTTGAAGCCATTCAAACTTGAGTTAACACAACTTGAATATCTATCAGATATGCTTTCTTCCTGTCATATTGGTGCCCTTCTCCGCTCTATCTAAATGAACAACATAATATAATCCAACCTAATGCATAACTTTCACTTTGTTATTGTAAGCAAACATCCGAATATGACGTGTTTTCTGTCAAAATACTTGCGCATTCGGATTCAGGTCAATGATATAGAGTTTCGTATGGTGTACGATAATGATAAACTCATTTTTGCAAACAAGGTTCCTTAGCAGGAACAGGTCTGCATCCACATTGTTCATTCCTTGTTGCATGGCGTGTTTCTGCATGGAACAAGGGGAATACCTCCATGGCTTTTTGTGAAGGTATTCCAAGACCCATGGACTGGATTGATTTCAGCAGCCTGTGCCTATTTTCCATGTGCCAACATAAAAACAGGCACAACACAT
Source organism: Ambystoma mexicanum (assembly GCF_040938575.1). NCBI lineage: Eukaryota > Metazoa > Chordata > Amphibia > Caudata > Ambystomatidae > Ambystoma > Ambystoma mexicanum. Next base: position 697,338,376 of record NC_090935.1, on the reverse strand, counting down.
GAGCGTTAAGGGTAATGCCCATTTCTGATCTTCGGAGTGCATATGAGTGCATGTTGGCCATCAGATCAGCCAAGATTCAGTCAGTGCATGCCATGAGTGGTAAAGACCTGGGATTCGCTCTGCAATGTACACTGTATTTTTCCATCCAAATGTTTATGATTTGATTTTTGTTTGGTGCTTGTTAGTGAAAATGCAATTTGTTGACCTAAGTTATGTTGGCATAGACAGCATTCAGGTGTTTTAATGGGTAATGGTGCAGGGGGATGTAGCAGTGAGGGGTAGACATGGGTAAAATTAGAGTGAAGGGGGGCCCCTATGTGGGATAAGTAGGGGAGGCGATCATTATCTGGACCTCAACTCATAAAAAGAACGTTTGGGATAATTACTACAGGTGCCAACATCTGGTGAATCACTGATCCCACTCTATGTGCAAAGACGGAAAAAAACATTGCCAGTAAGGGCCTGAACCATGAGGCAGTACATATGCTTTCACCACACTCAGGCCTCTTTGGCACGAATGCATGCCAGGGGCGGTGTGGTGTGTGCAGTGGGTTCCTAATAGTGTCATGTTTTCAACTGAAAAGATTCCGGACGCCGATCTGCACCTTTTTGTCACATGCCCACACTTACCACTAAAGTGTTAACATATCTTACTGTTTCAAATGTTTCTAGTGCAAAACAATGTATTTTGAAAATAGTGGACATTCTCTTGATTGTGCTCGGTTTTTGCAGTTTTCAAATGTTAAAAATTGTCAGTGCACATGGGCAGCCGATGATTTTATGTGCCGAGTAAGTGCCGAGTGAATGCATGCACCCTTAGATAGTGCACACATTTGAAACCTCGACATTAACGGTGACTTAGTATGCATTTTTAATGTTCAGCTCAGGAGAAAATTAGGTGTCGTAAACACTGAACTGAAGTGTAGAGGAGCCTATCCATCTGCTCGCATGCTTTTAAAAGCCATGTGGGTAAAAGAGACTTCTCAGAAAATATTTCATACTTAATCTCTGGCAGACGATTCATACCTGGAGAATCATCGCAATGCATGTTCAGAATGACTAATACAACTTCCTCATCACTAATCAATACTTCACAATGTATTTTATTACCCAATAAGCTCTGGTTGCATGCGCTAAAAGTATTTCTAATTTTTTAATAGTGCAATTTACATGTTTGCACATTACTATAAAAAACAGAAAATCAATTTCAGAAAGGAAAAGTCCCTTTAGCTTGGATGATGAATTAAATATGTTTGGAAATTCAATCATATCATGTATTGTTATTTTGAATGATCATAATTAACTTATATTATTAGCAAATGGATACATCATTAGATCTAAACCAAAACGAATTAAATTTAGTACAACTTGGCAACCATTGAAGAAGAGGTGTCTATGGCCGTGTGGGCAGTCTGTATGCTGACACACTACATATGTGGATCTGATTTTTCCATCCAAACAGATCACATAACTCTGAGGTGGCTTACAAATATGCACTGTGAGGACCCAAGCTGTTGTCCTGGGGGACATCCCTAAAGGGATCGGACATGGACCTCCAACACAACACTCTAATGCAGATGGACACATTAGATACTTTCACCTTGGGGATGAGCCATACCCTTATAAGGGTGAGTCTCAACGCTTGTTGCTGAGGGGTGTGTGAGGAATTGTCATCTGGAAAGGGTGTAGAAGCTTGGGCTTTTTTGATTTTAGTTAATAAAATGATGCAGGTAATTCCATCTCTGAAAAAGTTATTTACTAATCAGAATTCCCTTTCATATGCTCCACGCCAAAGCATAAAATGCACCCATGCCAAACTACATCAGCGCCCTTATTTACAGCACCTGCTCTCCAGTGGCACAGAGTAGGTTTAAAGGTCCCAGGTGCCCTCTCCGAGCTGCTGTGACAGCCAGTCACATCAGCACATGGGTTGTATTTAAGGTATGCACCCCTGTTCCCAAAACGACTTAACTACGAGGATATTGTCCTGGTGCCACATGAAACTGTAAATATAAGACATACATAGATTATGGTGTCCAGCATCTATCATAATTATCCAAGTCACATACAGTTTAAATCACAAATTGTCAGTCCTGTGAGCCCAGTTCAGCTGTGGAAGAGTTCTGTATATTCTCCTCAGACAGGTGGCCATTTCTGTTGTTAGCAAGACTATAGCCTTGGGGATTTCACCTCTTTGTTTCTTTATAAGGTCAGATACCAACCTCCTCAGAGAGAGACAATCACTCTGCAGAAAGGTTTCCTGGGCACAGAAATCAGAGGGCACACCCTTCCTCAAAAGGAGTGGCCTTACCTCAGGGTGCTTCATATCCTCTAGAGCAAATCATGTTGGGAGTGACATCAGAAGAGCATCGTCCACTCTGTTCAAGAGCAGGGACTGGACCCCTAAAGCAGTTTAACGTTAGTCCCATTCCCAGAGGACTTTTGTATTTTAAAAGAAGGCCCCACCTTTAGATTCTCTCAGATCATATAAGACTGCAGATTCCCTCTGAGAAACTCACTGGTCTTCCTTTGAGACAGTTGTGCTGTTCAAAGCCCTCACCCTGAGGTGCATAAGGAATCATCAAAGACAGAAGGAAGATTTGCTTCCTACCCATTTCCTGAGCACATCAGGAGTGACCTCTGTTGTGGAACAGTACCTACCACTGTGCACCAGAATCTGAGCTGGATGAGAAGTCGCTGCACATAACTATCCTTTCCTTGAGTCCCTCTGAGTAAGCCTCACAGCAACCAGAGGGCCAGACCAGCCAAAACTACCTGGACACAGAAAAGGTTGTTCAGTTTTCACTGCAACGCGAACAAGAGGGAAGTCGCTGGTGCTGGTTGCTGCACTCCCCCACCACTTCTAACTTGCTTGCTTCCACTTTGAACCACTGCATCCTGGCCTATCTAAACCTTGTCTCTTGCTCAACCTAAATCGACTGCTCAGAGTTGAACCAAAACACTGGAGAGAAACACGCCGACTCTAACCAGGGATTACAACCATGACTCAACCTAGCTAGCCCTTGAACTGCCACCTCATCAATCGCACATCAATGCTCCCAAGATCACCACTTCAATGACCATCATCCACTGACTTGAACCACTAGAACATCACTCATCAACCTCTTCTGGCCGCTAAATTCCGACTCAGATTGGCCAACCGCAAAAGCATTCCTGGGAACGACCAGACCTGCCTCCTTGAGAGTCTCCCTTCTACCACACAAAGCACCCACCTCCGCCCCTACTGAACTCCTGCTTGCTGCTGGGGCCCACCTGATCCAATGTGCCTGAACTGAACTTGCATCTACGTTCAACACTGGGTCTGACTTCATCAGCTCACAAAAAACTGAATCCAGGTACTATCAACTCTTACCTGCCCACTTGGACAATAGAAGCTGGTTAGGACACACACTTTCCTTGTTTCCTCGAAGATATCCTTTTTGTGGCATTTGTGATGTCATCTTTGATGTCATGGGTATTAGTCTTAGCAGTGCAAGGTGGTGGTGTGAGTTATGGTTGCTTAGATTACCGTAACTGACAAATTTCAAGGGTTTTTCGGTTTTACTTGCAACCATAACATGCCTTTAACGTTTTTTCATTGAATTTGATAGGTTTTTAGTAGCGCAACTTAACTATAACGTCCCTTTAACAAAGTTTTTTCACTGAATTACATGGGTTTTTACCAGTACACCCTTACTTTATGTACATATACCATACTTTATTTTTATTTATTTATTCATTTTTATTCTTGATAGTGCGTCAAATCGCCCACAAGCCTCACGGCCCACATAAAACAAAACAGAACAGACAATGAGAAGTGACAGAGATGAGAATCAGAGACAGAGAAAGAAGCACAGCACTAGGGAGTAGAAAAGAGAAAGGTCTATAAGTTATTTTTAAAGTCGGATAAGGAAGGGGAGCACATGAGGTGAAGTGGAATCAAGTTTCACCATGCTGGGGCAAGAACATCAAAGATGGTTTTTCCAGATTTTGGCAAGACGAAAGCGAGGCTGAGAAAGTCTTGCCTGTTCCACTGACCTGAGAGAGCGTCCTGGGGTATAGCGATGAATCCGTGCTGAGAGGTAACTGTGTGCAATGTCATTCAGGCATTTAAAAGTGAGTGTAAGTATCTTGAAAGATAAGAAGGCAGTGTAGTTTTTCCAGGCTTTGGTAAAGGACTGCCGACTAGGTAGACCAAGTACGGCACAACTGTGCCGATTTGAGTGGTCTGAAGAGCTACAATGTTGGAGGAAGATGTACCAGCCAGAAGGCTATTGCAGTAGTCTAGCCTTGAGTTAATAATGTCCGAGACCAGGGGGGACATGCAGTTTACAGATAGAAAAGGGTGTAATGAACAGAGCTATTTGTTTATCCAGATACATGTGGATCGGGTTTTGGCCACATGAGGATGCATAGAGAGTTTGGCGTCAATAGTGACCTCGAGCGTCTTGATGCTTTGAACAGCAGAAATGCAGACATTGGCTATACAAAATGAAGCATAGTCAGCAGGGAGGTTCTTTAGCATGTGACTGGAGGCAGCAATGAGAAGCTTGGTTTTATCAGCATTTAAGGCCATTGAATTGTGAGCCATCCAGGAGTGGATGATTGAGTAAATGGCCGAGATGGCCTTAGCATCAGTGGAGTAGGAACCAGTGAGCTCAAGTATGACCTGGCTGTCATCAGCGTAGTTGGTGTTCAAGACAATCAGGTCATCACACAACAGAAGAAGAGGGAGTATGTAAATGTTAAATAGGGTGGGAGAGAGAGAAGTTCCTTAAGGGACGCCTCGCGTCAGCAAAGATGGAATGGAAGAAGAATTATGAATGACTACTTGGGCGATGTGAGGGCCCAGGAAGGAGACTAACCATTGGATGGTTAACTCGGTACAGCCTACAAAAGATTGCAGCCTGGAGACCATGAGCTTGTGGTCGACTAAGTAGAATGCTGCAGAAAGGTCTAACAGCATTGGAAAAGCTTGGTGGCAGCGATAGATAATAGAGGACAGATTGGATTTTAAATCGAGAATGGCTGTTTCCGTGCCATGGCGGGTACGATAGCCTGATTGACGAGGTCCGAGTATGGTATTGTCTTCGATACATTTTTGTAACTGAAGGTATGCCTGTAAAAACTGGAGGGGGGGGGTCTGTACTTACGCTCTCTATATGGTAGAGGATAGGCACAGAGGACCCCAGCCAAGATTCTCTATTGTGGTAGCAATGGACAAGCAATCTAGGCCTAGCTTCTCAGGAGGTGATGCGGGCTGATTCTTAAGTACAGTGTAGTCCCCAAGCACCCACAAAGAAATGTCCGCACACTGTATCGGTTAAAACGCAGTCTTTATATAATTAATATTCAAGGTTATATACAATATCACGATAACGCACTTTGTGCTCAGAAAATCAACAATGGTAAATATATACAGTTCTATGTGGTACCACAATTACTATTAGATCTCTTTAAAGTGCATCAACTGTACGGTTAAATGGCACACAAATCAAGTCGTAAAGGAAACCAACAGTAGGGAAAAGAGGAAGGCAGTTCATACGAACAATTGGCAGAAATACTGGTCACTACCGCTAAACACAGCTCTGTGTGGAGATCCCCCACCTTGGCAACCTGTAGAATAAAGATACAAGCCCAGTCCATATATTATTCACAAGAGTCTTCCCAATAGTTCTGCAACCCCAAAGTACCTGGCGTTGTAGCGTTCCTCGGTGGGGAATCGACGGCCCTTCTTGAGGGCCCTCCCTTTAAGGCAGGAGTCACGGGTCGTAGAACGTCCGACTGAGAACAGGTGGAGCTACAACGGTGAAGTGGCAGCGTCGTTCCTAGCGGTGCTCATTGACAGGGAATCGTAAACGTCCTGCAAGGAAGAGGCGTGCGGGGCACCTCGGTGTCGATAGTTGTGGACCGCAAAGAGTTTGAAGAACTGTGGCCCAGCAAAGGTGTCGAGTCGTCGGTGTCTCTGTAGACTTTGGGTGGCGGGAAACCCACCGGCTGATGCTCCACGGTGCGTCGATGGCCAGGCCTTCTCCAGCAGGATACAGAGGCGACGATGCAGACAAGAGCGTCCTTGGATTCTAAAGTTCTTAGGCAAACGGGAGCCCGGCGGCTCCATTCGGCGACAGTGGTGGTCAACAGTGGTGGACAACAGTCCGGGCGCTTCTCCTTGGGATTCCGCAGCAGTCCCCGTCTCGGGTCGGCAGCCTGTCGAAATTCTGTCTACCCGGAAGCTTTGGCAAAGATCAGCTGGTGCACGATGGTCCCTCGTAGCTCGGGAAGAGGGCGCCTTACCAGGTCCTCTCTGGGTCAGTCCTTGGAGGCACAGCAGCTTTCAGATTGTGAAGGAGAGCAACAGCTATTCTTCTCGTCCAGCAGGGCTCCAAGGTCAAGCTTCTGTTACTCCAGTTACTTGTCGTAGTGGACTTCAGCTTCTGAACACTATTCCTAGCAGTGAGAGGTCCCCAGATATACTGTTGATCTCCCATTCACACCGCTGGGTCATACTCAAGCATCCAATCACGACTAAGGGCATTCATGCAGGCAGGCAGGCAGCCAAGCAGGCACGCAGTGCATTCAGGCCATTCACTTCTCTCCAGACACTCACAACAAGTTATGTGTATTGGGACAAATACCCAGCCATTCAACACTCCACACTGCATTCATACCGGTTTCGGGCAGGGCTGTCTCAGTCATTGTGTCAACCACCAGATACTAGAAACCCACAACATAGAATGCGTATTTGTCACACACTCCATTCACCCAGGTCCCACCCACAGGCGTACCCACAACATATGGTCATTGGGAAGGCTCCAGCCAGTCTGGTCAGCACTTCCCCACACTACCATATATGGAACTTCCACCGAACAGCCAGTCAGGGGGAAGGGACAGAGTCAGGGATTCCCGGGACTTCGGGAAGATCAAGGTAACAGGCGATGGAAGGCAAGAGGCCCTGGGGGCCATTTTGTCTCCATCAGGAATCTACCGATTCCAATGACAGGGCCTGGGCATCTCAAAATGGAGGACGCCCAGGGCACCAGTCAATTCAGCATGGAGCTGCCACCAGTCCATACCCTGCTCTGTGGGTAACGCACAGGTGCCCAAAAACATACACTAGGGGCACAGGGTTTCACCCCTACCCATGGGTGCCATACGGGTATCCCGTGGGTCTGTTCACCAAAACCAAAGGAGAGAGCTGCACCGCCAGGAGTCCCACATGAACTCCTGCGCGGAAAACACGACAGAACACATGATAAAAAGCAGTAAAGGACAAGGATACAGAGGCCCTGTCCCTCCAATGCATTTCCAGCATCACAATGCCACTCGGTCCCTTACAGTCAGTAAAAATGGAACATTGGTTATCGGCCGATAGTGCTTTGGTATGAGTGAATCGAGATTGGTTTTCTTAAGCAAGGGAGTGATCCACACCTCCTTCAGATCGGTGAGTACAAGACCCTCGAGAAAGGACTGGTTGATCAGGTTGGTAATTCACGGTCCGATGGTATCAAGACACTGGACCAGCAGCCTTGATTGACAAGCGTCACTCTTGCATGAGGTAAGTTTCATGACAATAATAATCTTGTTCACCTCTAATACATTGCCTAACACCTATTACCCATACTGAACCCCCTAGCACATGCTATTAGTCATAGGGTCCGCAGACTATGCGACTGTCCACGGACTTTGCAATATCCACACTGTCCAAAAGCTCAAGGGGTATCTTACAATCTTGTAACATACAACACACACACGAAACATGTTTAAAGAGCAGCACATACATGAATTACAAATATTAACTAGAAGTAAAAAGTGTATACTTAAGGAAAAAAAACAATGCAGTTCTATAGATGTACAGCATAATGGATCATACCAAAAACAAAAATAACCTATGCCTCCAGCAGAATTACCTCACTGCTGCTTTATACAGAAACTGCACAGCAAATATAAACAGCGCATCTACACACCACTAACAGCAAAACTGAAAAACAAACTGTAAGTACACTGCATTAATTCCTATAGCTATACACTATGTTTAGTAGGATACCCTAAAAAATATTGTATCGTTTTTTACACAGAAATGGCTAGCACCCTGGAGTCGCTTGAAGGAAACTTTCCCCGGGATGAAATGAGTGAAGACAGTGATACTACTGGTACACACTGCAGTTTCCAAAGTAAGCCAATTAATACAGATTGTTGCGATGTACCTAACACATTTTATTTTCTTTAACAGTACATACAGAAAATAACAACAATGCTCCAAAAACAGTACATCATGTAGTACTCCAGCAACATATGGAACAACAAACGGACACTATGGAAAATCCACCTTAGCACTTAGAAGAACAAATTGATCAATTATTAAACAATTTTCTTGATTTGAAAGAATTTGTACAAAGACATATCATGGCGAACATTAAATATCACTGCCCCACGTGCACCTGTACCCCTTCTCCCTGTCCCAGTCAACCATCCCCAAAAATTTCCCATCACCAAAAACATTACGATGAGACCTCAATCCCTTCATCCCTTACACCCTACCTCTAGAAAACCCCAATTCCCCTGTATATGTCTCCATTTCTGCATCCCCCTCTCTTTCATAATGTGTATATTTTTGTATCTAAAGGAAGTTATATGTATACTGTTACTGTATGTATCTGCTTTTTTTAAAAAAAAAAAGCCTGTTTGTAAGTCTGCGGACAGAGCGACTGTCTGGAATCTCTGCAATTAACCAAAATGGGGGTGTCCTAGAGACACTTAACCAGTTGGTACTGTCCGCAATCAAAATGGAGGTATCTGTAGAACACATAACCTGTCTGCATGTCCGCAAAGTTATGACACACCTTTAATTAGTTCAGGGACTATCGCCCTGTCTGGCAGACACCTGTCCGCATGTGCATTCCACCTTCGGGGGCCCTAAGAACAAGGCGTCTCTCTGGATTGTTCGTAATTAATCAAAATGGGGGTGCCCTACGGACACTTAACCTGTCCGGTCTGTCTGCAATCAAAATGGAGGTGTCCGTAGAACACCTGCCCTGTCTGCATGTCTGCAAAGTTGTGATGCACCTTTAATTAGTTTGGGGACACTAGCCCTGTGCAGCGGACACTTGTGCACATGCACATCCCACCCTCGAGGTCATACTAACATTGCGACTGTCTGGAACTGTCCGCTGCTTGTATATCACACTTTTAATTAGTTTGGGGACCCAAACCATGTCCGTAGAACACCTATACGCATACGTACAACCAATCCTGCACAATAGCTGTCCCATTTGCAAAAGTGTCCGAGACGTCATCATGTAACCCCTCCCACGCTCCAGCACAGGACCTTGACCGTGGACAGGTTTTGGGCCCCCATACACCGGAAAACCAATTTTATTAGCAATCCAAGATGTTCACCCTTGAAGAGGTCCCAAACTATGCCCCTACCGATCTGGATACTTTCTAGAACTTGTTGAGCCCTTTTTGGTTTTTGAAGTGTTAGTGGACGGCGCGGCTGTCCATGAAGTGCTCCGTAGCACCCCTATGAAAGGCCTCACCCGAGAGCTGCTCCTCATTTTGTCTTTCTGTCCAAGACAGAGCACTACTACAGATTGGTGTTTTTTGCAATCCTTGCTGGACCTGCTTTTGCTCCTGCCTTAATTCCTTTTGGATACTACCAGGAATTCTTTTGGCTCCATTGTGCTGACCAGGATCGTTCAGCTTTTGCTATTCAGATTGCTATCTTCCTCATTTCTGACAACTTTCCTGATGGCATCCATGGCTGCTCCTGCTGCTGTTGCTACTTCTGCCTCAGCACCACCCCCACCCCCCTCCACCTTCACTTTCCCAAGGGCCTGGAGAGGGAAACTTGCATGGAGATGTAGAGAGGGATGAAGAGGAAGATGATGATGAGGTAGTGGAAATCCCCACTACCTACTGCCAGCCAGAATGAGTCTTGGGTGTGGAGGCTCTTCACCACCATTGTAAGGGTACCCAAGGCACGTGCAAACAAGGTACACTGCACTGAGTGAAACATGGAGCTCAGTCGTTGCAAACCGGGTTCTTACAGCTACGTGACCACTTCCATGCAGCAACACCTGAGGTCTTACCACAAGGCAGCAATTTAGAGCGTTGTCCCCTTTGAACAAAGTAGTAGGTTGATTTCCTCTGCAACATACTCCCAATCTGCTCTTGCCACCACAATAGACACTCCTGTGGGGCAGCACATCCCTGAACCAACCTTGCAGGCCTTGCACAACACAGTAGACCCTTAACTTTCAAGGTTCACTACATTGTGTATGTACGGCAACATGGTACTCTGCAGGGGGGAACCATTTCAGAGTGCTTTCGAGGCTTCTTGTCCAGGAGCATGAGAAAGAGTGCCAACTACCCCAGTGAGGCCCACCCAACATCTTCCTCTCTCCAGTTGCCCTTTCTTATCCCAGTGGTTGGTGCCCCTCCCCTACCTTCCCATCCCTTCATTTCCTTATGTGTCATTTCTGAAAAACTCAAAAAAATACAAAACAACAAAAACCAAAAAAAAGGCTCTTTTCAGTCCACGAACATGCAACATTTTTGGGCTTGTGCGCCATCAAAAACATTGCACTCTTCGATGCGAGGAAGTGGTGGCTCTGAAAAGAGCCTTTTTGTGGTGTTTTTCTGTGTTTCGAAAAGTTCAAGTGGCCAACACCTATTGGAAAAATGGTTTCTGTACTTGCAAAAAGGGCTGCAATGCATTTTGTATTTTTTGCAGAAAACTCTGATTCCCAGCATCAGTAAGATGGACTCCATCTCTGCGAAAAATGTTTGTGCTACGAAACATAATATTTTCATTGCGGAAAGAGGACATGCCAACATCTCTCAAAACATTTTCAAACAGCCTTGTTGACATTGCGCCTAGCTTTCTCCATTTGCGGACCAAATGAAGAAGAACACAACCACATTTGTCTCTGCACAATACATAAAAAATGACTCAGGAGTTTGGAAATATGTCCATGACTTTCCCAAGTCCTTCTTTCATTGCAAACTGCAAGGAGATTCCAGTAATATGGCCTAAACTGTTCCCTTCACGATGAATAATAATAATGTCTGGATGACGGTGTGTCATCAAAGTGGCACAAAGAGGAACCAAATCCAGCCATTTCATTCTGCTCACTCCATACCAGTGCACATCCAAATGATGAAATCCAAGATGCGTAGCCACTAGCAATGTGCATGCACCTCCAACCAATGTATCCAGGAGTCGCCCAAAATCCAGACGCTTTGCCTCCTGAAAGACACAGTCATAGCCATCTGCTCCCCTTTCAGAAAACAGACCTTTTGCCAAAGTCTCTCCATACACATCACAGTCAGTAAACCTTATTGACCAATCCCCTGGATTCCATGCCTGCCAGCCTCAAAATCCCTGGATGTGACATGTGCGCTCCTGAGAATACTGCGGTGTCTGCAGACATATTGTGCAATCTGTGAGGATGTGGAAAGAAATTGCAAGGGTACCCCATTTCTCTTTGATTGTGGCTCTGAAAAGAGTCTTTTGTTTTTTTTCCACTTATTTTCCTCTGGATTTCTTTACATTATCCTGCGTAAAACATTCTTTATATTTTGAAATAACAAGGCATTTCCCAGTATGGATAACAAAATGCCACCTGCTTTGAAATAATGAACATTAACAGAATCAATATTCTCATTATTACAAGACAACATCCCAGCTCTAAACACGAAAACAGACATGCCTTTGTTAACCAAACACATTGCACCATTTTGCTGGGGACAAAAAACTTTACAATTGTCCCATACTACCCTAGGTAGCATTTCAGAAAAAAATAACCTTGGCACTTGAAAGAACCACCATCACTGCCTGAACCAATTTTTTAAGACCACTCAACAAAGTAGGAGCACTGATTATCCAAAATTGACAGAACCTCAATGGAATACCACTACATCTAGATTGTTCCAAATGCATGTTGGAGTCAGGCACAGGTGACCACAAAACCTCCACTCCTTCAAAATTGGCAGCCATATTTTTAGACTTAGCATACTTCTCTAAAACATTTACAAACAGACCTCTAACTACCAACACCCTCACTTTCTTCACCTCTGCCATCTTCACTACACACAGCCTCTCTTCCTACAAAGAACAACTTCAACACCTGATTGGCTAATCCCAGCAGTTCCCTTTCCATGCCAGACATGCTGAGAAGCCCTGGATGTAAAACACCATGTCCGCAAACTACCGCGGTGCCTGCAGACCCCGTAACACAGGGGCAGCCCTTTCTCCCTTTCCACATCACTCTCTGCACCACTCCCTCGTTGGCTACACATAAGCAGTCACACAACTATTCCCTAATAACATCCAAGAACTCAACATCTAATTCTGTCATCACAGGTCAGCACTTTCGATGTACTGTCCATCAGTCTGAGCACAAGTCTCCTGTGATTGCAAAGCACCTACATCAAAAACAACTGTAAAACTCTCCAGGATTTCTCCTTGCAGATTCATCCACATCTACATACATCAACCCAACCTACAAGTATGACTATTGTGTGTACAGTACATTTGCAACTCTTTTATAAATGCATATGAATAGTATATGGGCCACTTACTCTGCATAATCTGCAAAAAAAAGCATACTGTAATTTCTCCCATCTCCTATCATCAAGTTCACTTGCAAATCTGTCTGCCGTCCAAGTTTTCATTTAGCCATATAACTCATTGTAATGCGCAAACTGTTATTCTCTTATTTCCTAGTGTCATTTTCACAACCACTTCCCCCTTAACACACTATTATGAAATGACTAGAATGCACACAGAATAGGAAACCAGTTTGTATTTTACCAAAGCATTGCAAGTACATACATTGCATTCATTTCAAAAGAGTGCCTTCCACTTACCATTCTTGCAAAACCAAACACATGTGTATATTCAGAATAGTGCCATTAGAAATGTGGATAAATAAATCAAATAACTGAAAGGTTTCCTCCACTCATGTAGCAAGCATCTATGTGCAGAAAAATTAATGGAATTCCACACCCAAAAAAATTCTCCTTTTCAATCTGTACATCTTTCCAAGTTTTTTTCTCACCCTACTAAAACTTCCACTAATCCATTTCCACACAAAAAAACATACACTTTCAAAAGTGCACCTCGTTGGACACACTTATAAATACTCCACTAACCCCCATAGCAATGATGCTGATGCTCCAAAAGCCCCAATCAGATATAAAGCTGTGAAATGTAAAACATACAGTACCTCTTCCTGGAAAATAATCCTTCTGCAAATGTAACTAATCTATTCTTTAAGTGAAATTACTGTGCCATTAACACACATATGTACTCACTACCTTCTTTCGCAATTGCAGTGAAGACCACACTCCTCAAATACAGTGGCGTCTCAAGTACAAAACAGAACCCAGAAGAAACCTACTCTTTGCATCCAACAAAGAAAGTGCACTACTGTTGTATTGTTCTGACTGTTACTCAAACAGTATAATGTTCCTTTATTGTAGAACACACAATTGTATCAACACTACAACATTAGATTCAGTATTACTGATTGCACCTCAGCAGGTGCACACTTTGTTTTGTCATCTGAACACCAGTATAGTAACACACAGATACAAGTACAGCCTGCCCAACCTGAAGTGACAGCCCATTCTACAATAACACATCTCTACATGTATGCCTACCCTCATATTCATACACTCATGCATAGTGCACACATACATTGCACAACCACCCAACCGACACTTTCTTTTTTTGTTTCTCCAACAGACACCAAAGAATTCCAACCAAAAAGCAACTCTGTAGAAAGCAACATAGAAATAGAATAAATCAAACTAAAAGCATACAAAATAGGCATCCACCTCTCGTGGAATGTATACAAAAAGTTGAAACAGAACAGCTAATACAGTCACTAATCCAAACTAAAGCAGCTTGCAGGAAAGAAACGTTGATTCCTCTTTCAAAATGCAAAACTAAACAGAAAGGTATTAAGAAGACTGCAACTACCACTAGTACTAACACTGCACCTATACATCTTGATGTAGTCACAAGTGAGCATACCAAAAAAAAATATTTTACAAAAAATGTTCCACCACAGAGTCCTTCACAACCTTATAAAAACTGGGGACAAATCATGCTCAACCCTTAAAATCTACCGCAGAAAACTAATCCTGGAAGCTCTCATAGACAGTGCAATCCTTCTCAAAAGGAAATTATTTATATTAGTTTTAAACAAAATGAAACCACTAACAAAACTAATTACTAAACTACAACAAGGACTTCGCAACAGACGTAATATCAACAAAGATAGTTTTGCAAACATCTGTGCAGGTGAGCGGAGTCACACCACCAGCACAGAGCCATATTTCAATGAAGAAGCATGCAAACAAAAGCAAACAAACCCAATTGCCATACATAGCAGTGGATGAGGGTATGAAAAGGTTAACAATAACATCATGGAACATGAAACACTGCTCACAAAAATATTCCCAGCAAACTTAGCATCAACTCTCCATTCCACCCAACCAATACGTCCAGTCTACAAATGGCCATGCACATCAATGTGTAACATAAGTGAAAAATCTTTCACATCTTTACGTCAGTTTCTCAATCAGTATGTGAAAGGCAAAGACAAATTAAAAATGCAACTATTACAAACTACAGACTCCTGTCCAGTGCGCAAATACACAGGACTGTGAGGACATTCATTAGCCTTCATTTCTGGACCTACTTGCAAAAGCAACTTCAACCATATCAAAAGCATAGCAACACACCATTCAACTGTAAGAAATCTTGTTAATAAACTGTGCTAGGCAAAAAATCCTGCTTTAGCACTGAACCATTTAAAAAACATTCTTCTACATGCAACAGCCAAAGAACTATTCGAAGAAATAGAGCACATCCAAAGCAAATATTTTGGAAGTGAAACCTGCTTACAAAATGTTATATCTTTAGAGCAGAGTAGCAGCAACCTTACAGAGGTCAACCTTCTATTACACACATACAAAAAAAGAAATACTAAAGTTTAAAAGCACAATTGGTGAAGTACCAAACCATGTGTGTGCGTGTGTGTTGCCGCAGAACTTTTTATAAATAGAGCACAAAAACTGTAGACATAATCTACAAAATAAAAGATAATGAGGAATCCAAGTGGTTCCAGTTAGCTCTCTATCTTATAGCAGAAAACAAATACAAAATTACTGACACCTCAATACTTTGCAGATACTGCATTGCAAAACCTGACAACAACCAAATACCTTCACGTGCTATAACTAATAACTTGGAAATATTCCCATTGGCAAAACAACACCTTAACTTGTATGAGAGCATTGTAATTCAAACAGTGCACCCATTTCAAGTAATACTACACATTCAAGCAAAAACAGCAAAACTACCTCCCTCTAAATTACTGAAAGGCATTTGTGGCAAAGTAGTTTATTTGCCATTAGACCTCAAAGAAAATGTATACAATCTGGGAGTGCAACAACCAATAGATCAATATTTGATTATCCTAGTGAATGGCACACCTACAAAAGACAAAATAATTTGGCAGCAACTAGTGGACTTATATAAAGTTAGAGAAGCCCTGCAATATCTAAAAGACAACAATGAATACTACAAAGAAATAAACATTGAAGAAAATCTGAGGGAAACCACCAAAATAATTCAAGACTCATCAGGAACTGGCCAATTTCAACTTTTAGATCCTGCTATAGCATCCACTATTTTAGACCATTACACAATTCACCCACTGCACTCTAAAGACAACATAGATGATGCACTGGAAACTTACCAAAGGCGGCAAGCCAAAGGTCCTCCAATCAGCATATGGGAAAATAGTGTAGAAGCACAAGACTTTCCTCTACTCTTTCCTATTGGAAAAGGAGGAAGATACTATGAAAGACCCACACAAATAACAGCATCAGAATACCGCTCTTTACAAATGTATTCTGTAGACCCCTGATTCAGACAAAATATTGAATACATATTCCACCTTCTGTTTGAAAGTGAACTAACATCTCTATCCTATGCTGTTGCACACACATTGAAAACAGGTACCAATTTTCAAAATATGTCTACTATGCAATTACTACAAAAGGTGGAAGAAAAAGATGAAGTTTTACAGCCAAGTATTACAAATCTTTTTAACAAACATGTGTGGTACGAAAGAATACTGGTTCCGACGACACGCAGAAGTACGCTGTATGATACGAAAACCTTGCCCACCCACATGGTTTGTGACATTAACTTGTGCAGAGTATGCATGGGAAGACTTGCACAATTTCCTACACATAGCAAACAAAACAAAAAAAATATGGACATAAAAAAACCAAGACAACTCTGCTCTCTTGATTCTATGAACGTATCAAGATACTTCCATCATCGCTTTATTGTCGTGCTGCACATCATTTGTAATAAAACAATTCCTCCCCTGGAGAAGTGCAACACTTCTTTTGGAGAAAAGAATACCAAGCCAGAGGAGCACCACACATCTATTAAAGATGCTCCTAAATTTGGTCAGGACAGTAATGCCACTGTTTTTCAGTTCATTCACAAATATGTCACTTGTGAAATCCCTTCACAAACTACACATAATCACCAACAAGCACACATTTTACAATTTCAAAGACACAAGTGTGGCAAGTATTGTTGTTGCAAATATAAAAACAAAGGGAAATACTACACCAAATGCCGCTTTGGT
Organism: Ambystoma mexicanum; assembly: GCF_040938575.1. NCBI lineage: Eukaryota > Metazoa > Chordata > Amphibia > Caudata > Ambystomatidae > Ambystoma > Ambystoma mexicanum. Next base: position 697,321,694 of record NC_090935.1, on the reverse strand, counting down.
TTCCCTAGACCAGTTTCAGCAACAGGACAAGTGAACAACTTCATGTCTTCAGTAAGACTATGGGCATCATTACGAGTCCGGCGCTAACTGCGGCAGTAAAACCGCCTGGTTACCGCTGGACTCGTATTACCATTCTGCCTCCGTGACTCCCAGAAATACCAGGGCATTACAACCCTGGTGTCCTGGGAATCCCGGAGGCGGAATGGTGTAAATCCCCATTCCCATTGAGTCCCATGGGACTCAATGGGAATGGGGAAGTGGAAACACCGACACCATCTCGTGATGGTGCTGGTGTTTCCACGTCCGCCTGCAGGCGGGAGGTGTTCAACCCACCAGGTCAGACCTGGCGGGAAGATCACCTCCCGCCTGCAGGACTCGGGATCGGGTGGTCCGGAATTAACAGTGGCGGTGGCCCATAGTGTCAAAGGCAAATCACCTAAGAACATATACTGCATAAAAAGAACAGAAGGATCAAAGTTTATCAATGACTACAATACAATCATTTCCCTTCTTTGGAATGCAGATACAGATGTGCAGTGCATTGCAGACAATTCCACTGCAGTTGCACAATATGTCACAGCCTACTTAACCAAAGCAGAGAAAACAGAGCTGAAAGACCTCTGGGACAACATATCATCGGAAAAAACGCTGTCACAGAAATTGTACAGCTTTGGCATAAATATGCTCTCCCATAGAGAATGTGGTTGCTACAAAGCCGCAGACCATTTAACCGACAATGCCTTTTATGGGAAATATGAAAACATAGTATAGCTAAGCCTTGGTCCTACTAATTCCAGAAAAAGAGTTCTCAAATCATATGAAGACATAGAAACAATAGCCAAAAATGATCCCAGCAGCCAGGACATTTTGAAAAAAACATACTAGACAGATACTACCCAAACAGGAGTACTGCTTTGGAAAACATGTGTCTATACCACATAGACCAAAACATCACATATAAAAATAATATTAAACCAGATGAGAAAAAAAGAAATATATAGTCAAAGGTCGTGAGGACAGCCTCATTAACCATATGAAACTATCATTAAAAACTCCTCTGTATTTCATGGCCCTACTGCAACTTTTAAACCATGGATAAAAGAAGACGATTTATTAGATACCCATGTCTCCTATGAAGATGCTTTCAAAGCAAATGAAAACCCTATAACAAATATAAATTGTACATAGTACAAAACCATGTTCGACAATGAACACCAACAAGAAGAAGAACTCCAGGCACAAATAAATATAGACGTTCCTGACAGCAGTCATCCTACTTTAACAGGAAACCAAGAACCACTTGGACAGCCACTCATAACAAATGAGGCAGAATTAGCCATGACTGAAGTAGAAAACTCCATGTGCCAGTATGAAGGATCTACAGAAGACATTTTTTTAAAAATGTTTAATTTTTATTTGTGTATGTTCCAAATTGGAACTTTACAAAGAGATGCATTTTGTGTACTAGGTGACTTCCCAAGGCGGGACCCTGGTCATGTTAACAATTTCATTGTCTGTTCAAGGATTTTCACTGTGGCTAAAAGCCAGGTTGTTCGTCACCGTCTACCAATCTACGCCACCGTTTCTCTTCCTCCCACTCACGTTCCTCAGTTAGCAGGTGGTAAAGGTACGTAGATCTGAGTTGCTGATTTTTTGGCCATGACAAGAGGAGATGTCGGATTGTTTCGGTTTCAAAGTCACATAGGCAGCACTTGCTGGTTGCCGAGAGACCCCTGATCAGACATATTTCATTTGTGTTCAGTAAATTTAACCTTGCTCTTAGCAGGGAGTTGCGTGCCGTCCTGCTAGGGAATTTGTTTAGATATCTCATGGGTTTGTTTAGTTTGCAGAAAGAATGAGGCAGTTGGTGGAGCAGTTTGTTTTTTTCCGCTGTGTCTTGTGTTAGTATCCAGTCTAGCTCTTTCAATGTCTTAATAACTCTGACTGGGTTGGAGATGAGGTCTTCTTCCGAGCAGGCGACGGTCAATAATAAAGCCTTATTGACGTTTTTCCATGTCGATAGTGTTTTTGCCTTTTCTGCTTGTATTTCTTTGTTTAGCAGACTGTAGATTTCTTGACTTCCTGCAGTGATGCATTTTCGGTATAGGAGTAGGGAGTTGATGTTGACTGTTGCCGTAAGTGATAGAATGCTGAGTTCTCGCCTTATTGCTGCGATGGCCGTAGATTTTGGCAAGGAGAGGACCAACTTCCAAAACTGACCTTCTAGTTTTGGCAAGACTTTTTTGTGAATCAATGGCATGGCCTCCGTGCCATAGGTGATTGATCGGACGACTTTCTTCTTATAGAATTTGATGACTGGGATTGCTGAGAATCTTTCAAATTTCCTATCTATCACCCTACCTTGGGCTGACAGCTGTTTTATTTAGTTTTGAAGGTTTTCGTGAATGGAGATTTCTTGTTTTGAACTGTCTATTATCACCCCGAGGTATTTGTACTCCTTTACTTTTTCAATCTCAGTGTCCTCTAGAAACCATTTGTGTTTTTCAGATTTCTTTTTGGACCCTCTTCCAGGATCATGATTTTGGTTTTCTCTTTGTTGATTTTCAGGTTGTTTTCTGAAGTGTAGAGGAGTAGGTTGTTTAACTGTCTTTGAAGTCCAATCTGGGTCTGATCGAATAGAATGAGGTCATCCGTGTACAGTAGGTGGCTGATTTTGACGGTGGCCAAAGTCAGGGGGAACGTTCGGGTGAGATCTCCAGTTCCCCCGTAGTCGGGTATATAGGCTAGAAACAGAGCTGGGGCTAAGGGGCAGCCTTGTTTCACCCCTCTTCCTGTTGGTATTTCTGCCGAAAGGTTTCCTAGTTGAGACAGTCGCACCCTGAGGGTGGTGTCCGAATGGAGGGCTATTATTGGCTGGAAGATCTCTTGAGGACAGTTCCACCCCTCCAGTTTTTCCCAGAGGCGAGACCTATCAACCAGGTCAAAGGCCTGGGAGAGGTCTGTGAAAGCCACAAAGGTTCGTGGCTTGCCCTCAAGTACTTTGCTTTTTAGGGTGCCTATTGTTAGTATGTTTGCTGATGTACCAATGTTTTTTTTTAAGCCCGTTTGGAAGATGTCGTTACAGGGTGCCGATTTAGCCCAGGTTTGAAATCTTTTGAAGAGTAAGCTCCCGAAAACTTTTCTGATGCAGTCCAAAAGGCCTATGGGGCGATAGTTTGAAGGATCGTTGATGTTGCCCTTCTTGTAAATCGGGACAATGGTGGCTTTTGTCCAAGAAGGCGGAATAGATTTCTGTGCCGCGCATCTCTTGAAGATTTCCTTAATGAGGATTGTCCATTCAACAGGTTTTTTTTTCAAGTCTATATTGAACAAACGTCTGGCCCGGCCACTCTGGAGTTTTTCAGCTTTTTGAGATGGTCTAAGATTTCATCCTGGTCTTCCAGTAAGAGCCAATCTGTGTTGTCAGGTATCTTTTTTTGTTCTCCCATGCAGTTTAGGATCAACTTTTTATTTGAGGGCTTTGATGTTTTTAGCAGAGACCAGAATTTCTTTGCTTTGTTCCCGCATATTGCCTTTAACATATTTTCTGAGTCCTGCTGGTGTAATTGAAACCTGTGGTTTTTTATCCAGTTTCGGTAGGTTTTCATGGCGTCCCTTAGTTCTTCTTTATTTGGTGAAGAATTCCCAAGCCTTCTTTTCATTCTTCGTAGCTCTCGTCGTTTTTCAACCAAGAGGGCGTCATATGCGTGTTTGGGGGCGTTGAAAGAGTTTGACAGTGCTTTGTTTTTCACCATATACTGGACTAGTAGAGGTACATAGTCAGGTTTTTCTTTGTTTTCAGGGCGCCCTCCGGGAGCGTACCTTTCTGTCTGTTTTCTGACTGAGTTGGCTGTTAGTTTCAGACGGTTTCCCCGGTTGTTTGGTTCAACCCTAAACTATTTGTGGTTGGCTGTTTGAAACTGTTGTGCCAAGATGTTGTTAACTGGTTGTGGTCGCTGTTTTTTGTTATAAGGACTTTAAAGTCCCTCACCTTTGTCAAAAATGGGTGCGAAACGAAGATATAGTCGATGGTAGCTCGGAGGGTTCCTTGCTCCCAAGTAGTGAGGCGGTCCTTTTTTGGGAAGGTTGTATCGAGGTTTAGTAGGTTTCTTGAAGCCATTACAGTCGACCATTGTTGACCTCTTTTAGCAGCTGGAGAAAGATTTGTTGTGGGTCCTGTTTTCTTAGAGAGAAAATGCAACATTGGGCATTCAGATCTCCCCAAATTATGATGAAGGGGACCTGATAGATAGATAGATTGAATGTCGTCTATGGTTTGTTCCATCATAGACAAATAGGTGTTTTGGTTTATGGCCGCTGGTTTCCAGTGTGTGTTTATGATTGCTATTTGAGACACCCTGGATTTCGAAGACTCTGCCTAGTCTATAAGACTTGTCTGATTTGATAGGTTTGATTGTAGCGTGTCCTTGATCTTCAGTCCTGTTCCCTGTCTGCAGGCTATAAGGAGGCCCGAGGTAGGGCGACCAAAAGGGCCTTTGTTGGCCAGAGCTAGGATGACTTCATACCCGTCCAGGACTGGTGTTTTACGTAGCCATGTCACTTGGAGGCAAATAGTGTCAAAAGAGGCAAAATGTGCATCTCTCAGTGACCTCAGGTGAAGGTGGCCTTGGGTGTTCCATGAGCAGAAGTGTAGCAGAGTTGATTTGTGGTTGGCTGTTGAGTCGTCGTTAACACTTTGGTGCCGACCTGCAAGTTGCTATTTCCTGGTTTGTGTCAGCGCCTTTGGAAGCCAGGCCCAGAGGCCCTGAAGTTTGTCCCTCGTTTAGGAGTTTTTGACGGGGGCCTTTCTTTATCTGCGGTTGATCTAGCGTGAGGTCTCCGCTGTTGTCGATTGGCTGAGTCATTTTTATTTCTGTTGTTATGGCTTGCTCTGGGCTTGTCGCTTTCGTCTAGATTGTTGTTTCTTTCCCTCAAACTTTGAACCAAAGGATGTTTGAGCTTACGTTCAGTGGTTTTTTCTCTTTTTTTGTAATCAATCCTATCCTTAGATGTAGCGTCGTAGTCGTTTCTTCGTTCATTCTTACTGATGAGTTTTCTTGTTTTTTTTTCCAGATAGTATTTTCAACCTGGGTGCTGTGTTGGCTTCTGTTTTGAGATTTCTGGCTTTGATTAGTCAATATGTAGCCCAGAGTTATAAGGTCCTCCTTCACTCGGGTTATTTCCATTTTCACGCTCGTTGAAGAGAAGCATAAATAGGCTTTTGCCTTTTGGTGAGAGTGGTATGGATCCACGATCTTCAATTCATCAGACTTGATACGACGAAGGGCTGAGATGAGGCTGAACAGGGTGAGGATTCCCCTTCTATTGAGGATTATGTCATCCCTGTTTTCGGCGTGTTGTTCCAGTTTTATAGATGACATTTTCAAGTGCCTTGTCGTCTTGTGGTACATCTCGGTACTGGATGTATAGTGCTTGTGGTGGTGGAGTGGCTCTTCTGTGTTTAGAATTCCACTCGAGCTACGCTGATTTCTGGCCTTCAAGTTGTGGTCTAGCCCGCGCACTCCACTCTTATGGTGTAAGGTTTGGGAGCGAGTAACCGTCTTTCTGCTGGACGAAGTTGGAGAATGCGGCCTGGTTGAGAACGATACTGTCCGCTACCTGGGGGATGTGGGAGATTGCCTTTTTGAGTTCTGGTGGAGCTTTGTCCATCGGTCTTCCAGGGTACAGAAAGGGGCTGAGGCTTTTTCTTCAGTACTTGGAGATTTGGTCTGGCGAGCACGTTTTTTGGGCGTCGCTGTGACTTGGGCCTTTTTAACAACAGGCCCCTGATCTGATGGCGAGGTTGAGTTATCAGAGTCAATATATTGAGAAATGTTCATCAAGTGATCCTCCGCGAAGAAGTCTTCTGTTGCTTTAGGTGAGGATTTGTTCCATTTAGGTTTATTCAGTTGAATAACAAGGGTTTGGTCTGGTCTACGGGTCGAGGGAACTTTTTTTTGGTGCAAGTAACAGTTTTTTGGTTTGTCTTTCCCATAGGTTTTTGAGCTTGGAGCAGGTTTTCTGTGTTGTCTTCCTTGGTTGCAGAAAATATTGGGTAAGCTTGATCTTTTGCCTCTGGGTTCGGTTTTTGGCGGGAAGGAGTAAGAGGGGGATCATCTATGATGTGGATGACGTCCCGCTGGTCTGCCCTGGTGTTTTCTTCCAGTTGAGTGAGCCGAGGGGCTAGGCTGGAAGTTGGTGATGGTAGTTTTGCGATGGGTCTTGTTTCAGGTATTAAGCCAGTGGGGGTTTCGTCTTGAACTTGAGGGTAGGGGTCCTCCATGCGCTTTTCGCCATTGGTGTTGTGCTTCGTGAGACGTTCGTCTAGGGCGGTGATGTAACCTTCCAAAAAGATTTGTTTTGTGTGCATCATTGCTTGTATGGTGGTGTGGTCTTTTAAGTTCTCGTTTATTGCTTCATAGAGTTTCGTAAAGGGTGCCAGGGCAATTGTTACAGCTGACATGATGGATAAAATGTCCAGCTTTTTTTTGATGGTGATTTGTTAGGTGTTCCAATTTGTTGGGAGCGTCTTTTGATGATGGTGTGGTTATGTAGCTCTCATTAATCAGTCTTCTGGCTGTGGGACCGCTTGTTGAGTCTAGTGACCCTCGCCGGTCCCGATCCAAAAACAACTTTTTGTTTGCACGGTCAGGAAGCTCTCCCTCTGGGATGAGCCAGTTTGACAGCCGGTTTTCAGTGCTAGGCAGATAGGGTTCTTGATGGGAATTTCAGGACTTCTGTCCCATTGAGGACCCTTTGGCCTCGCTCGATTCTTGGAGGTCGGGGAACGATGTAGGTAGTGGCTGGTCAGGTTGGGACATGTGATCCACCTGTTTTTCGTGCAGGTTGTTAACGTGGATTTGGCTTTGTTTGCCCCTTTGCTGAGGTTTCAGGACAGAAGTAGTTTGGCCCAGCTGGACTTCTATTTCCTCCTGGACCCTGTGGATCACTGGCGCAGAGCTTTCTATTTCCCTGATGGATGGGGTCAGAGGTGGAGTCCACGCTGGCCGGGAAAGGGGCTTGTTCAGAGGTTCGGGTACCGGGGAGCGCGGGGACATTCTTTGTGGTGCCTTGGGCGTCTTAGAAACTTTGTCATCCTTAGGAGGCGGGACTGGGGCCGAGTCCCTTTTTCTTGCTTTTAGTGGTGGTTGGCAAGTCATAAAAGCCTCAAGGATTTCAGCATCTGTGAGGTCTTCTTGTCGGCGTAGTGGTTAAGGCGCAAAAGCATTGACAAAGTCACTTACTAAACTTGCCACTAGTGGTTTAGTTGATTCTGGTTTCCAGGATTTTTTATTTGGTTTTTCTCCGGATTTTTTTGATGTAGTTGCCATCGAGGCTGTGTTTTTCTGTTGTTTGGGTTTTGTTTTCTCTTTCTGTTTTGAGTGGCACTTTTTCCCTTTTTCGGGTGAAGTGGTCTCACTCCACCAGCGTTTTTTTGATTTCAGCTGGGGTGCCACTGCGTGGTAGACGTCTGGGGAGCCTAATTCTTTTGTAGTGGACTGAGCCTGACCTCTGATGTCTGCTTGTAACTGGGGGAAGCCCCACCGAGAAAAGGCAAGCCTTTTTCCAGCAGTTCAGAGTGGACTTGAGCAACGGTCTGTATCTGGCTGTTTTTGGCAATGTGGTTTGACTCCTGTTTGCCATCCGTGTTTGAAGTAGATGTCACACGGTTTCCCCCCTTGTATGTAGTTTCCTTTTCTAGTGTTTGGACCGCGTCTGTGAAGCAGTTCAAGGTTGCGAGGGAGGGGGACGAAGCTTCCCTCCAGAATCTCTGCTCCGTCCTCTGCTCGGCAGCAGGGGGAGCCTCAATGTCTTCGTTGGAGACCGCCTCCATATCATCCAGGGACTGCGGGTTCACTTCCCAGCCTCTGGCAGGCTTCTCCCCTGCTCACAGATCTTGGTCCTGCCTCCGGAGGCCACCAAGGGCCGGAGCTGTGGTGAGGCTTTCCACGGTGGAGACGACAGGTGCGGAGGACGCAGCGTGAGATGCGTGCCCGAAGGTAGGAGGTCTCTTTCACCCTCAAGGTCGGTGATCCTTGGGTCCCTGCAGGAGGGAGGCCTCGTGGGGGGCGGAAAGTTAGTTTTGCCCCATCGCAGTGGTGTTAATACTGCGGGGGTGTAAGATGGATCTTTGCCTCTTTGAGGCAGGGTTTGTGCAGGTGATATCGGAGGCGGCCGATTTTGTAGATGTTTCTTTGTGACTAAGCGCAGATGCACACTTCTAAGTAAGCGGCCTTCCTCCTTACCCACAGTGTCGAGATCATTTTCCGAGATCAACGGGTTTACAGGATCTGGCGCCATGGCAGCCATGCACAGACTGCAGTAGACTGCACACTCGTAACCTTACTCCGTGGCCCGCTCCGTGGTGTGGTAAAGGTCTTGTAGTAAAACAGCAAGGCGGCTCCTCCTACGGGAGCAATGGAGACTGGAGAGAGACTTCAGTAGACTGCACACTTGTAGGCTCACTCCGCAGCCCACTCTGCGGTGTGGTGAAGGTCTTGTAGTGAAACAGCAAGGCGTCTCTTCCTACAGGAGCAATTGAGACTGGAGAGAGACTGCAGTAGACTGCACACTCGGACCCACACTCCGCGGCCCGCTCCGCAGTGTGGTGAAGGTCATGTAGTGAAACAGCAAGGCGGCTCCTCCTACAGGAGCAATGGAGACTGGAGAGAGACTGCAGTAGACTGCAAACTCGTAGCCACACTCCGACTTTGCAATACTCAAATCACAATAAAAAAATGAACAGCATAGCATTTTCCTAGAAGTAACTAAACAAATTGAACATGGTATGCAGGACGAAACGAAAACTTGTACCTGCCAAGGCTACAAACCTAGACTTCTATATGTAAGTGGTCAAGCTGGTTCACGGAAAACATTCTTAATAAAAATCATCAGCAAGTTCCTCCAACAATTGACAAACTACAAACTGTCAGCTGTGGTAATGCACCCACAGGTTTATATGCTTACAACATAGGTGGTGTCACTTTATACTGATTGCTACTCCTTCCAATAGAACACCAAAACAAATTAGACTACTACACACTTTCAGCATAAGCTGCAATGGAACTACGCAGAGTTTTGAAACAAATGAAAATGCTCATAATAGATGAGGTGAGCATGGTCTCCAACCTAATGTTGGTTTTGATTCACCTCAGATTACAAGAGGTTCTCAAAATGGACTACGAAGAACTCTTTGGAGGAAAACACGTTATTGTTTTCAGAGATCTTCTTCAATTAACACCGATGAAAGGTGAACCTATTTTTAAACCTTAGCGCACAAACTATGCCGTACAACTCTTGGCAGTATAGGAAATGTAAATGGTTGGCAACATTCCCAATACAAAGAACTAACTGAAAACATGTGTCAGTTTGCAGGCCTCATCTACACCAACATTTTGAAAAGTATTAGAATTGGTGTACTAAAGACGCACAATCTATATTAAATAGCAGACACATCCATGCACTCTACGGGCATAACTCATGTACTACTGATGTCATGGAGCAATTAGCACACATAAATGTAAACTGTATATCCTTGATGCCAACTCTTGCAAGCTGTGCACAATTCAATGAAATAATGCTGAAAAAAGAAATGCAACCAATAGTTCAAATTTACTCCACAGACAAACTGAACCTGCACGTTATGGCACTACCCATGTATGAACAAGCCACAACACAACTAAAAACCTTAGAAAACTCTATATCTAACACAGCTGGTTTAGAGAAAATATTAACATTTTCTTTAAACTGTAGAGTAATGCTAAAATGTAACCTTGATGTGGAGCAAGGACTAGTTAATAGAGCACTTGGTACAGTTGTTGGCTTTCAAACATACCCACGTGACAACAACATTCAGTTTGTCAATATTCACTTTGACAAACTTTCAGAAGTTAAAAGGATAGCACACTCAACAGCCCGATTCCTTCTTTTCAAGGACATGTATATACGCAGAGAACAATTTTCTCTATCTCGAACATACGCAGTCACCATTCATAAATCACAAGGTCTTTCCCTAGATCAAGCATTGAAAGATATTGGCAGCAAAGTGTTTAAAGAAGGCATGAACTACGTAGCACTGTCACACCTGAGTACATTTGAAGGACTATTTCTAGTCAATTTTGATGCAAGTAAAGTAAATGCTGATATTCCTTGTATTGTAGAGAACAATAGACAATGTGCACTCTATGCACCCTATCTCAAAATCTACCCTGTTCCTCAAAAAGTAAAACTTTGTAAAAGAAAACTAGTAGAGACTCCACTTATACAGGATCTCACAACAAAACCTCAAAAGAAATGAAAAAAACAGCTGGTACTTCATCAATTACCACAACCAAAGAAGGATCTACTGATAAGAAAAATGCATACCAAACTGCACAAACAAAACCAAGTACCTATTCAAAGAAAAAATGTGCACTTCCATCAAATGACTCTGACACAGAACTGTCTGGTCAATTCAAATTGGTGTACGTTTCTATGCAATTGTAGCAATTAATATTCTATTCCAATTGCCACCAATTGTTGAACACATTTACTTAGATGGGACAGACTAATTATGGTTGCAAACGTTAGTCCTTCACAGAAATGCAACAAACAATCCTGATGACATTCACAATGTTTCTGAAATAAGGCAGGAATTGGACTACTGTGCTGGAATGGTGAGATTCACTATAAACAACATATAAGATCCACAAGAATGTCTAATGTACTTACTACAAGTACCGGAAAACAAAAACATACCTATGAATGAAATCTTCCAGATTCCATACATTTGGAAACATACATGCACTTTCTGCAGCCATGTAATGCACAAACAAGTCCCTAATGAACGCTTTGTGTATGTATCCACACCTAACTATGAATCCATTCCATTTCAGCAGCTTGTACAAAATGCAAACCATGGCATATTATGTGCTACTTGCAATTCCGATAATCGTTCCACCTTACATATACAGTCACATAGCGAATACTTAATAGTAATGCTTTTGCGTTACAATGTATCAAAAACAACTGCAAGCTGACTGGATTCACACATGGACAAGTATCACTTGGCAAGAAAACCTTCACAACAGAAGGCATAATCTACCACGCAGGAGCCTAACCAATGCAGGTCACTATACTGCATACATTAAAAAGAAACGTGGGTGGTTTGAATGTGATACCTCCATTACTCTAAAGCAGAGATTACCAGCAAATCTTGTAAACGCTTACTTAATATTCTTAAAAACAAAGGTATTCACTAATCTGAGTATGAGTGTCTACAAAATGTCCTCAATAACCTTTAAATCCACAAACTAATAGAATAAGGCAACAGCTATCTAACAGTGAAAATATACATCCATCAAAAAGAGAAAATGTGCTTGAAAACATACCCTGCAGAAGTGAAAAATTGTAAACCGTTAGAATACGACAACTGGTATTTAAGTACAACCAGAATACTGCAATATATTTTTTTCGGAGGAAACCTTGCAACACTTATGTATAAAATACCCTCAAAAACTTCAAAACAATCAACAGTTAGAATACGGCATCAGGTATTCTAACTGCCCCAAAAACCTGCAACACTACTGAGCAATAACACAGTACTGACAAAAGATCAACAACCAAACAGATAACTGAATACTGCTAAAATGCAACAAGAAATAAACAATTAAAAAATGCCAACTGGTATCTAACTGCAACAATAGTACCACCACTTCCAAACCAAAAACCATACACCTTTTCAATCCCTCCTACTACAATCGACCACCGAAAAGACTGTACCATATTACAGCAAATAAACGTAGAAAGTTTTTTTTTTAATCCTGCATGGATTTTTTTTCTCTGCAGACCCATTAATTATACGAACAAACATAGGAACTGAGCACATTGCACAGTACACTGGTTTGAAGCATAGTACTTGTAAAGTGCTAACTATGAGGGTCCCCAAAGTACACAAATGTCTGCTATGCAATGCAATAACTAATTACAATCTACCTATCCTAAAATATGATCTTTTCTTTTATCACAGAGAATGAAAAAACTATTTCTGCTACATTTTCCCATACCATGCAAAGAACTGCATACAGCCTCAACAATGCAAACAGTAAGTATACATGATTGTAGTCACAACATTCAATGCATACCTGTATTATATTACGATAGTTATAGCCAACCATACAATATCATACAGCCAACATTCTGAACACAGTCCACCAAACCAACTACTAAACACATGTCCACTTTCCTACAATTACTACTACACTACTGGCAGCCAGTGAACAAACTCTTGAGATCATACCCCCTATTTAACCCACATACTGCTGTCAAAAGGTTTGCTTGCATGGGTGTGTTATGCTGCAGTGATTGTGGCCAGCGCCTATTGTCTTGGGTGCATGGGCTCCGGCCTCCGGCCATGCACCCAAGACTCTAGGCTCACGACTCTAGACACCACGATCACAGCAAAGCCTTCTTCCTCCTAAACAAATACAGTATTTGACCCATCTTTCACTCCCCCACCCTCTCCAGCCACTCTTCCACACCAACGCACTCCCCAAAATTGGATTTCCGCTCTGTTCGACGCCGCGCTGTCTGCAGATATCCGCAAATCCATTTTGGCAGATGCATCGGGAAAATGTGACGCACCTCACGCTTCAATCCAACCAATCAGTGAACATGTTATATGTCAGCGGACATGATGTTGCCTTTCTAGCCAATCAGAGTCCTGTCAACCGAGCGAACAGGGAAGTGAGTCCACGGAGCAGACCCAGATATCATACATTTTTTTTGTACCTACATTGTGGTCATTTAAACAAAAAAAAACTACTGGATGGATTTCCACCAAATTTACAGAACAACGCTTTCGGGACCAAGCCACCGCTCCTGCCGCAAATTTGGTGAAAATCTGTCCAGCGGTTTGGGCTGTAGGTGTGAGCAAAGTTTTTCTCAATTCAGTCAATGGAAGAAACAAAAACTTTGGAACCACCTAATAACTTTGCCCCCCCCTGGACGAAACCTCACCAAACTTTGAAACAGAGCAGGCCATATACTTTTTTTTGCAAAGTTTGATAAGGATGTGTCCAGGGAGAGCGAAGTTATAAGCCACCCAAAAAGTACTTTTCCTATGGGTTAAGCAATTTAACCATAACATGACGCCTGCTACTGCACGTTATTACCTATTTACCGCCACACTACGCCATCTGAAAGGTCATTGTTGCCTCACCTCAAACAAAGAAGTACTTCTGCATCGGTACTGGGGAATTATTGAACCTTTTTAAGAAGAAGGAAAACAGAAAATTGCTTGAAATTCATGGAAAAGCACTGTTTTATTGTGCATTTTCATTGTGCTGCCATTGTGTGAGCTTTTTAATACCTAAAGCTGCCTTGCTATTTTTAAAGCATGAGTTTTCCCACCATTTCACACTTATTTGAATGCTTTTCAGCACTTCAAAGATGGCTGGCATTGTTTCTTTGTTGTGAAGGCAAGCTGGCTGAGCTGTCTTTCCCTGTGCAGCACTCCCATTGGTTGCTGAGTGTTTCCGTCCAACCAGAGATCGGCAGGCTTTAGCCGGTTAACTCAGCAAAGGCACACTTTTAAGGCCTCTGTCTGTTCCCTTTCTTCTTCCTGAATGCTAATTGGGGTCCTCCATGCACCTTAACCATAATGATGATGCCATCTCACTCCTCTAAGAAATCCAGACTGCCTTGACATTGTAACCTGCGGAACTATGGGTTAGTTCCCTCCTGCTGAACTCACTCCTACCACCTTTGACTACCACTGTTCTTTCTGCTTGTTTCTCCCATGTTGTCATCTTGATGCACAGTGCTGTTTTGCTTTTTGCGTGAAAGTCAAATCTTGCTGTTTTTGCTTTTTGCATGATGGTCAAATCTTGCTGTTTTTGCGTGAAAGTCAAATTGTGTTGTTTTTGCGTGTAAGTCAAATCTTGCTGTTTTTGCTTTTTGCTTGAAAGTCAAATCTTGCTGTTTTTGTTTTTTGCTAGAAAGTCAGATGTTGCTGTTTTTGCTTTTTGCTAGAAAGTCAGATCTTGCTGTTTTTACTAGAAAGTCAAATCTTGCTGTTTTTGCGTGAAAGTCAAATCTTGCTGTTTTTGCTTTTCACGTGAAAGTCAAATCTTGCTGTTTTTGCTTTTTGCTTGAAAGTCAAATCTTGCTGTTTTTGCTTTTTGCGTGTAAGTCAAATCTTGCTGTTTTTGCTTTTTGCTTGAAAGTCAAATCTTGCTGTTTTTGCTTTTTGTTAGAATGTAAGATGTTGCTGTTTTTGCTTTTTGCTAGAAAGTCAGATCTTGCTGTTTTTACTAGAAGGTCAAATCTTGCTGTTTTTGCGTTTCACGTGAAAGTCAAATCTTGCTGTTTTTGCTTTTTGCTAGAAAGTCAGATGTTGCTGTTTTGGCTTTTTGCTAGAAAGTCAGATCTTGCTGTTTTTACTAGAAGGTCAAATCTTGCTGTTTTTGCCCAGTGACCTCACCACTCTCTTTTGTTCCACACCTACCTACCTTGGCACCCCCAGCTTCTCTTCCTTTTCCCCGCTTCAACTCCCATGGCACTTTCTGTTTCTCCTATCTTTTCCATCTGCTTTTCCATTGACTATCCTTCCCTTCTCACTAAGTCTGTCAGGAAGAGGTTCAAAAAGGATATCCTGGCCTCTAACCCTGGTCTTCCTATCAGCGACAGCTACTCCAATGCTTCCTCCAGAAAGTCCCTCACTGACATCCTCTTTGTCATTCTTTTGCTTGATCTATGGACTCTTCATATGATCTCTGTGCCCTGTCCTATATCCTCCTCTTCCATTAATGGTGGCGCTCACTGGGAAGTTCTCTAAAGTCATCATTAATGTCAACCTTAATGGCACTGTCATGGTCCAAAGCCCTCAGGCCAATCTCCTCCTCTTTGATAGGTGCTTCGCTCACCTCATCAATTTCATCTCATCTCCTGCTTTCCCCTCCTCTCCCCCCATGGCTACCTTGCCCTCTCTCTCCAACTCCTCTGCCCCTCCTAGAGCTCCTTCTCCTCTGCAGGTTGTACCTCTGATCTGTACCCCTCCCCCCGGAAGGTCTTTAAGGCTGACAACTTTCTTCATCTTGCCACTCTCTACTCTAGCTCTACTGTCAAAAACTCCTCTGAAATCTGCCACCTCCTTGAAAAACTAGACCTTGATGTCCTTGGTCTTACTGAGACATGGTTCACGGCCAGCTCTGTCATGAGCTTTGACACTCTCCTACCTGATGGCCACAAGATCCACTCTGCACCCATATCCTCCCGGTCTGGTGGTGGGGTAGCCCTGATTTTTCCTCAGAGGATTTCTGTCTCTATCATTCCCACTCAGACCTACTCCTCTTTTGAACAGCTTGTCTGTAGGCTCTCACTCTCTCCTAACCATTCCCTTACTGTGGTTACCATTATCGGCCTCCTGATCAAATCACCTAATTTCTCTCTGAGTGGGCGGTCCTCTGCTCCTCCTTCCAGGCCTCTACCACTCAACTCCTCCTCCTCACTGACCCCAATATCAATTTAGACTATCCTTGTTCCTCCTCTTTACTTTCCGTGACCTGGAGCAGTCAGTCAGAGTGGATGGAGGCCATCCAAGCTAGGGTTTGATCAGTAATGCACAGGTTGTCATAGAGATGATTGATCAGGATGGCGTGGTTCACCATGTTGAAAGCAGAGGAAAGGTCAAGGAGGATGAGGATAGAAGGAAGACTAGAGTCGAGATTAGCAAGCAGTGAACACAGAGAAAGAGGAGAAAGGAGGATGAGAGGGAGAGGCTTCCGGGGAGGGGCCGAGACAGGGAGAGGAAGAGGAGAGCGAGGACAGGATGTCCTGAGTTTTAATGGTGAAGTGAAAAGCCAGTGCTGTGCAAAGGGCCTGGGATGGAACAGGAGAAGTGGAGACTGCAGCCATATTGGCCAGCTCCTTGCAGATTTTGAAGAGTGCAGCTGTGTTGTTAGAGGTGAAGTACCTGAAGTACCTCTTTGCCTCGTTGCTCTGGACGTTTTGTGGATTTGTGCTGCACGCTTTTCACAACGGTATATATATATTACTGCATCTATACTGCTGAAGAACTTTGTATGAACTCTCTATATACATAATCACTGACAGTATCCCTTTCCTTTCACTTTAGTATGAAAAATAGCCGTTATACGGCTTTAACTTCTGAAGCCCCACCCCCTTGGGCAGGAAGCAGTTCAATTTGGGAGGCTGCGCGCACCAGCGCGTGCGCACCAGGCGACGTACCTGAGGTACCTCTTTGCCTCTTTGCCGCTGAGTCGCGGGGGAGCGGCACGGAGGTCCTTGGGATGCTCGCGCTTTGTGTTGTGATTAGGGAATGCAATTGTGATCACAAAAGCATACTCTGTTACAGCTGCTTGGGGTGATTCATTTTGTTCAAGAGAGAGGCATGTCTGCGCCTAATGGGCGCCCGTGTGTGGCCATTCCCATTTCCTCTACGCCGGTTCCCTGTAGAGCTACAAAAATGCCGAAAACAACAGACAAACAATTAAAAGACGCTGACATCCGTGCCTTTTATAAAGACAATCTGATAAGTTGCAGAGAAAATCATCCAAGGCCACGACTGCAACAACAGTGGACAAAAAGGTGGTCATGGACCCAAAATGTGACCGCATGCATCGGGGGGAGAGGTGTAAGTTGCCCTCTTCTTCTATTTCTGCTGTTAATGAATCGAATGAGTCGAGTGTATCTAATGTATGTAATGATGAACAAATGTCAATTAATCATCCATCTCTAAGCGACAGTGTCATGCTAAAAGCGCCCCCCCCCACTGCAAATTTGAATAATACAGAAAAATCTCAAGAGAAAAGTCTACAGGATGTTCCTGTAATTGACCTCGAGGATGAGGGGTTGGGGTTTTCGGGGCATACTTTACCCGATAATTTGTCAGCTTCACCAGTTTTTTTTTTAAACACCAGAGCCTAACTATACAAGCTCTCCTGTATCAGTGTCCTTTGTACAACCTACCCCAAGGAGACCTATATCAGCGACAGGGCAAACACATGTAGAGCAACCTGGCTTAAAAAATGAGAGATTGGTGGAAGCTACTTTGCAGGCTATGAATTTTGCTATACAAACTTTCGGTAAATTGTACGAAGCAATTGACATTAAATTAGAGAAACAGGCTGTTTTGATGTAACGCATGCATGTCTGGTAAAAGAACATTGGGATGGGTATTGCCACCAACTCTGATTCATCAGGCCTCTGTACAAAAAAAGACAGGGAAGTCAACAGTAGCGGTACAAACGTCTACAATAACACAAATATTGGAGTCTGTTCTTCCACACATTGAAGGCATTATTGTGGAAACTCCAGTAAATGCGGGAGACTCGCCTGACATTGAAACTGCAAGTAGGTCTGAAACTAATGTGACCAATCCTATAATTACCACGCTAAAAAAAAAGTCTATGCAATTTTTACATCTGATAAGGGTAAAACAAATACAAATGTGGCCAATGGTAAGCTACCCAAAAATCAGAGTGCGACTAAAATCGTAGCAAATTCTCGCTCAAAACAATTTTTAAGGCCATAACATTGCCAAAGAAAAGTATAACTGTGGCATCGCAAGCAATAAAAAAAAATACAAACAGCAGATGCAAGTTAAAACTATCCAGGATCATGCGTTATCTCAGCCCATAGACTATGCACCTCTTGAGGCATTGATGAAGGAAGTCAACCGTCATGATGCTGGAAATCCGCTGGATTTGAGCTTATAATAGAAAACAACACTACAAACCCATCCTCCGACAGTGCCCTATTACAATTAGTGAAACATACAGGGGGGTCAGCAGAGCGGGGCACACATGCTGAAATTCCAAAGGTTAGCACGTGCCATTGTAAATGTGCCCATGAACATCTTTAACTAAATCCTGTATGTTGGCAGGATCATCTTTCTCTGTTGAGTTGGAACACCAGAGGGTTCACTCACCTCCTTAATAATGACCCTAACCAGCTTGGAATGCATGTCTTAATTCTTCTACAAGAGACCTGGCTCATAGATCCTCCAGTGTGGAATGGTTTTGATATACATGTCAATGCTGCCTATAGACCTTCTTCGGGCAGACCTTCTTCCGGCCTACTTACAGCCATAAAAATTTGTAACGGAGTTTCATCAGAACTATGGGCTAGTCCAAATAAGCATATGCTCTTGGTGAAGGTTAAAGCTGAGGGAACTGGCTATGCAGTCCTTAACATCTATTGGAATGCGGCCGATATAGATGATAATGTTTTTTTTGATGACATAATAACATTACTTGATCTGGTTGCCATGGACAATGCAGTCTCCCACTTGATAGTGGCTGGTGACTTAAATATCAATCGCCACACCAAGAAAATTCGATCAAGTGGGGGCAGAGCATATAGATGGCATATGTTCAGTAAATCCCATCATTTATACATGTTAAATGGTATGTCTAAAGAAGATTCACCCCCGAGGGCAACCTGGCACAATGGCCAATTGGAATCAATTATTGATTACATTTTCGTGAGTGACAGTCTGCTCCCAAATGTCGAGAGTTTTGTGGTTAATGATGTTGAACAGAGTGATGACGGAATTCTAATAATGAAATGGAGGCAAAAAGATCTGAGAAAAGGTGTTCATATTGGTCAACAAAGTGGTGTTTTACTGGTGAATAAGCGTCTCAATAGACTATGATGGTCGGAGGTTAGCTTATATCGATTTAATCAATATCTGGTCAATTCGATACGGAAAAATCCTACTGATGTAGATAATATGGCCTTGCAATACAGCAACACAATGCAACTATTTCAGAACCCGCGAGTGAATTCTCAGTCAAAAAGTAAACATCGACATAGCTTTGACTTGGTTACAAAACTAAAAAAGGCTGAAAAACGGGCTGAATTGAGACAAGCTTATAGGTATCCCCTGGACATCAGAAGTCTACTTGTAAAGAAAATCAGGATGATATATACCAATTGGGCAAAATGTCATTGGGCAAAGATGTATCAAAATGATGGTGCTGTTATGTTATCTACTCTAGCAACAAAGAATACTGCAAAAATGTGGTCTATAATCAATTCTGCCACAGGGGCTTCACAAATTGCGGCCCAGGCAAATTCTGTGACCGAGAAATCCTGGGAACAGCATTTCCGTGAGCTATATTCAGTTCCTCAGGGTGCGGAATGTTCTGATGCGAATGTTTTGGATGACAACTTTGTGATTGAGTTTGATCAAGAAGATATATTTCTATTAATAAAAACAGCATCTAATTCTAAAGCAGCGGGACCGACCAGACGGTCTCTCAAACTATGCCTTAAAGCTTCACCCTGAGAGGTGGACATCGATATTGCATATCATCTTTTCGGCTGTTAATGCAGCCCAAGTTTTGCCAAAAACATGGACGGATTCTATCACTGTGCCCATATTCAAGAAGGGTGATCGCCAAGCACCTAGCAGCTATCGGACGATCTCCCTTCTTGATGTTTTTGGCAGACTGTTGTTGATTAAATGTAATGCTTCGACCATTCAAATGCAAATAGGAGACAGTAACCAATCGGGATTTGTAGCTGGTTTGGGAACAATGCTAAATATAATGTGCTTAAATTTGATTAAGAATCACTATGCTGAGTGAGGACAGCCTCTTTATCTAGAGTTTATTGATTTTAAGGCAGCGTTCAATTCTGTAGATCGAGCGCTGCTCTATAACAAGCTAGAAAAGCGCAATTGTCCAAAGTCCTTATTAATTCCTTTGATGTTATTGCATGTAGGGACAACAATGCAAGTATGACTAACCTACAAAGGCATACTCTCTGCACCTATTCCGACCATGAGAGGATTGAAACAGGGGTGCCCGTTGGCTTTGAGTCTGTTTAATTTTTTTATATCCAATATGGGAGATATTTTCACAAACAACTGTTGCGACCCCCCAAAATTGGTTAACAGTAAAGTCAGTTATCTTCTTTACGCAGATGACTTGGTATTATTGTCTCAAACGCCATCGGGTTTACAACAAATGTTAAATAAATTGAATCTGTACACATTGGAAAATCATTTACAAATAAATCCAACAAAATCACATATTTTAGTAGGTCATAACTCTTTCAAGCACAAAATAAAGAGCTATACATGGACAATCCAAGAGAAGGCACTTGAGGTGGTAGAACATTACAAATATTTGGGCCTCATTCTTACCCAGTCAGCTAAAATGAAGATTGACTACTGGGCACTATAATCTAAATTACAGACTTTGACTTCGCAAACTAAGATTCTAGTGGCCAGATTTGGAAAATTCTCGCTCAAACATGCATTTTCCTTCTATCAAATGAAGGTAATCCCTATATTATTATACGGAGTAGAAGCGGGAAAAGTACAAATGCAGCCACACTGGGATAAAAAATAGGCCAAATATTTGAGGCAAGTGCTTAAGCTGCCAAATTGGACTCCTCTTCCTATGATACGCTTTGAGTTGCGCTCATTGTCACTCTATGCGCAGGTTTTGTGGAAAATGTGTGCTTTTCTTAGGAAGTGCCTGTTAGGACTTAACACCACGAATGTATTAGGCATTGTAGCACAGTATCGGCTCTCCAATGTAACTGGATTTGCCAGAGATTGGTGTACATTATTATTTAACGAAATGGCTGATACTACAGTGAGTATTGAGACATTGGTGACAATCCAGATCTAGCAACAACCACAAAAATCTATGTATATGACTGGATTAGGAATCTAGCAGCTTGTCAGATGTATAAGGACTTTGACATCTCATTTTTTGGATCAAAAAAACACAGTGTGATGGCTGAATATCTAATTAAATGTCCATCTCTTCACATACGACGGCAATTTATGAGATTCAGATTTAATCTATGGCACACACGAGAGATATTGCAGAGGAGAAATCAAATTACACCAAACCAAAATTACTGTCGAAATTGTGCAGATAGGAAGAGGATGGAAGGTGCACACACAGAAATTTCGAGTAACTAATCACATATCCCAATTTAACAACAATTGAGGAGCTTTTAGGGTGCAGGGGAGGAAAAGTAGCCCTGGCACAGGGTCACTAAAGATACAAGAAGAGAGAAAAGAGGATCCAAAACGGAACCCTCCCGTCCCCTGCACACCTTAGGGTTGTGTCAGTATGACGCCTTGAAATTCAGTTTCATAGGGTAATAAGGTAGATATATATTCCAACAAATTTCAATTAATAGCACAATTTTAAATGAATACAGTGATGACATCCACTATAAAGAGTAAACAATTCTTTATTCCAAACGCAAAGACCAGGGAAGATTCAATTCATTTGATGGTGGCTGACGCATTTCGAGAAATGCATTCTCTTCATCAAGAGCCCACAACAATGAATCAATCACTGAAAATAGAGAAATATATACAATCAGGTTTTTAAGGACTTTCCAGTTACCTGCATCATACATTTGGTGTTACCGTTGAACTCATAAAATGTTACCAAAAAAAATGTGATTAACAAAGTATTCACAATGATATGATAAGAAAACAAAATGGGGTAACTGCAATGGGTCTAACTGACCAGCAACTATAGTTCAATTATATCCAGAGCCACAACCAATCGAAACGAGGGATGGCCGGTAATCCAAAAATAAATTAGAAATACAGTGTAAATCACAAGGGCATTGGTATACTGCCAAGAAAATATATAAGAATCGCTCACCAAGACTAGGGGAGTGCTGTGATCCAATGTGTAAAAAAGGCCGCTCAGTATGTGCGTGGAAATTACTCTGAATGGAATTCCATCGGGATTCATCCAGCGGTGAGCAAGGGAGTCAGTTGAACTATGGAGGATAAATAATAAGTGCATCGATGAGTGTTAAATGCCAAAAGCGTCACGTCGTCAAAATGGAAAAATAACTGGGCAAACACTCACCATTGAAAGATGCCAAACAGTCTCAAACAATGACCAATGATTAAGCGCAGCGATGCTCGAATGGCTCGCAGTCTGACTTCAAGAATTCTAGACACTCTGATGGCCGAGACTACAAAAGAAAAAGGCGGCCGCTAACAATTAGTGTCAGGGTGACACGTATGCAGAGAACACTGCCGAATCACAGCGAAAAACGCCTTGTGTTGTTAAATACTACTTACTTTGACTTGTGATCGGTGTGCCATCTGGAGATGTAACTCTTAATGCGGAGTGAATGAGGTCGCACAAGCCCGTCTAAAAAAGAAGACGTGCCCGGAGATTGTTGCTATGCGCGTAGCATGTCCTGGACTAAATTTGCTCCTAGCGAAATTATTTTGAAATGTTTTTATGGCATCCTCTGAGATGGATTTGAACACAATTTGGAAATTGGTGTTTACAAGTCCCAGATTGGCTGTAAAGGTTGCGATTGTGCACTTCCTTGAAGCCACAATACCACACTTTGAGCCAAAATAGCAAAAGCATCACTAAGTGGGAAGGAGATCATAGGTAATTAGGGACGTGAGTTCAGCCATTAGATGGTATTCACACAATTTGTTTGCTTTTAAAATGATCATTTTGGTTATGTTTTGTCCTTTGCTTTTATTTAATTTTGTGACATGTAGGTTCATGTTTGATTAAGATGCTTAAGTTGTGTAAATGCTTATGTTAAAATTGTGGCTGTTGTGATTTTCCTTCTATTCCTTTTGTTAAAGAGAAAAATTGCACAATTGGTATGATGTCTTGTAGATAAATGTTGTATTGTTTTTCTTTTTATTGCTGTTGTAAACATTTGAAAAATTGTTTCTAACAACTAACCAAATAAAAAAAAAAAGAGGCCGCACATACACAGACTTGGATGTAGGCTCTCTTCTTCAACAGGACAGAGAGTCTGTATTACCTTTGGAGCAGGTGTCAGGCCAGTTTGTCAGAGGCTGTGACTGATGCCTCCACCTCCGCTCAGCCACCAGAACACTTGTATTTAAGGGTGGCTAAGTCAGAGTCATACCAAGAGTTGCACTTGGAAGTGGGCTTCAAACGGATCCTCATGACAGGGACAATGACATCAAGAGCATTAAAGATAGAGAGATGCAGTTTAGAGAGTGCTGTGTCAGAGCGTGAGTCAGCCACAGGGTTAGGAGGAGGAGAAAAAGTAGCGCCAAAGGGCTCCATTCACACAAGCTTCAAGGGCCGGAAGACCAGGAAGGGGTATGCAGTATTTATAACAAATAAAAAAATAACTACAGTGTTTTCGATATTTTCATTATTTTATTTAAATGCACTATCCAAAAATTCTAGGACTGGAGTTAGTGTATACAATTACACCAGTCCTAAAATATGTTGGGGATGATGTTTGGTGCATTTTAAATAAAATAATGAAATATCAAAAACATTTTTATTTTTTCATTTGTTATAAACACATAGAACCCCAAGAAGGTGGGTGGCAGTGCCAGGGTCAGCTTCACCTGGGGGAAAGAGAGCGTCAGGTGGGAGGAGAGAAGAAAGTGGTCAGTCCAAGAGAGAGGAGTGGTGAGAGTGTTAGAGAGGGGGATTTCTGAACAGATGAGAAGATCCAGGGTTTGCCCCGCAGATTGTGTGATGCCAGAGGGTAAAATAGAAAGAGCCACAGAGATTGCGAAAGAGCCCAAAGGAGGGGCTAGTATCATCTAGGTGGATGTTGAGGTCTCTGAGGAGGAAAAGTTAAGAGGTAGAGGCAAGGAGAGAGGAGGAGAGAGGAGGCCCACTCAGAGAGGAAGAGCGCGACCTGGACAGGTGGCCTGTAAGTGGTGGCCAGAGTGAGAGAGTGGCCAGGAGAAATAGAGAGTGCACAGACCAAGCATTCGAAGGAGTAGTAGGCCTGCATCGGAATGACAGAGGCAGGGATCCACTCCGGGAAGATCGGGGCTACTCCACCTCCCGGATGGTTAGCTCTGGGTTCGGAGAGGATCTTGTAGCCATCAGGGAGGAGAGTGTCAAAACTCATGACAGAGCTGGCCGAGAACCATGTCTTGGTGAGACTGAGGACATCCAGATCAAGTTCTTCGAGGAGTTGGCAGAAGTCGGAGGAGTGTTTGATAGCAGAGTGAGGGTTGAGAGTAGCAACGTGGAGCAGATTGTCACATTTTAAAGACTTCTGTGGAGGGATACAGGCTTGCAGTATGCCCTACGGAGGTAGTAAAGGAGCCCGGGAGTGGGCAGAGGAGGAAGAAGGAGATGGCAGAGTAGATAGAGAGGATAAGGCAGGTGCCAGAGAGGTGACGGAAGACGGAGGTGGCAGAGGAGCCAGAAGGGGGAAGGTAGTAGTAGCAGGCAAAGGAAGGAAGTTGATAAGACACAGGAGATGCCTATTGGAAAGGAGGAGATTGGGCTTAGAGCCCTGGACCAAAACAGTGTCATCCCGATAGACATTAATGATGTTAAGTGGAGAGGAGGAAAAGGGGAGAGAACAGAGACCATAATAGGGGTTCATAGGCCTGTAGAGGGAAAGCCAAATAGGATGACGCTAAGGGCCTATCTAGAGGAACCGCCAGTGTAGGTATCAGCTATAGAGAGGCCACAGCTGGTAGATAGGATGTGCCTCTTGAACTTCTTCCTTCCAGACTTAGTAAACGGGATAGGAGATAGAGTAGCAGTTAGAGAAGATGGAAGAAACAGCGAGCACCATAGGTGGTGTGGAGGAGATAGGAGGGAGGAGAAGGGTCTGAGGGAAACAATTTGGTATGCGCAGGGGGGCGGCTCACAACAAAGGAAGGAACAGGAGTAGAACAAGTGACACACACCAGCGAATGGCACACCTTGCAGTGGAATCTAGGCCAGGATGGAGTCTATAGAGATGCAGTATCAGTGCCACAGTTATCAGAATGCAAAACACCCAGATTCAACTTTTCCAGAAGGATGTAGTGTAGTTGAAGTCTGGTTTATGTGGTAAGAACCTTTATAAGCTATTGCCTTAGAGAGGTTACAGGTATGTGGCAGCGTCAGTCGAACGTTTGTGAATGGTGGTGGGGAAAGTAATGAGAAGTGAAGGAATGTATTTGTGTTGGAGGCAGAGAAACTCTTTGACAAAAGGTTTTAGTTAGAGCATTTGGAGGGCAAAAGAGCCTTGGTTGGAGAGATTGCCTTTGAAAGGCTAGTAGGGCTGGGATGACGGCAGTCGAATGTTTGTGGATGGCACTGGAAAATAAATTGGGAAAGCTGTTAGTAATGAGAGTCACTTATAGAACTGTGATTTCTTTTATTCTTTGTATTTGTTTTACGTATTTTTGAAATAACACATTTGTTTTGATATGCAGCGATGGTTGTGGCTAGGACCTATACTCCTTGTACCTTGGTCATAAGGCGTAGATGGTAGGTTACACACCGAAGATGCAAGGGCCAGCCTACAGCCACTGCAGCATATTATTACCATAGATTAGACGTGTAGATTTGCATGTGTAGAAAATGACTGCCAATATACTTACGCCTTACTTTGTTCAGAATCCACATACAATTTTTAAATGGTTATCGTACTTGGCGGAAGTATCCCTTTTTCCATTTCTGTGATAAAAGAAACAGGTATGTTAGTCTTTGCATTTTTTGAAAATGTACTACATTGCTTAATAGATAGTTTACCTTTTTTTTACCCTCATATTTAGTTTACAAACCAGTGTACTGTGCATTGCACTCAGTTTCTGTGTTTGCTTTTCTAATCCTTGGGTCTGGGGAAAATAAATCCTTGTCGGATTAAAAAAAACCTTCATTTACTATGGTACTAACTACTTCCTTGTTCGCTTTGAGTGTTTCCTTCATCTTTCTGATTAATGTTATGTTTGTTGCCTTCCTGCCGATTTTAACCAACAGTTAGATACCTGTAGGCGTATTCTAACTGTGCATTTGTTCCTACAGTTTTGTGATATTCATTCATTTCTGTCGTTGTTATATCCTGTTTCCTTCATTTTTCCCATTAATGTTATGTTTGTTGCCTTACTGCCAATTTTAAACAACCGTTAGATACCTGTAGGCGTATTCTACCTGTGCATTTGTTCCCAACGATCTGTGATATTCATTTATTTGTGTCATTCTTACATCCTCTTGGGTAGTTAGATACCTGTTGGCATATTCTAAGGTTGCGGGTCAATTGGTCGAAAACATTTGGTCGACGGGACAACTGGTCCACACCATTTGGTCGAATGCCAAATGGTTGATTTTTTTTTTTTTTTACCCCTTTTTTGGGGTTTTTTGGGGGGGGTCCCCCCCCCAACCCCCTTTTTTTTCTTTTTTTTTTTTTCCCCACACGAAAACCCACAAAAAACATATATAAATAAAAAAGAAAAAATTCGACCATTTGGCATTCGTCCAAATGGTGTCGACCAAATTGCAGTCGACCAGTTTGTTGTCGACCAATTGACCGGACACCATATTCTAACTGTTTGTAGTCTTTCACATAATTTTTTTTTAAATCTTGAAATACACATTATTTCGTAAATGTTGGCTTTAAGAACATTAAATACACATTTGTAAGATTTTCTGGTAATCGCTGCTTTATAGTAATGGTGCTATCATTACATTCAAACCATCCACAATTCTGCAGTGTAGTGACCTGCATTGGTTGTAGCTCCTGCATGGTAGATTATACCTACTGTTGTAAAGGTTTTCTTTTCAAGTGACACTTGACCGTGTGTGAATCCAGTCAGTTTACATTTGTTTTTGGTGCCATCTGCATTATAACGTAGAAGCATAAGTATTATGTAGGGACTATGTGATTGTATCACAAGGTGGAACGAATTGCAAATAGTACATAATCTGCCATGGTTTGCATTTTGTACAAGTTGCTGAAATGGAATGCTCTCACTATTTGGTATGGAAACACACACAAATCACTCATTTGGGATTTCTTCCTGTATCACTTTGCTACAGAGAGTGTGTATGTTTCCACATGTAGGAAATCTGGAAGATTTCATTTATAGGTATGCTTTTGTTTTCCAATACTAATAGCATGTACATTCGAAATTCTTGTGGATCTTCTTGTGAGTTCATAGTGAATCTCACCATTCCAGCACAGTCGTCCACTTGTTGCCTTACTCCATGAACACTGTATGTGTTGTCAGGATTGCTTGTTGCATTTCTATGCAGCACTAACATTTGCAAACACAATTGGTCTGTACTGTGCAGGTAAATATTGTTAACAATTGGTGCCAATTGAAATAAAATATTAATTGCTACATTTATATAGCAACTTACCTCACTTTCATTTGCAAATTTGAATAGTCCAGCAAGTTCTGTATCTAAGTGCATTTTTCAGAATTTCTTTTGCTTCTTTGCTGACGTCCCTGGTTTACATTCCCTAATAGGTTCTTCTATGTTTGTGGTAATTGATGAAACTTTAGCTTCTTTTCTTTTCTTTGCTGTTGGATTCTTTTGCATTTAGTTTTATTTTACGATGTTTACTTTATCTGAAACAGGGTATTGTGTCAGATGGGGGTGTAAAGTGAACGCAATCGATTGTATTCTAGAATGCAAGGAATATCAGCTTTAAATTTACTTGCATCTAAGTTCATTAGCAATAGACCGTCAAGTGTACGTAAGCGTGCTAATGCTACGTAGCTCATGCCTTCCTTAAAGACTGTGTTTCCTATATCTATCAATGCTTTGTCTAGTGTAAGACCTTGGGATTTATGAATGGTAACTGCATATGCAAGAGTTAGAGAAAATTGCTCTCTACGTTCATACATGTCTTTGAAGAGAAGGAATCGAGTAATTGAGCGCCCTATACTTTTCACTTCTGAAACTTTATCAAAGCGAATATTGACAAACTGAATGTTGCTATCACGTGGGTATGATTGAAAGCCAACAACTGTGCCCAGTGCTCAATTAACTAGGCCTTGCTCTACGTCAAGGTTACGTTTAAGCATTACTCTACAATTTAAAGATAATTTCAATATTTTTTCCAACCCAGCTGGGTTGGAGATTGAATTTTCTAAACTATTTAGTCTTGTTGTGGCTTGCTCACATATGGGTACTGTCATACCATGTACGTCTAGTTTGTCTGTGGCGCTAATTTCCAGTATTGGTTGCATTTCTTTATTTAACATTGTTTCATTGGATTTGAAACAGCTTGCAAGAGTTGGCATTAAGGCCATACAATTGACATTTTTGTGCGCTATTTGTTCCATAACATCAGTTGCATATGCATTGTCGCCATAAAGTGCATGTATGTGCCGGTTTTTCAATACAACTTGTGCTTCTTGCGATAATACACCAACTATAATACTTTTTAAGATGTTGGCATAAGTGAGATCTGCAGATTGCCGCATGTTCTCAGTTAATTCTCTATATTGGAAATGTTGCCAAAGGTTAACATTATCTATGCTACCCACAGTCTTCCGGCAGAGTTTGTGGCGTAAGGTTTTAAAAATTGGTTCACCCTTCACTGGTGTCAATTGTAGAAGATCTCCGAAAACGATAATGTGTTTCCCTGCAAAGAGTTCTTAGTTGTTACTTTTAAATACTTCTTGCAATCTGAGATGAATCAAAGCCAAAATTAGGTTGGAGACCATGCTCAGATCATCTATTAGTAGTATTTTCATTTGTTTCAATACTCTGCGTAATTACATTGCAGCTTCTACAGAAAGTTTGTAGTAGTCTAATTTATTTTGATGCTCTACTGGAAGCAGTAGTAATCAGTGTAAAGTGACACTGCCTATTTTGTAGGCAGCTAAAGCTGTGGGGGCCGTTACAACAGCTGACAGTTTGTTGTTTGTCAATTGTTGAAGGAACTTGCTGATGATTTTGATTAAGAATGTTTTCCCTGATCCAGCTTCACCACTGACGTACAGCAGTATAGGTTTGTAATTTTGGCAGGTACATTCTTTATTTTTGTGTTGTACACCATGTACAATTTGTTTTGTTACGTCTTCAAAAATGGTGCGCTGATCGTTGTTAAGTTTTGCTTGTTGTACAGTTAAGTCTTTTGTATCTTCTTGATACTGATACATGGTGTTTTCTACTTCTGCTATAGCTACTTCAGCCTCATTTGCTTTTAGTGGTTGTCCTAGTGGTTCTTGACTTCCTGTTACAGAAGGTTGACTACTGTCGGAAGAGTCCTTATCTAGTTGGGCCTGAAGTTCTTCTTCCTGTTGCTGCTCATTGTGTAACATTGTTTTGTACTGCGTAAAGTTCACATCGGTGATAGCGCTTTAATTTGCTTTGAAAGCATCTTCATAGCAGTCATAGTTATCTAGTAAGTCTTCCTCTTTTCTCCATGGTTTGAAAAGTTGTAACAGAGACATGTGATATAGTTCTTTCTGTTGAGGAGTTTTTAATGACAATTTTGCATGATTAATTAAGCTTCATTTGGAAAGTTTCACTAAGTTCCCTTCACAATCGGTCACTCTATATCTACATTTGCTTTCATCAGGTTTTACATTATTTTTGCATGCAAGGTTTTGAGCTATGTGGTATAGACACATGCTTTCCAGAGTGCTACTCCTGTTCGGATAGTATGTGTCCAGTAAATTGTTTTTTAGAATGTCTTGGCTGTTAGGATCATTTCTGGCAATTGTTTCTATGTCCTCATATGATTTTAGCACTCTTTTTCTAGATTTTGCACGACCAAGACTGAGCCATACTATGTTGTCTGATTTTCCATACAAAGCAGTTCCGGTTAAACTCTCTGCTGCTTCATAGGCACCACATTCTCTATGAGAGAGCATTTTTATGCCTAGGCTGTACAATTTCTGTGATAATGTTTTGTCTGTTGCTAGGTCATCCCAGAGGTCTCGAAGCTCTGTTTTCTCTGCTTTGGTTAAAATAGGCTGTAACATACCGTGCAACAGCAGTTGAATTGTCTGCAATGTACTGCACATCTATTTTTGCATTCCATAAGAGGGCAATGATTGCATTGTAATCATTGATATAGTTTGATTCTTCCCTTCCTTTTATGTAATACGTGTTCTTAGGTGATTTACCTTTAATACTATTTTGAACTGAAGACATGAAGTTGTTTACTTCACCTGTTTCTGTAACTGGTCTAGGGAAACCAAAGCAGCATTTGGTATAGTATTTACCTTTGTTTTTGTATTTGCAGTGACAATATTTGCCACATTTGTGTCTTTGAAATTGTAAGGTCTGCCCATGCAGCTCACTATGTGTCTTTTGAGAAAGGATTTCACAAGCGACATATTTTTGGATAAACTGCAAAACAGTGCTGTCACTCTCGTGACCACATTTCGGTGCACCTTTGATCCATAACAACATGTGAATATGTGGTACTCCTCTCACTTGATATTCTTTTCTCCAAAAGAAGTGTTGCACTTCTCCAAGGGGAGGAACAGTTTTATTGCAAATAAAGTGTAGCATGGCAATGAAACGATGATGGAAATATCTTGACACATTAACTGGATCTAGAGAGTAACGTTCTCCAGGTGTTAATATATCTATGTTGTTTTTATTGCTGTTTGCTATGCGTAGGAACTCATGTAAATCATCCCATGCATATTCAGCACAACTTAGCGTAACAAACCAAGTCGGTGGTCCAAGGTTTCTGATCATACACCGCACGTCTCCGTGCCATTGGAACCAGTATTCCTATGTACCACGCATGTTTGCAAACAAATTTGTTATACTTGATTGTAAAACCTCATCTTTTTCCTGTACTTTTTGTATTAACTGCGTAGCTGACATATTTTGAAAGTGGGTACCAGATTTAAGAATGTGTGCAACTCTGTAACATAGTGTTGCTAATTCACTTTCATAGAGTAGGCGGAATATGTATTCCACATTTTGGGCCTCATCACGAGTTGGGCGGTAACGCCGGCGTTATTAGCGCCGGCGGTATTAGCCCTAATGCCAAACCACCTGGACGCTATTAGCGCCGGATCATGTGTTTGGCGGTAATGGAATTCCCCATTCCCCACTGAGCCCATTCGGGAATGCCCCATTCCCCATTGGGCTCAATGGGGAATTTTTGCGCTCGTACCGCTGGCGGATTTCCCGTCGGCGGTAATAGCCCAAATTTTCAGCGGATTTCCCCCAACTCAGAGCTGGGGAGAAATCCACCGAAGCCCCGATTTGGTTGACCCTTAAATCCAGCGGTAATAGTGCAACAGCCGGATTTAAGGGTCACCGCCAAACTCATGATGAGGCAGTTTGTCTAAATCTGGGTTCTTGCGAATACATTCGTAATGAACGGTATTCTGATGCCCCAATCTCAGTGGGTCTATCACTCTATCTTCCACCTTTGCCAGTAGGAAATAGCAGTGGAAAAGCATGTGCTTCTATACTTTTTTCCCATATACTCATTGGTGACCCTTTGGTTTGTGGCATTTGGTAAGTTTCTAGTGCATCATCTATGCTTTCATTGGAATGCAATGGACAAATTGTGTAATGGTCCAAAACAGTGGATACTGTAGCAGGATCCAGAAGTTTGAATTGTCCAGTTTCTGATGGCTCTTGAATTATTTCAATTGTTTCCCTTAAGCTTTCATCAATATTTATTTCCTTGTAGTACTCATTATTGTCTTTTAGATATTGCAATGCTTGTCTAACTTTGTGTAAGTCCACTAATTGTTGTCACATTTTTTTGTCCTTTTTTGGTACTCCATTTACCAAGACTATTAAAGAATGCTCTATTGACCGTTTCACTCCTAGAGTGTGTACATTTTCCATTAGATCTAATGACAAATAAACTATTTTGCCACAAATGCCTTTCACCTATTCAGAGGAAGGTAATTTTGCTGTTTTTGCATGAAGGCGTATAATTGCTTGAAATGGGTGAACTGTTTGAATTATTATGCTCTCATACAAATTGAGCTGTTGCAGGATTTTTGGTAATGGAAACAATTCCAAATTATTTGTAATAGCACGTGAAGGAGTGTGGTTGTTGTCTAATTTTGTCGTACAGTAACTGCAACATATTAGGCGTTCAGTTCGTTCATATTTGTTTTCTGCTAAAAGGTAGAGAGCTAATTCAAACCATTTACAATCTTCATTGTCTTCTATTTTGTATGCTATGTCCACATTTTTTGTGTTCCTATTGTAAATCGTTCTGCGGCAACACACACACACACATGGTTTGGTATTTCAGCTGATGACCTTTTAAATTTTACTATTTCTTTTCTCTATGTGTGTAATAGAAGGTTGCTATATGCAGAATTGTTGCTACTATGTTCTAAAACTGTTGCATTTTGTAAGTGGCTCTCACTTCCAAAATACTTTCTCTGAATACGGTCAATTTTTTCTTGTAAGTATTTGGGTGTACCATGCAGAAGAGTGGTATTTAAGTTGCCTAATTCTGAAGCTGGACTTTTTGCATAGTATATTTTATACACTAGATTTCTTACATTGGAATGATCTATTGATATCCTTTTGATATCATGGAAGGTGCTTTTGCAAATAGGCCCAGAAATACAGGCTAATGAATGGCCTTTTAGTTCTGTGTATTTCGACACTGGACAAATATCCATATTTTGCAGCACTTTCATTTTACTGTTCTCTTTACCTTTTACATATTGATTGAGGAACTGACGTAAAGATTTGAACGCTTTGTTTGGAATGGTACACATTGATGTGCATGGCCATTTGTATACTGGACGGTGTGGTTCTACTGAATCGAGAGGTAATTCTAAGTTTTCAGGGAATACATTTGTAAGCAGCGCTGCTCTATAACAAGCTAGAAAAGCGCAATTGTCCAAAGTCCTTATTAATTCCTTTGATGTTATTGCATGTAGGGACAACAATGCAAGTATGACTAACCTACAAAGGCATACTCTCTGCACCTATTCCGACCATGAGAGGATTGAAACAGGGGTGCCCGTTGGCTTTGAGTCTGTTTAATTTTTTTATATCCAATATGGGAGATATTTTCACAAACAACTGTTGCGACCCCCCAAAATTGGTTAACAGTAAAGTCAGTTATCTTCTTTACGCAGATGACTTGGTATTATTGTCTCAAACGCCATCGGGTTTACAACAAAAGTTAAATAAATTGAATCTGTACACATTGGAAAATCATTTACAAATAAATCCAACAAAATCACATATTTTAGTAGGTCATAACTCTTTCAAGCACAAAATAAAGAGCTATACATGGACAATCCAAGAGAAGGCACTTGAGGTGGTAGAACATTACAAATATTTGGGCCTCATTCTTACCCAGTCAGCTAAAATGAAGATTGACTACTGGGCACTACAATCTAAATTACAGACTTTGACTTCGCAAACTAAGATTCTAGTGGCCAGATTTGGAAAATTCTCGCTCAAACATGCATTTTCCTTCTATCAAATGAAGGTAATCCCTATATTATTATACGGAGTAGAAGCGGGAAAAGTACAAATGCAGCCACACTGGGATAAAAAATAGGCCAAATATTTGAGGCAAGTGCTTAAGCTGCCAAATTGGACTCCTCTTCCTATGATACGCTTTGAGTTGCGCTCATTGTCACTCTATGCGCAGGTTTTGTGGAAAATGTGTGCTTTTCTTAGGAAGTGCCTGTTAGGACTTAACACCACGAATGTATTAGGCATTGTAGCACAGTATCGGCTCTCCAATGTAACTGGATTTGCCAGAGATTGGTGTACATTATTATTTAACGAAATGGCTGATACTACAGTGAGTATTGAGACATTGGTGACAATCCAGATCTAGCAACAACCACAAAAATCTATGTATATGACTGGATTAGGAATCTAGCAGCTTGTCAGATGTATAAGGACTTTGACATCTCAGTTTTTGGATCAAAAAAACACAGTGTGATGGCTGAATATCTAATTAAATGTCCATCTCCCCACATACAACGGCAATTTATGAGATTCAGATTTACAGGCCGATTCATGGAATAATTAGCGCGGCGCAAGTGGGCAAAAACGTGCGAATCGCAGTGGAATAGCGAAAATCGCAGTGCAATTGCGAAAATCGCACGAAAAGCAGCGCACGTCGATTCATGGAAGGCCGTGCGCGAGAAAACCAGCGGATGTGCGATAAAAAAGTGCGCGGCGCACGTTGGCGCACAGGCCATCTAACAGCGTGCGCCAGGTCACAGCGAAAATCGCACAGGCCACAGCGAAATTCGCACATAGCGCGGCGCACGCAACAAAAGTAGGCGGAACACGGGCGTAACACTCGGAATGGGGAACAACTTGCCAAAACGTGGGCGTCACGGGGGAAGTACAGGGCACAAGTGCGCGGAACGCCCACACGCTCGCCTACAACACGTGTTCATGGAATAGAATAGGGCAAAAAAGCGCACGCTCAAACCAGCGCACAGGCACAAACACGACCGTCACAAGAAAGCAGGCGGTAGCGTCTCTGCGGCTGTAAGAAATGTGCGCCAAAAGGTGCGCCAACAAATAGCACCTATATACTGCCATGATGAATGTCCCATACTGTGGCCCTCCAGGAAAAATGACGTGCAAAGGGGTACCCACAAACACGGACACCCGCTGACAAAAAATACGTGTGCGTGTATACCGGGGTGCGCGGGAAGTCTAACACGCGATTTCAGCAGGGTACGTGCATCACAGGGGTTCGCGTGAAGTTATTCACGCGATCGGGCCTGGGGGAGCGGGCTACGTGTATTACAGGGGTTCGCGTGAAGTTCCTCACGCGATCGGGCCTGGGGTAGCGGGCTACGTGTATTACAGGGGTTCGCGTGAAGTTCCTCACGCGATCGGGCCTGGGGGAGCGGGCTATGTGTATTGCAGGGGTGCGCGGGAAGTTCCACACGCGAATAGCCTGGGGGCGCGTGTATTCCAGGGGGGCGCGTGAAGTTCCACACCCGAATAGCCTGGGCGCGTGTATTTCAGGGGTGCACGTGAAGTTCCACACGCGAATAGCCTGGGCGCGTGTATTTCAGGGGTGCGCGGGAAGTTCCACGCGCGAATAGCCTGGGCGCGTGTATTTCAGGGGTGCGCGGGAAGTTCCACACGCGAATAGGCTGGGCGCGTGTATTCCAGGGGTGCGCGGGAAGTTCCACACGCGAATAGCCTGGGGGCGCGTGTATTCCAGGGGTGCGCGTGAAGTTCCACACGCGAATAGCCTGGGCGCGTGTATTTCAGGGGTGCGCGGGAAGTTCCACACGCGAATAGCCTGGGCGCGTGTATTTCAGGGGTGCGCGGGAAGTTC
Organism: Ambystoma mexicanum; assembly: GCF_040938575.1. Taxonomy (NCBI): domain Eukaryota; kingdom Metazoa; phylum Chordata; class Amphibia; order Caudata; family Ambystomatidae; genus Ambystoma; species Ambystoma mexicanum. The sequence continues at coordinate 697,286,702 of NC_090935.1, read as the reverse complement.
CACACGCGAATAGCCTGGGGGCGCGTGTATTCCAGGGGTGCGCGTGAAGTTCCACACGCGAATAGCCTGGGCGCGTGTATTTCAGGGGTGCGCGGGAAGTTCCACACGCGAATAGGCTGGGCGCGTGTATTTCAGGGGTGCGCGGGAAGTTCCACACGCGAATAGCCTGGGGGCGCGTGTATTCCAGGGGTGCGTGTGAAGTTCCACACGCGAATAGCCTGGGCGCGTGTATTTCAGGGGTGCGCGGGAAGTTCCACACGCGAATAGCCTGGGCGCGTGTATTTCAGGGGTGCGCGGGAAGTTCCACACGCGAATAGCCTGGGCGCGCGTGTATTTCAGGGGTGCGCGGGAAGTTCCACACGCGAATAGCCTGGGCGCGTGTATTTCAGGGGTGCGCGGGAAGTTCCACACGCGAATAGCCTGGGCGCGTGTATTTCAGGGGTGCGCGGGAAGTTCCACATGCGAATAGCCTGGGCGCGTGTATTTCAGGGGTGCGCGGGAAGTTCCACACGCGAATAGCCTGGGGGCGCATGTATTTCAGGGGTGCGCGGGAAGTTCCACACGCAAATAGCCTGGGCGCGTGTATTTCAGGGGTGCGCGGGAAGTTCCACACGCAAATAGCCTGGGGGCGCATGTATTTCAGGGGTGCGCGGGAAGTTCCACACGCGAATAGCCTGGGCGCGTGTATATCAGGGGTGCGCGGGAAGTTCCACATGTGATTTGACAGTGTGGGTCCTCCCAGGTGTACCCTGTACACCCTCCACGGCCCCTGCAGGCAGCCCACACCACAGGGGACTACCCTGCATCCCTGGTCATGTCCCGCAGGCAGCCCACCCACCATGGGCATGCCCCCCAGCAAAGGCACATGTCTCCTTGAACTAATGAACACCAACTCATGTCCCCTTGCACCCCCACCCCCCAGCACTGTGGGGCACCTGCCAGCAGGCACCCACCCATGTCCAACTCATGTCCCCCACCACCCCCACCCCCCAGCACTGTGGGGCACCTGCCAGCAGGCCCCCACCCATGTCCAACTCATGTCTCCCACCACCCCCACCCCCCAGCCACCAGGGTCACCCTCCACCAGGCCCCCACTCATGTCTCCCACCACCCCCACCCCCCAGCCACCAGGGGCACCCTCCACCAGGCCCCCACTCATGTCTCCCATCACCCCCACACCCCAGCAGTGCAGGGTCACCCTCCACCAGGCCCCCACTCATGTCTCCCACCACCCCCACCCCCCAGCCACCAGGGGCACCCTCCACCAGGCCCCCACTCATGTCACCCACCACCCCCACACCCCAGCAGTGCAGGGTCACCCTCCAGCAGGCCCCCACTCATGTCTCCCACCACCCCCACCCCCCAGCCACCAGGGGCACCCTCCACCAGGCCCCCACTCATGTCTCCCACCACCCCCACACCCCAGCAGTGCAGGGTCACCCTCCACCAGGCCCCCACTCATGTCTCCCACCACCCCCACCCCCCAGCCACCAGGGTCACCCTCCACCAGGCCCCCAATCATGTCTCCCACCACCCCCACCCCGCAGCCACCAGGGGCACCCTCCACCAGGCCCCCACTCATGTCACCCACCACCCCCACCCCCCAGCCACCAGGGGCACCCTCCACCAGGCCCCCACTCATGTCTCCCACCACCCCCACACCCCAGCAGTGCAGGGTCACCCTCCACCAGGCCCCCACTCATGTCACCCACCACCCCCACACCCCAGCAGTGCAGGGGCACCCTCCACCAGGCCCCCACTCATGTCTCCCACCACCCCCACACCCCAGCAGTGCAGGGTCACCCTCCACCAGGCCCCCACTCATGTCACCCACCACCCCCACCCCCCAGCCACCAGGGGCACCCTCCACCAGGCCCCCACTCATGTCTCCCACCACCCCCACCCCCCAGCCACCAGGGGCACCCTCCACCAGGCCCCCACTCATGTCTCCCACCACCCCCAAACCCCAGCAGTGCAGGGTCACCCTCCACCAGGCCCCCACTCATGTCACCCACCACCCCCACACCCCAGCAGTGCAGGGTCACCGTCCACCAGGCCCCCACTCATGTCTCCCACCACCCCCACCCCCCAGCCACCAGGGTCACCCTCCACCAGGCCCCCACTCATGTCTCCCACCACCCCCACACCCCAGCAGTGCAGGGTCACCCTCCACCAGGCCCCCACTCATGTCACCCACCACCCCCACACCCCAGCAGTGCAGGGGCACCCTCCACCAGGCCCCCACTCATGTCTCCCACCACCCCCACACCCCAGCAGTGCAGGGTCACCCTCCACCAGGCCCCCACTCATGTCACCCACCACCCCCACCCCCCAGCCACCAGGGGCACCCTACACCAGGCCCCCACTCATGTCTCCCACCACCCCCACCCCCCAGCCACCAGGGGCACCCTCCACCAGGCCCCCACTCATGTCACCCACCACCCCCACACCCCAGCAGTGCAGGGTCACCCTCCACCAGGCCCCCACTCATGTCTCCCACCACCCCCACCCCCCAGCCACCAGGGTCACCCTCCACCAGGCCCCCACTCATGTCTCCCACCACCCCCACACCCCAGCAGTGCAGGGTCACCCTCCACCAGGCCCCCACTCATGTCACCCACCACCCCCACACCCCAGCAGTGCAGGGGCACCCTCCACCAGGCCCCCACTCATGTCTCCCACCACCCCCACACCCCAGCAGTGCAGGGTCACCCTCCACCAGGCCCACACTCATGTCACCCACCACCCCCCCCCCCAGCCACCAGGGGCACCCTCCACCAGGCCCCCACTCATGTCTCCCACCACCCCCACCCCCCAGCCACCAGGGGCACCCTCCACCAGGCCCCCACTCATGTCACCCACCACCCCCACACCCCAGCAGTGCAGGGTCACCCTCCACCAGGCCCCCACTCATGTCTCCCACCACCCCCCAGCCACCAGGGGCACCCTCCACCAGGCCCCCACTCATGTCTCCCACCACCCCCAAACCCCAGCAGTGCAGGGTCACCCTCCACCAGGCCCACACTCATGTCACCCACCACCCCCACCCCCACCCCCCAGCCACCAGGGGCACCCTCCACCAGGCCCCCACTCATGTCTCCCACCACCCCCACCCCCCAGCCACCAGGGGCACCCTCCACCAGGCCCCCACTCATGTCACCCACCACCCCCACACCCCAGCAGTGCAGGGTCACCCTCCACCAGGCCCCCACTCATGTCTCCCACCACCCCCAACCCCCAGCCACCAGGGGCACCCTCCACCAGGCCCCCACTCATGTCTCCCACCACCCCCAAACCCCAGCAGTGCAGGGTCACCCTCCACCAGGCCCACACTCATGTCACCCACCACCCCCACCCCCCAGCCACCAGGGGCACCCTCCACCAGGCCCCCACTCATGTCTCCCACCACCCCCACCCCCCAGCCACCAGGGGCACCCTCCACCAGGCCCCCACTCATGTCTCCCACCACCCCCAAACCCCAGCAGTGCAGGGTCACCCTCCACCAGGCCCCCACTCATGTCACCCACCACCCCCACCCCCCAGCCACCAGGGGCACCCTCCACCAGGCCCCCACTCATGTCTCCCACCACCCCCACCCCCCCAGCACTGTGGGGCACCTGCCAGCAGGCCCCCACCCATGTCCAATCCATGCCCCCCTGCACCTGGGTCCCAACATTCCCCAATCATGTCCGTAATGCCCATCCTCCCCTGCCAAAAGGCCCAACCAACTATCACACCCACCCACATATCAAAGGCAATTACATGTTACACCCCCAATTTAAATAATGCAATTGAACACATGTCTGTCACACACAATGGCTGCAAGTGAATGACAAAACACCCAACATGACATGCCTGAAAGCAATGAGATGATACGACACATTGAAGATTAAAAAAATAATATGTATTGAACAGCAAGTAGAATGGAAATGAAATAAGAAAAAACACAAAGCAAATCAAACAAAACAAGATGAATGTCCAAGAAAATAATCTGAAAAATTAAAATAAGCCAATGAAGAACCATGAAGAAGATCATCCTGGGTCCATGAGCCCAACCAAATTAAACCTAACTATGACTACTAACTAAAAACTGAACTATATACAAAAAAGTGGTGCATTGTCCAATTGCAACCAAAAAAAAATCAAAAAAACAAAGGAAACCTAACCCTAACTATACAACTATATACAAAGGCAGCGGGCTATTCGGACGGCTCACTGGTTGTTGTCATGGGCCAGGGCATCATCGAACTCCTGGTCAATGGCTTGGAGGCGGGCATGTTCCCTGGCCCCGAGGTCCCGCAGGGATAACGCAGTGTCAAGCTCAAACTCCCTGCGAAGACCCTCGAGGCACTCAGCCCGCCTCAGCGCCCTCCGCATGGAGTCCTCCGCCCTGACCATCGTGAGCCGTTCCTCCTCTGCCCGCTGCCGCTCCGCACCTATCCGCTGGCACAACCGCTCCCACACGGAAGCCACTCCCATTCCAGGGTTCTCCTGCCCTCCGGCCGATGCCTGCACCCCTGATGTTGATAGCCCCGAGCCATGATGCCTCCCACGTTGAGCCTGCTGCTGCCTCCGACGCAACTGCCTGTGCCAGCACGACGGCATCCAGGCTGATGGAAACCACCGACGCCGTCGTGCACGTGCCCTGCCCGATGATGCCGTCACATCCTCCATCTGCTGGGGTCCAGTTGCTCTGGTGTCCACCCCTGCTGGATCTCTGACTCCCGACTGTGGCAGGGATGGGATCCCCACCGAGCTGGCTGCATTGGTCGAGGCAGGTCCACAGGGGGCCCTGGTGGCATCTGGGCTGGAAGACGGCAAGGAGAACGACTGGTGGATAGCCTGCACAGAGGAGGAGAGGGCTGCCACATTGGCCAACACATGCAGGAAACCCCCGAACATGGCCGATCCCAATTGGGCCACGTCGGCACGGTGCACTTCGTGATGACGTGCGTGCTCCTCCCGGGAAGCACGCACGGCATCACGAATCACAGCCGTGCGCATCGCGACCCCAATCAGGACCTTCTCCGCACGGCCAGGGGTTCCCACGTCCGCAGGTGGAGGGGAGTCAGGTGACATGGACATCCCCTCTACCTGCGGACAGGCCTGGGACGGGGCATCCCTGCTGGTGCATGGTGGTGCACTCACAGGGTCAGGGACAGCGACATGCACAGGCCCCTCCACGGTGACCTGTGCTGCCTCCTGCCCCTGGCCCTGGACTGCACCACTTGCACCAGCAGGGATGCCCCCACCAGGCCCCATGTGTGCCCCAGTGGCGGCCTCCTCCTCCTCTGTGCAAACCACCAACCTGGATGGCTCCTCACCGTCTCCCACCGTAGCAGGCCCCAGTGGGGGCTCACCCACCTCTTCCGCTGCAGCCGTGGGGGCATCCCCGCCGCCTTGCTCCACAGCGCCGTCTCCGCCCTCTTCTTCACTAGCCGCTGCGTAGAGGGAGACAAAGAACACAAGCATCGGGCACTGTACAATGGTCCCCTAGACAGGAAGCAATAGCAGATGAGCACCACTGTCAAAGTACACTTCCATCATGTCCCTCCACAACACATGGGTCAGTCCAGGCAAAACACACACAGTAACAGGCATGGTGCATGCCATGGACATTTCCATGCATGTCCAATGGACTCTTGAAACATTCAATGATATGTAACTCACATGCATCATGGCTCATGCCCATCACATGCACACACTTCACCTCAGTCACATCCATCTGGCCCGAAACACACCAAACACAGCGGATACAAGGGTAATTTGGCTGCTTTACTGAATCTGTGCATTGTCACACACATGTGTCATGCATCCATGGCATGCACAAGTCACAGACACGCAGGTCAGGCACACAGACATGGCTACCATATATGTACCTGGCATCAGCACCCATCCCTCACCCCCACCCATGTCCAGGTACAGAGACTGGCATGCTCTCATGTTCAAAATCTGCATAGGGCTCCCCATGCGGCATTTCAACACATGCAACAACCATGTGCATCACACATCACTGGTCGCACATGCATTACCATGATGTCCCTGGACACATACATGCATACATGGCCTATGGCACACATACAGGCAAGTATCATAGAACCAGCACACCGCAACATGCCCTGTCTCACACAGTAGTGCATGGACACTTACCGCTCAACTCCAGACGGGCCTCCCTCTCAAGGATCTGGGCGTGGAGCGCTGGGCGTACGCATTCCAGGACCCTCATCTGGATGGAACTCATGCGGCCCCGGCCCCCCTCCACGAGGCGCCGGGCCTTCACAAGGGTCCTGGACCTCAAGTCCTCCCAGCGCTTCTTGATCTTCAGGACGTCGCGGGTTGCCACCCCCTCCGCGTTGATGGCAACCACACAGTCGGCCCAGATCCTCTGCCATCCTTCCTTGCTGGCGCGGGACGATCCAAAGAGGGCATCATACTGCCCCAGGACATGCTCCACCAGGACACCAACTTCGGTGACAGTGAAGCTGGTGCCCCTCTGCCCCTCTGGCCTGGGGTTGCCACTGGTGCCAGATGTGGAAGTGCCCGACATGGCAACCCCAGAGGCAGGTGTGGGTGGGCAACTGGGTCCTGGGGCTGGGCTGTGGAGCGATGTAATCCCAGTCGGGAGTCTTCAGTTCCAGCAGGGGTGGACACAGCAACTGGACCCCTGCAGATGGCTGATGTGCAGGCACCAAATGGCAGGGCACGGTGGCAGCAGGCAGGCAGGCAGGCAGCAGCAGATGGCACGTGGGAGGCTGCTCGGGGCACTGGGGGGCAGTAACTCGGCCTTCTGGGCAGGAGCGTGGTCTTCCGTGTGTTTTCGCGTGGCCAGCTTGATACGGAGTGATTTGGCACGTGAAAATCCTGCACGTCAGCGTGAAATCCGAGGAAAGGCCCTTAGCGCATAAGCGAGTCAGCACGCATACGCGATTCTATTGGACCAGAGTCCCTCAGCGCGTAAGCGCGTCTGTGACGTGACCCGCACGGGTGTTCCCCACTCAGCACGTGATGACGGGGCACACGTGGAGATACTGCACGTCAGAGTGTCATCGCGTGTAATTGGACAAAAGTGCGCATACACGCGATTGACATATGTACGTGTATTTAATGGGTGCGCGGGCACTTACACACGCAAGTACGTCAGCGAACCTGTATCCCGTGGTGCGTGTGAATTTCCACACGCTATTGGACTGGGAACTGGATTCCAGGGGTGCGCGGGTCACACGCTGTATCCCGTGGTGCGTGTGAATTTCCACACGCTATTGGACTGGGAACTGGATTCCAGGGGTGCGCGGGTCACACGCTGTATCCCGTGGTGCGTGTGAATTTCCACACGCTATTGGACTGGGAACTGGATTCCAGGGGTGCGCGGGTCACACGCTCGCCTAGAACACGCGCAAAGAATAAATTTGCGGACTTTAACAATAACAAGCTCAGACGGCAGGATGAACATACCGTTCCTAGCAGCAGTGGCAGTGGGCTACCAAAGGAGGAGGAGGAGGATAGTCAGGGCCAGAATATTCACACCCAGAACCAGCCTTTTCGGGATGCCTGATGACCAGGTGTATGGGAGGTACAGGTTTCCACCACACATCATACTGGACCTGGTGAGTGAGTGGGAGGATGACCTCACATCACCCACCCTGTGCTCCCAAGCACTCAGCCCCCTGGAGAAGGTCCTCAATGTACTGCACTTCTTAGCCACTGGATCATTTCAGCGGACAAGTGCCATAGTGGGTGGGGTGTCACAGGCCACTCAGTCACGCTGCCTACACCAGGTCTTGAACATCATCACTGCACGCCCATCAGTCCGCAGGCACATATACCTGCCCAGAACACCTGCAGAAAGGCATGCTGCCGCCCTGGATTTTTACGCTGTGGCACGATTCCCCAAAGTGCTAGGTGCCATCGACTGCACCCATGTGGCTCTACGTCCCCCCAGGGCATCTGAGCACATCTATAGGAACCGCAAGCACTGGCATTCCATCAACGTGCAGGTAGCATGTAATGCCAAGGGAATCATCACCTCAGTATATGCCAACTATCCCGGCTCCACCCACGACAGCTTCATTTACCGAATGTCCACCCTAAGCCGGGACCTAGAAGCTGGGCGGCATGGCGATACATGGCTGCTTGGTGAGTATGTATGCCACTGCACATGCATGCATGTTGGATACTGAGCAAGGTCACAACCCCACCAATGATACCAATCACCACCTCCACAGGGGACAGTGCCTACCCTCTCAGCCCCCACATGATGACGCCAATTCGGAACCCCACCACGCCACCCCAGGTAAGATATAACACAGCCCACATTACAACCAGGGGCATAGTGGAGCGCACATTCGGAGTGCTAAAGTCACGCTTTCGCTCCCTTGACCGTTCTGGCGGGCAGCTGTTATACGCTCCCCCAGTAGTGTGCAGGATCATAGTGGCAGCATGTGTCCTGCACAACGTTGCAACACGCCGGGGCCTGGCCGTGGACATGGTGGTGGCCCCACATCCCCAACCACATGCACAGCCGCTGCGCATGGGAGGGGAAAGGGCACGGGGGGAGGCAGCCCGTACACAGCTAGTGGCTAATTACTTCACATAGAAATCACACCCCTGTGGAGTGCACACTGCCCTGGCACATTCCATCTGACAATCAATGATGACTCAACCTGACACTGATCCTGAATGTCTGGAGAATGAACCGGGAATACCATGTCAGCCTGAGATTGTTCACCTGGAAGTGTCACAATGTGTGCATCCCTACCCACACAGACACCACCAATGCAGTTTTGTGAAGTTACACATTGAAGCAGCTAAAATGAATACCCACTTGCAAAATGCAACAAGAGGACCGTGCCATGTCAGCCAACCCAACCCCAGCACCGCCACACGACACACCGTGCCATGTCATGCTAATTGCAGGTAAACAAAGTAATCCCCACAACATGACATCAGTCTCACTATGTACAGTGGCACTATTAGAAACCTGCAACACCTGAAATGCTCACAGCAATGCCGGACCAACAACATACTTGAGCACGTAGTACCATTAACATGACATCACAAATGTTACATATTAGTAGTCTCACCACCTGGAAATGCCTGCACTCCCACCACTACCAACTGTGCAGTGTTGTCGCCATGTAGAGTTGTAGGTGCACTGCTGCCAACATGGTCCCCATCTCCAGACTAGAGGTCCTTGTGTGGACATGAGGAAGGGACCTGCAAATTGGGAGGTAGACACAGAAGAAGAGTTACACATCAATGCAACATGCAGTGTACAACACAACAGCAATATGCACTAGGAATGTATACACAGTATTGACTACAGACTGGCCACACAGCTCATGGGAGTCCAACGTCACTGTGTAATTCACTGTCACTTGGGCACACCCTTTGCAAGCCCATGGAAACGGGAAGCAGGAGGGGTGTGTGTGACTCAAACCCAAGCATCTGAACCAAATAAATTACAAGCCTGCATGTGCCCAGCCACAATGCAGAGTATGCCCACAGGAACCACGGAAGCCAACAGATCGTCCCAAAAAAATTGGGAATAAAAGAAATCAAAATAAAAATAAAAATAAGAAACAATCAAAAATGGCCATTGATGGGCCCGGGGGGGGTTGGGGAGGCCACCCAGGAGGTCCGAGGACAGGATGCACACCAGAACCCACCTGCGTGGATCCTGGGAAGATAAAACACCTCCATGGGCTCATGGCCCACACGGCTACCCTATTGTGGGAGTATTACTGCTGTCGCTATTATCACCCTGTGCAGCTGCATCCGGAGGTGGTTGCACTATGGGAGGCAGCCCACGCAAGGCCCTAGTCTGCTCCTCCATGGCTGCAAGCATGCGGGTGTGGTAGGTCTGGTTCTGGAGGATGAGTGTGCGGAGGTCCCCATGCAACAACTCACGGGATGCCCGGACCTCCGCCCTCGTTGCCTGCATCTCAGCTGAGAGCGTACGGGTGAGACGCTCCAGCTGCTGTTCTGTCCTTTGGTGTGTTGAAGCCTCAAGCTCAACAAGAGTCGTCCTGAGGTGAAGGAGCTCCTGCCTCAGGGCTTCCCTGTGGCCCTGGGACTCAATGGAGATGGCCTCCTGCAGAGTCGCCAGTGCCGCCCGCCTGTCCCTGTTGGACCCCAACATGTCCTCCCTGTGTGACTGGCAGATGGAGTCGGTTGCCTGCTCTAGTCGCTCCATCAGCCTTTCTGGGGGGACAATGGAAGTGGCCACCCTATCCATGGCCTGAGCCATCATCTCGGATGATGCAGCCTGTTGGGTTGCCATACCGTAAATGGATTGCTCCCATGCGGTATTGCCGGGTGGCTTACGGCCACCACGTCGGCGGGCACCACACCTGTCTGGGGCAAGGCGAACTGCGCCTTGCTGTGCCGGCACTGCCTGAGGCTGCAGGACTGCATTCCACCTCTGATCTGCTGGCCCAGGAACAGGATCAGATGTCGCGGAGTGTGACCCTGCATCCGTAACCACCGAAGGCGTAGCTGCCAACACTGACATCCCCATGGAGGGTCCTGACCCTGGTGCAGGTGGGTGAGACAGAACAGAATCCCTCCCTGGAACACTCACCTGCGATGGCACGTAGGTCTCATCCGAATCAACACCTGAGTACAGCTCGGGGGAGGTGCAGCCAGAGACACCCCTTGAGAGCACGACCTGCAGCACTTGTGGGTTCTCCCCCACCACCACACCACGTCCCTCACTGGTGGTTGGTCGGCCCTCGGACCCCTCCTGGGTCTGCACCATCTCCACAACCCCAGCAGTATCAGGTGCGTCTTCCCCTGCAAAGACATGAAAACAAAGAAATGGAAACAGGCATTAGCACCATGGCACACAATGAGGGCTGAGAAGCAAGAGAACCAGTACTTGATTGACACATGTCCCACATGACTAAAACCCTCCCATGCATGCACCCTCACTGCGTATGAAGTGCAGGCAAATGGCACACACTGATGACACCAAGATGGAAGATGAACACATTTTCTGCATGCTGCCTGGCAGTGGCATCACACATTGGCCTGTGATTGCCAGGTGAAACACACATGCCATCACACAGATGACATGTACCATTGCTATTGAGTGAAGATGGAGAGGAGGGCAGCACCTATTCATTCAGTCCAGTTCCCGCATGTAATTGCTTTTCTAATTCTAACAGGTCAGATTTTTCACCTGGAGCTGCCAGTCAGAAATGGTCCAATTGCACAGGGACATGTGTGTACAAATGATATCCAGGTAACAAAGTCACTCCACTTTACCATACCCATGTCAGACATGTGACTAGTGGACAGCAAAATGCCTAGTGAAAGTGGTGGAATGCAAACAAACTGACTGAATGAACAGTGAAAAATAAGCAAATATGTTGTGGCAAGGTGACACTTCAAGGGCAACTGGCGTGCAGTTGGGCTAGATGTCTACTGTTGGCAGAAGGGATACTGCTATGGCCAAATGCAGCTGCGCAGGAAGGATTGCATGAAGCACATGGCTGACCCATACGACTCAGGCTCACACACTCTCACCTGGCACACAAACAGAAGCCCTCACACACACACCATGCACATGGATGACACACACATGCATGTGCACTCACCGGACAATGCCTCGTAATCAGCCAGATCTCCCACGCCTTGGATCTGTTCCTCCGTGACGTAGGTCCCAGCGACTGACTCATGTGGGGTGAGTTCCATGTCTACTACTGGAGACCCACCTCCAGTCACTAGAGTTGCAGCATGACTTGAGGCCAGCTTACTCTTTGCCCTGCGCTTTAGGTCATTCCAGCGCTTATAGCAATCATTGGCTGTGCGCCTCACAATTCCAAGGGCACTTACGATGTCCGCAACGGTCTGCCAGTGTGCCTGGCGTTGTGCAGGTGTGGTCTTGGATCCTGCAACAATGACCATCTCGTTGTCATGTCCGGACACATACTCGACAAGTGCATTCAGTTCGTCATCCGTGAAGCTGGGCTTCCTGGACGGGCCGGACTGTGTAGCCGTGTCTGGGGCATCAGCCTGTGCCGGACGAGCACTCTTCCTCTTCCGCTTGGAAGGTGGTGGTGATCCTGAGTGTCCTGCGCCGCTCTGGACACTAGGGGCAGGAGCCCTGGTGGACTCTGTATCAGGAGTGTGGGATTGCACACTCAGCATGGGAGTTGGTGCAGGCATTGGCTCTAGTGTGATGGTGTCAGGGGGAATGTCAGCAGCATGGACTAGGACCGACACTGTCCGGGCTGGGTGTGTGAGGGCTGGGGTGGATGGAGCCGCAGCTGCCCCTGCAGCCTCTCCGCCCTGCCTCCTTGGTGCAGCAGATGACCTTGCTGCGCCAGATCCACGTGGCATGATGGCATCAACGTGCACCAGCGCACGTGTCGTAGCCCTGCTGACCTGGAAGTCAGCCATGGAGTCAGCCAGGTCTGGTGCCACAATGGGCTGGTCCAACAAGGGCTGAGCATGGATGGTGTCAGCCACATCAGCCTCAATGGGAGGGGGGGGAGGGGGGGATTATGAGTGCCCGTGACTGGTCCTCCACACATGGGGGGACAGGCTCACCCTGCAAGTTACGATCACGTCCCCTACCGGATCCACCACGGCCACCACTTGTGGCTCTTCCACCTTTGCCACCCTTACGGAATCCTCGCCTCCCAGCCATGGCACTGATGTTAATGTGCGTATGGGAGTGGATGTAGACTATTGTCCTGGGCAATTGGGGGTCAAAGGGGTTGGGTACCAGATGGTAATTGTACCCTAGTGCTCTAGCAAGGCTGAATGTAACCCCTGGGGAAAGATGACGGGTCACGCAACGCACAGGAGGCCCAAAAAAGGGAGATGACGTGCACGCAACCCCTCCTAGACCACGTGTGCAGAAAGAAAAACCTGCACTACGCTGTGGCACCCAGAAACACAAGAATGAACGTATGCGTGTCACACGCAGCCTAGAATGACCTCTGAAGGGGTAGGCTACACACGGGGCAAGCACAGATGTTAGATACGTGCGTGACTCACCGTCTGCCTGGTAAACGAGCGTGTAAAAGGAGCACGTTTGGTTGGCAACACCCCCGCCAAAAGAAGATTTGTACGCTGTCTGAGGAGACAGGACAACAGTAGAAGGGAACACTGTTTGAGGGAACAGGCCCAGGTAAACCAGTAAAAGCGAAAGAAGAGAAAAAGCTGTCAGAGGTAACAGGGAATACGAACTTGAAACGCCGTGAAGTAAATCGCGTGTGAAACGACAAGAAGTACAGAATTCACCCACTCGCTCTCCACGAAAAGCACGTACAAGGAAGTGGTGTTCTACGCGTACCTTTTATACAGGCCCACACGTCCAGCGTCACTTACGCGGCGTGTACGCGCTAGGGCCATTTCCACCAATTACACGCTTTGTCACTTCTGCGTGTAGAGACATTTCCTCCAATTACACGCTTTGTCACTTCTGCGTGTAGGGACATTTCCTCCAATTACACGCTTTGTCACTTCTGCGTGTAGGGACATTTCCTCCAATTACACGCTTTGTCACTTCTGCGTGTAGGGCCATTTCCACCAATCACACGCGATGAGACTCTGACGTGCAGTCTTTCCACGTGTGCTCTGTCATCACGTGCTGTGTGGGAAACACCCGTGCGGGTCACGTCACAGACGCGCTTACGCGCTGAGGGCCTTTGGTCCAATAGAATCGCGTATGCGTGCTGACGCGCTTACGCGCTAAGGGCCTTTCCTCGATTTTCACGCTGACGTGCAGGATTTTCACGTGCCAAATCACTCCGTACCAAGCTGGCCACGCGTAAGCACACGGAAGACCACGCTCCTGCCCAGAAGGCCGAACTACTGCCCACCAGAGCCCCGAGCACGCTCCCACCTACCATCTGCTGCTGCCTGACTGCCTGCTGCCCACGTGCACTGCCATTTGCTGCCTGCACATCAGCCAGGGGTGCTGTTGCTGTGACCACCCCTGCTGGTACCGAAGACTCCCGACTGGAATTCCATCGCTCCACAGCCCAGCCCCAGGACCCAGTTGCGCACCCACTCCTGCCTCTGGGGTTGTCATGTCGGGGCAAACACCATCTGTGACCACTGACAACCCCCGGCCAGAGAGGCAGAGGGGCACCAGCTTCAATGCCACCGAAGTTGGTGTCCTGGTGGAGCAAGTCCTGGGGCAGTATGATGCCCTCTTCGGAAGTTCCCGCGCCGACAAGGAAGGACGGACTCGGATCTGGACTGACATCGTGACTGCCATCAACGCGGAGGGGGTGGCAGTCCGGGACTTACAACATGTCAGGAAGCGCTTGGAGGACTTCAGGTCCAGGACCCTGAACAAGGCCCGGCGCCTCTTGAAGGCAGCGGATACCAAGGGGCGCCGGGGCCACTTGTCGGAAGAACAGATGGGGGTCCTGGAACGCATATCCCCAGCGCTCCACGTCCAGGTCCTGGAGAAGCAGACCCGTCTGGAGTCGAGCGGTGAGTGTACATGCATCCTGATTGTGAGCAGTGCGTGTGGTGATTATTCGGTATTGTGCAGGTTGCACATCTGTTTGTATGGGGTCGAGTATGGGTGGGGGTGTACATGGCCGTGGGGCTGACACATGCGAGGGCTGTAATGTGTGAGACATGGATGGTGCTTGTGTGTGTAGGCTTGCGTGGCAAATGCAGTTGTGCGTGCACACATGTTTGTATGTATGTGTATGTAAGTAGACATGTCCGTGATGTCACGCATGTATGTTGTATTGGGCTGCATGTATGAGCACTGTGTACATGTGCATGTGTGTGTATTTGACAAGGGTGCAACAGTGATGCAACATGGATGCATGTGACTGCGGTATGTGTAAGCCTGATTGGCAGATGTGACATGGATGCCCGTCTGAACAGTGCGACACTTGGCCGAGGTGTACACATGCATGCAAGTGTGGTGGTGTGTGTACATGTGTGGTGCACTTCCTGTGTTGCATGTGATGTCTGGGTCACCTTTGGCTGCTCATGCTGTTGTATGTGTATGGATGGTGGTGGCAGTTGCGATATGGCTGTGGTATGGCTCATGTGTGCGAGTTGCAATGACATGTGTGTTGGGGATTGTGATGACATGTCTGAGGTTTGCCAATGCCACTCATGTGCAACTGTCATGTGTGTATGTGTCCATTGTACAGTGCCCTGATGCCTGTGTTTTGTTTCTCCCTGTCTGCAGCGTCAACTGATGAAGAGGGCGGAGAAGGTGCTGTGGAGCACAGCGGCGGGGATCCGACCGCCAGCCGGAGACGCAAGGCCCGGCTCCCCTCCCGTGTTGTCTTCTCGTCGGGGAGTGAGGAGTCCGGTGCCGCGTCCCAGGCCGCAGCTGCCGGGGGGAGGTCCAAGAGGCGGAGGTTGGAGTTGGACTCCTCGGCAGCAGAAGGGGCAGCTGGGACCCCACAGGGCCCAACAGGGGAAGATGGCACGGAGTCATCCAGGTTGGTGGGGGGTCTGGTGGAGGAGGAGGCCGTGCAAGCACCAGAGACGGGGTCTGGAGGTGGGGATCCCACTGGTGCTAGTGGTGCAGTCCAGGACCAGGGACAGGAGGCAGCACAGGCCGCCGCGGAGGTGCCTGTGTGCAATCCTGTCCCCGATCCTGTCCCTGCATCATCTTGCACCAGCAGGGATGCCTACGTCCAGACCCGTTTCCAGGCAGGGGATGAGCTGACGTCAACTGGCCTTCCTCTGCCTGCGGACGTGGCTATCCAGGTCCGGGTTGAGCCTGTCCTGGCTGGTGTGGCGTTGCGTCAACGGGCCATGCGAGGTGACCTGCAGTCTTTTCATGGAGAGACTGCACGTCATCTCGAATGGCTCGTTGACCACGTCAGCCTGCTGGGACAGGTCACCCAGACCGGATTCCTCCGTCTGATGGGGCTTGTTCTGACCCCCTCCTCAACTGGACCCCCTACGCGCCAGTCGTCCTCTGTGCCATCTTCCCACCCATCAGTCACCTGGGTGCCCTGTGGAGCTGCCTCTGACAGTGCGGCCAGGCTGGTGGAGGAGGCATCCCTGCCACAGTCGGGAGTCGGACGTCCAGCAGGGGTGGCCACATCAACAACTGCACCCCAGCCGGCGGAGGATGTGCAGGCAGCAGGAGGCAGTGCACGGGCAGAGGCAGAGCAGCAGCAGCAACATGGTGGGAGCCATGAAGGCTCGGGGCCTTCGACATCGGAGGGGCAGGCATCGGCCGGAGGGCAGGAGGACCCAGGACAGAGAGTGTCTTCCGTGTGGCAGCGGTTGGGCCACGCCATAGGTGCGGAGCGGCGGCGGGCGGAAGAGGCGCGGCTCACAATGGTCAGGGCGGAGAACTCCATGCGGAGGGCCCTGAGGCGGGCCGAGTGCCTCGAGGCAATCCGCAGGGGGTTGGAGGAGGACACGGCGTCGTCCCTGCGGACCCTCGGGGCCATGGAACTGGACCGCCTCCGGGACATCGAACAGGAGTTCGATGATGCCCTGGCCCGGAACACCACGGAGTGAGCCGCTGGACATGCCCGCCGCCTTTGTATATAGTTCTTTAGTTTTAGGTTTCCTTTGTTTTTTCTTATGATTTGGAGTCGACGGACACTGCTCCACTTTTTGTATATAGTTGATATTTAGGTAGGTTTTTTAGGAGGTTTCCTTAGTTCAGTTGTGATGATGGACCCTTGTTATTTTTGTACATAGTTCTTTGTTGCATGGAGAGTTTTTACATTTCACTTTGGACAATATTTTATGGATTTGATTTTCTACTTTTGTGTTTTTATGCGGACATGCAGCTTATTTTTTCACATTTACATTGTAGTTATTTTTCTTTCATTAACATTTGTATTTTTGTCCAATACATTTTTTTTTCCATTGTTCACTGTGTGGTTTCATCTCATTGGTTTCATGCATGTCATGTTGTGTGTTTTCCCATTCAATTTGAAAATCTGTGTGTGACTCACATGGGTTCATTTGCTTCATGAACATTGGGGGTGTAACATGTGTTTTCATTTCCATTTGGGTGAATGGGTTACTTGGTAGGGCTTTTTGGCTGTGGAGGCTGACCATTACGCACATGATTGGGGATTGTGAGGACCTGGTGGGGGCTGCACATGGTGGCAGGGGGGTGGGGGTGGTGGGAGACATGAGTGGGGGCCTGGTGGGGGCTGCCCATGGTGGCAGGGGGGTGGGGGTGCAGGGGGACATGAGTGGGGGCCTGGTGGAGGGTGACCCTGCACTGCTGGGGGGTGGGGGTGCAGGGGGACATGAGTGGGGGCCTGGTGGAGGTTGACCCTGCACTGCTGGGGGGTGGGGGTGGTGGGAGACATGAGTGGGGGCCTGGTGGGGGCTGCCCATGGTGGCAGGGGGGTGGGGGTGCAGGGGGACATGAGTGGGGGCCTGGTGGAGGGTGACCCTGCACTGCTGGGGGGTGGGGGTACAGGGGGACATGAGTGGGGGCCTGGTGGAGGTTGACCCTGCACTGCTGGGGGGTGGGGGTGGTGGGAGACATGAGTGGGGGCCTGGTGGAGGGTGACCCTGCACTGCTGGGGGGTGGGGGTGGTGGGAGACATGAGTGGGGGCCTGGTGGAGGGTGACCCTGCACTGCTGGGGGGTGGGGGTGGTGGGAGACATGAGTGGGGGCCTGGTGGGGGCTGCCCATGGTGGCAGGGGGGTGGGGGTGCAGGGGGACATGGGTGGGGGCCTGGTGGAGGGTGACCCTGCACTGCTGGGGGGTGGGGGTGCAGGTGGACATGAGTGGGGGCCTGGTGGAGGTTGACCCTGCACTGCTGGGGGGTGGGGGTGGTGGGAGACATGAGTGGGGGCCTGGTGGAGGGTGACCCTGCACTGCTGGGGGGTGGGGGTGGTGGGAGACATGAGTGGGGGCCTGGTGGGGGCTGCCCATGGTGGCAGGGGGGGTGGGGGTGTAGGGGGACATGAGTGGGGGCCTGGTGGAGGGTGACCCTGCACTGCTGGGGGGTGGGGGTGCAGGGGGACATGAGTGGGGGCCTGGTGGAGGTTGACCCTGCACTGCTGGGGGGTGGGGGTGGTGGGAGACATGAGTGGGGGCCTGGTGGAGGGTGACCCTGCACTGCTGGGGGGTGGGGGTGGTGGGAGACATGAGTGGGGGCCTGGTGGGGGCTGCCCATGGTGGCAGGGGGGTGGGGGTGGTGGGAGACATGAGTGGGGGCTTGGTGGGGGCTGCCCATGGTGGCAGGGGGGTGGGGGTGGTGGGAGACATGAGTGGGGGCCTGGTGGAGGTTGACCCTGCACTGCTGGGGGGTGGGGGTGGTGGGAGACATGAGTGGGGGCCTGGTGGGGGCTGCCCATGGTGGCAGGGGGGTGGGGGTGGTGGGAGACATGAGTGGGGGCCTGGTGGAGGGTGCCCCTGCACTGCTGGGGGGTGGGGGTGGTGGGAGACATGAGTGGGGGCCTGGTGGGGGCTGCCCATGGTGGCAGGGGGGTGGGGGTGGTGGGAGACATGAGTGGGGGCCTGGTGGAGGGTGCCCCTGCACTGCTGGGGGGTGGGGGTGGTGGGAGACATGAGTGGGGGCCTGGTGGAGGGTGACCCTGCACTGCTGGGGGGTGTGGGTGCAGGGGGACATGAGTGGGGGCCTGGTGGAGGTTGACCCTGCACTGCTGGGGGGTGGGGGTGGTGGGAGACATGAGTGGGGGCCTGGTGGAGGGTGACCCTGCACTGCTGGGGGGTGGGGGTGGTGGGAGACATGAGTGGGGGCCTGGTGGGGGCTGCCCATGGTGGCAGGGGGGTGGGGGTGCAGGGGGACATGAGTGGGGGCCTGGTGGAGGGTGACCCTGCACTGCTGGGGGGTGGGGGTGCAGGGGGACATGAGTGGGGGCCTGGTGGAGGTTGACCCTGCACTGCTGGGGGGTGGGGGTGGTGGGAGACATGAGTGGGGGCCTGGTGGAGGGTGACCCTGCACTGCTGGGGGGTGGGGGTGGTGGGAGACATGAGTGGGGGCCTGGTGGAGGGTGACCCTGCACTGCTGGGGGGTGGGGGGTGGTGGGAGACATGAGTGGGGGCCTGGTGGGGGCTGCCCATGGTGGCAGGGGGGTGGGGGTGCAGGGGACATAAGTGGGGGCCTGGTGGCGGGTGACCCTGCACTGCTGGGGGGTGGGGGTGCAGGGGGACATGAGTGGGGGCCTGGTGGAGGGTGACCCTGCACTGCTGGGGGGTGGGGGTGGTGGGAGACATGAGTGGGGGCCTGGTGGGGGCTGCCCAGGGGGGTGGGGGTGCAGGGGGACATGAGTGGGGGCCTGGTGGAGGGTGACCATGCACTGCTGGGGGGTGGGGGTGCAGGGGGACATGAGTGGGGGCCTGGTGGGGGCTGCCCATGGTGGCAGGGGGGTGGGGGTGCAGGGGGACATGAGTGGGGGCCTGGTGGAGGGTGACCCTGCACTGCTGGGGGGTGGGGGTGCAGGGGGACATGAGTGGGGGCCTGGTGGAGGTTGACCCTGCACTGCTGGGGGGTGGGGGTGGTGGGAGACATGAGTGGGGGCCTGGTGGAGGGTGACCCTGCACTGCTGGGGGGTGGGGGTGGTGGGAGACATGAGTGGGGGCCTGGTGGAGGGTGACCCTGCACTGCTGGGGGGTGGGGGTGGTGGGAGACATGAGTGGGGGCCTGGTGGGGGCTGCCCATGGTGGCAGGGGGGTGGGGGTGCAGGGGGACATGAGTGGGGGCCTGGTGGAGGGTGCCCCTGCACTGCTGGGGGGTGGGGGTGGTGGGAGACATGAGTGGGGGCCTGGTGGAGGGTGACCCTGCACTGCTGGGGGCTGGGGGTGCAGGGGGACATGAGCAGGTGTGCAGGGTAGTCCCCTGTTTTGTGGGCTGCCTGCTGGGGCCGTGGAGGGTGTACAGGGAACACCTGTGAGGACCCACCCAGCCTAATTGCGTGTGATAATTCCCGCACACCCCTGTAATACACGTACCTGGCCAAATCGCATGTGAGAATTCCCGCGCACCCCTGTAATACACGTACCCAGCCGAATCGCGTGTAGAACTTCCCGTGTACCCTTGTAATACACGTACCCAGCAAAATCGCGTGTGATAATTCCCACGTACCCCTGTAATACACGTACCCTGGCCAATCGCGTGTAGAACTTCCCACGCACCCCTGTAATACACGTACCAAGCCAAATCGCGTCTGATCATTACCACGCACCCCTGTAATACACGTACCAGGCCAAATCGCGTGTGATCATTCCCGCGCACCCCTGTAATACACGTACCCAGCCGATTCGCGTGTAGAACTTCCCGTGTACCCCTGTAATACACGTACCCAGCCAAATTGCGTGTGTTATAATTCCCACGTACCCCTGTAATACACGTACCCTGGCTAATCGCGTGTATAACTTCACGCGTACCCCTGTATTACACGTGCCCTGGCTAATCGCATGTAAGACTTCCCGCGTACCCCTGTAATACACGTTCCCTGGACAATCGCGTGTTGAACTTCCCGCGTACCCCTGTAATACACGTTCCCTGGACAATCGCGTGTTGAACTTCCCGCGCACCCCTGAAATACACATACCCTGGCAGCCTGGCTAATCGCGTGTATAACTTCACGCGTACCCCTGATATGCACGTTACCCGCTTTGCGTTCCTTGTTTGGCAGCCCTGTAAACTGGTCCAGGGTTAGCGCAGCCCTTTGCGATGATTTAGCGATTTTGATGGCTTTTCCTTGCGCGAGGGCGTTCTTGGGGGCGTTACTGGCGCTGCTGCAGGGTCGCTGCGATACTCTGCGCCACGGCTGGTTTGGGAGCCTAAAATCCATGAATACGCTGTGCGCGGAAATCGGTTTTAGCGCACGTGCCTGGCGCAGACAATCGCTTGCGACACTTTTCTGCGAAATTCTATGAATTACCCTCTTAATCTATGGCACACACGAGAGATATTGCAGAGGAGAAATCAAATTACACCAAACCAAAATTACTGTCGACATTGTGCAGATAGGAAGAGGATGGAAGGTGCACACACAGAAATTTCGAGTAATTTTCAGTAACTAATCACATATCCCAATTTAACAACAATTGAGGAGCTTTTAGGGTGCAGGGGAGGAAAAGTAGCCCTGGCACAGGGTCACTAAAGATACAAGAAGAGAGAAAAGAGGATCCAAAACGGAACCCTCCCGTCCCCTGCACACCTTAGGGTTGTGTCAGTATGACGCCTTGAAATTCAGTTTTATAGGGTAATAAGGTAGATATATATTCCAACAAATTTCAATTAATAGCACAATTTTAAATGAATACAGTGATGACATCCACTATAAAGAGTAAACAATTCTTTATTCCAAACGCAAAGACCAGGGAAGATTCAATTCATTTGATGGTGGCTGACGCATTTCGAGAAATGCATTCTCTTCATCAAGAGCCCACAACAATGAATCAATCACTGAAAATAGAGAAATATATACAATCAGGTTTTTAAGGACTTTCCAGTTACCTGCATCATACATTTGGTGTTACCGTTGAACTCATAAAATGTTACCAAAAAAAATGTGATTAACAAAGTATTCACAATGATATGATAAGAAAACAAAATGGGGTAACTGCAATGGGTCTAACTGACCAGCAACTATAGTTCAATTATATCCAGAGCCACAACCAATCGAAACGAGGGATGGCCGGTAATCCAAAAATAAATTAGAAATACAGTGTAAATCACAAGGGCATTGGTATACTGCCAAGAAAATATATAAGAATCGCTCACCAAGACTAGGGGAGTGCTGTGATCCAATGTGTAAAAAAGGCCGCTCAGTATGTGCGTGGAAATTACTCTGAATGGAATTCCATCGGGATTCATCCAGCGGTGAGCAAGGGAGTCAGTTGAACTATGGAGGATAAATAATAAGTGCATCGATGAGTGTTAAATGCCAAAAGCGTCACGTCGTCAAAATGGAAAAATAACTGGGCAAACACTCACCATTGAAAGATGCCAAACAGTCTCAAACAATGACCAATGATTAAGCGCAGCGATGCTCGAATGGCTCGCAGTCTGACTTCAAGAATTCTAGACACTCTGATGGCCGAGACTACAAAAGAAAAAGGCGGCCGCTAACAATTAGTGTCAGGGTGACACGTATGCAGAGAACACTGCCGAATCACAGCGAAAAACGCCTTGTGTTGTTAAATACTACTTACTTTGACTTGTGATCGGTGTGCCATCTGGAGATGTAACTCTTAATGCGGAGTGAATGAGGTCGCACAAGCCCGTCTAAAAAAGAAGACGTGCCCGGAGATTGTTGCTATGCGCGTAGCATGTCCTGGACTAAATTTGCTCCTAGCGAAATTATTTTGAAATGTTTTTATGGCATCCTCTGAGATGGATTTGAACACAATTTGGAAATTGGTGTTTACAAGTCCCAGATTGGCTGTAAAGGTTGCGATTGTGCACTTCCTTGAAGCCACAATACCACACTTTGAGCCAAAATAGCAAAAGCATCAGTAAGTGGGAAGGAGATCATAGGTAATTAGGGACGTGAGTTCAGCCATTAGATGGTATTCACACAATTTGTTTGCTTTTAAAATGATCATTTTGGTTATGTTTTGTCCTTTGCTTTTATTTAATTTTGTGACATGTAGGTTCATGTTTGATTAAGATGCTTAAGTTGTGTAAATGCTCATGTTAAAATTGTGGCTGTTTCCTTCTATTCCTTTTGTTAAAGAGAAAAATTGCACAATTGGTATGATGTCTTGTAGACAAATGTTGTATTGTTTTTCTTTTTATTGCTGTTGTAAACATTTGAAAAATTGTTTCTAACAACTAACCAAATAAAAAAAAAAGAGGCCGCACATACACAGGCTTGGATGTAGGCTCTCTTCTTCAACAGGACAGAGAGTCTGTATTACCTTTGGAGCAGGTGTCAGGCCAGTTTGTCAGAGGCTGTGACTGATGCCTCCACCTCCGCTCAGCCACCCGACACTTGTATTTAAGGGTGGCTAGGTCAGAGTCATACCAAGAGTTGCACTTGGAAGTGGGCTTCAAACGGATCCTCATGACAGGGACAATGACATCAAGAGCATTAAAGATAGAGAGATGCAGTTTAGAGAGTGCTGTGTCAGAGCTTGAGTCAGCCACAGGGTTAGGAGGAGGAAAAAAAATAGCGCCAAAGGGCTCCATTCACACAAGCTTCAAGGGCCGGAAGACCAAGAAGGGGTATGCAGTATTTATAACAAATAAAAAAATAACTACAGTGTTTTCGATATTTTCATTATTTTATTTAAATGCACTATCCAAAAATATAAAGGCCTGGAGTTAGTGTATACAATTACACCAGTCCTAAAATATGTTGGGGATGATGTTTGGTGCATTTTAAATAAAATAATGAAATATCAAAAACAATTTTATTTTTTCATTTGTTATAAACACATAGAACCCCAAGAAGGTGGGTGGCAGTGCCAGGGTCAGCTTCACCTGGGGGAAAGAGAGTGTCAGGTGGGAGGAGAGAAGAAAGTGGTCAGTCCAAGAGAGAGGAGTGGTGAGAGTGTTAGAGAGGGGGATTTCTGAACAGATGAGAAGATCCAGGGTTTGCCCCGCAGATTGTGTGATGCCAGAGGGTAAAATAGAAAGAGCCACAGAGATTGCGAAAGAGCCCAAAGGAGGGGCTAGTATCATCTAGGTGGATGTTGAGGTCTCTGAGGAGGAAAAGTTAAGAGGTAGAGGCAAGGAGAGAGGAAGAGAGAGGAGGCCCACTCAGAGAGGAAGAGCGCGACCTGGACAGGTGGCCTGTAAGTGGTGGCCAGAGTGAGAGAGTGGCCAGGAGAAATAGAGAGTGCACAGACCAAGCATTCGAAGGAATAGTAGGCCTGCATCGGAATGACAGAGGCAGGGATCCACTCCGGGAAGATCGGGGCTACTCCACCTCCCGGATGGTTAGCTCTGGGTTCAGAGAGGATCTTGTAGCCATCAGGGAGGAGAGTGTCAAAACTCATGACAGAGCTGGCCGGGAACCATGTCTTGGTGAGACTGAGGACATCCAGATGAAGTTCTTCGAGGAGTTGGCAGAAGTCGGAGGAGTGTTTGATAGCAGAGTGAGGGTTGAGAGTAGCAACGTGGAGCAGATTGTCACATTTTAAAGACTTCTGTGAAGGGATACAGGCATGCAGTATGCCCTACGGAGGTAGTAGAGGAGCCCGGGAGTGGGCAGAGGAGGAAGAAGGAGATGGCAGAGTAGATAGAGAGGATGAGGCAGGTGCCAGAGAGGTGACGGAAGACGGAGGTGGCAGAGGAGCCAGAAGGGGGAAGGTAGTAGTAGCAGTAGTAGCAGGAAGGAAGTTGATAAGACACAGGAGATGCCTATTGGAAAGGAGGAGATTGGGCTTAGAGCCCTGGACCAAAACAGTGTCATCCAGATAGACATTAATGATGTTAAGTGTAGAGGAGGAAAAGGGGAGAGAACAGAGACCATAATAGGGGTTCATAGGCCTGTAGAGGGAAAGCCAAATAGGATGACGCTAAGGGCCTATCCAGAGGAACCGCCAGTGTAGGTATCAGCTATAGAGAGGCCACAGCTGGTAGATAGGATGTGCCTCTTGAACTTCTTCCTTCCAGACTTAGTAAACGGGATAGGAGATAGAGTAGCAGTTAGAGAAGATGGAAGAAACAGCGAGCACCATAGGTGGTGTGGAGGAGATAGGAGGGAGGAGAAGGGTCTGAGGGAAATAGAGATGCACACAATTTGGTATGCGCAGGGGGGCGGCTCACAACAAAGGAAGGAACAGGAGTAGAACAAGTGACACACACCAGCGAATGGCACACCTTGCAGTGGAATCTAGGCCAGGATGGAGTCTATAGAGATGCAGTATCAGTGCCACAGTTATCAGAATGCAAAACACCCAGATTCAACTTTTCCAGAAGGATGTAGTGTAGTTGAAGTCTGGTTTATGTGGTAAGAACCTTTATAAGCTATTGCCTTAGAGAGGTACAGGTCTGTGGCAGCGTCAGTCAAACGTTTGTGAATGGTGGTGGGGAAAGTAATGAGAAGTGAAGGAATGTATGTGTGTTGGAGGCAGAGAAACTCTTTGACAAAAGGTTTTAGTTAGAGCATTTGGAGGGCAAAAGAGCCTTGGTTGGAGAGATTGCCTTTGAAAGGCTAGTAGGGCTGGGATGACGGCAGTCGAATGTTTGTGGATGGCACTGGAAAATAAATTGGGAAAGCTGTTAGTAATGAGAGTCACTTATAGAACTGTGATTTCTTTTATGTTTTGTATTTGTTTTACGTATTTTTGAAATAACACATGGTTTTGATATGCAGCGATGGTTGTGGCTAGGACCTATACTCCTTGTACCTTGGTCATAAGGCGTAGATGGTAGGTTACACACCGAAGATGCAAGGGCCAGCCTACAGCCACTGCAGCATATTACTACCATAGATTAGACGTGTAGATTTGCATGTGTAGAAAATGACTGCCAATATACTTACTCCTTACTTTGTTCAGAATCCACATACAATTTTTAAATGGTTATCGTACTTGGCGGAAGTATCCCTTTTTCCATTTCTGTGATAAAAGAAACAGGTATGTTAGTCTTTGCATTTTTTGAAAATGTACTACATTGCTTAATAGATAGTTTACCTTTTTTTTACCCTCATATTTAGTTTACAAACCAGTGTACTGTGCATTGCACTCAGTTTCTGTGTTTGCTTTTCTAATCCTTGGGTCTGGGGAAAATAAATCCTTGTCGGATTAAAAAAAACCTTCATTTACTATGGTACTAACTACTTCCTTGTTCGCTTTGAGTGTTTCCTTCATCTTTCTGATTAATGTTATGTTTGTTGCCTTCCTGCCGATTTTAACCAACAGTTAGATACCTGTAGGCGTATTCTAACTGTGCATTTGTTACTACAGTTTTGTGATATTCATTCATTTCTGTCGTTGTTATATCCTGTTTCCTTCATTTTTCCCATTAATGTTATGTTTGTTGCCTTACTGCCAATTTTAAACAACCGTTAGATACCTGTAGGCGTATTCTACCTGTGCATTTGTTCCCAACGATCTGTGATATTCATTTATTTGTGTCATTCTTACATCCTCTTGGGTAGTTAGATACCTGTTGGCATATTCTAAGGTTGCGGGTCAATTGGTCGAAAACATTTGGTCGACGGGACAACTGGTCGACACCATTTGGTCGAATGCCAAATGGTCGAATTTTTTTATTTATTTTTTTTTTTACCCCTTTTTTGGGGTTTTTTGGGGGGTCCCCCCCCCAACCCCCTTTTTTTTCTTTTTTTTTTTTCCCCACACGAAAACCCACAAAAAACATATATAAATAAAAAAGAAAAAATTCGACCATTTGGCATTCGTCCAAATGGTGTCGACCAAATTGCAGTCGACCAGTTTGTTGTCGACCAATTGACCGGACACCATATTCTAACTGTTTGTAGTCTTTCACATAATTTTTTTTTAAATCTTGAAATACACATTATTTCGTAAATGTTGGCTTTAAGAACATTAAATACGCATTTGTAAGATTTTCTGGTAATCGCTGCTTTAGAGTAATGGTGCTATCATTACATTCAAACCATCCACAATTCTGCAGTGTAGTGACCTGCATTGGTTGTAGCTCCTGCATGGTAGATTATACCTACTGTTGTAAAGGTTTTCTTTTCAAGTGACACTTGACCGTGTGTGAATCCAGTCAGTTTACATTTGTTTTTGGTGCCATCTGCATTATAACGTAGAAGCATAAGTATTATGTAGGGACTATGTGATTGTATCACAAGGTGGAACGAATTGCAAATAGTACATAATCTGCCATGGTTTGCATTTTGTACAAGTTGCTGAAATGGAATGCTCTCACTATTTGGTATGGAAACACACACAAATCACTCATTTGGGATTTCTTCCTGTATCACTTTGCTACAGAGAGTGTGTATGTTTCCACATGTAGGAAATCTGGAAGATTTCATTTACAGGTATGCTTTTGTTTTCCAATACTAATAGCATGTACATTAGAAATTCTTGTGGATCTTCTTGTGAGTTCATAGTGAATCTCACCATTCCAGCACAGTCGTCCACTTGTTGCCTTACTCCATGAACACTGTATGTGTTGTCAGGATTGCTTGTTGCATTTCTATGCAGCACTAACATTTGCAAACACAATTGGTCTGTACTGTGCAGGTAAATATTGTTAACAATTGGTGCCAATTGAAATAAAATATTAATTGCTACATTTGCATAGCAACTTACCTCACTTTCATTTGCAAATTTGAATAGTCCAGCAAGTTCTGTATTTAAGTGCATTTTCCAGAATTTCTTTTGCTTCTTTGCTGACGTCCCTGGTTTACATTCCCTAATAGGTTCTTCTATGTTTGTGGTAATTGATGAAACTTTAGCTTCTTTTCTTTTCTTTGCTGTTGGATTCTGTTGCATTTAGTTTTATTTTACGATGTTTACTTTATCTGAAACAGGGTATTGTGTTAGATGAGGGGTGTAAAGTGAATGCAATCGATTGTATTCTAGAATGCAAGGAATATCAGCTTTAAATTTACTTGCATCTAAGTTCATTAGCAATAGACCGTCAAGTGTACGTAAGCGTGCTAATGCTACGTAGCTCATGCCTTCCTTAAAGACTGTGTTTCCTATATCTATCAATGCTTTGTCTAGTGTAAGACCTTGGGATTTATGAATGGTAACTGCATATGCAAGAGTTAGAGAAAATTGCTCTCTACGTTCATACATGTCTTTGAAGAGAAGGAATCGAGTAATTGAGCGCCCTATACTTTTCACTTCTGAAACTTTATCAAAGCGAATATTGACAAACTGAATGTTGCTATCACATGGGTATGATTGAAAGCCAACAACTGTGCCCAGTGCTCAATTAACTAGGCCTTGCTCTACGTCAAGGTTATGTTTAAGCATTACTCTACAATTTAAAGATAATTTCAATATTTTTTCCAACCCAGCTGGGTTGGAGATTGAATTTTCTAAACTATTTAGTCTTGTTGTGGCTTGCTCACACATGGGTACTGTCATACCATGTACGTCTAGTTTGTCGGTGGCGCTAATTTCCAGTATTGGTTGCATTTCTTTATTTAACATTGTTTCATTGGATTTGAAACAGCTTGCAAGAGTTGGCATTAAGGCCATACAATTGACATTTTTGTGCGCTATTTGTTCCATAACGTCAGTTGCATATGCATTGTCACCATAAAGTGCATGTATGTGCCGGTGTTTCAATACAACTTGTGCTTCTTGCTATAAAACACCAACTATAATACTTTTTAAGATGTTGGCATAAGTGAGATCTGCAGATTGCAGCATGTTCTCAGTTAATTCTCTATATTGGAAATGTTGCCAAAGGTTAACATTATCTATGCTACCCACAGTCTTCCGGCAGAGTTTGTGGCCTAAGGTTTTAAAAATTGGTTCACCTTTCACTGGTGTCAATTGTAGAAGATCTCCGAAAACGATAATGTGTTTCCCTGCAAAGAGTTCTTAGTTGTTACTTTTAAATACTTCTTGCAATCTGAGATGAATCAAAGCCAAAATTAGGTTGGAGACCATGCTCAGATCATCTATTAGTAGTATTTTCATTTGTTTCAATACTCTGCGTAATTACATTGCAGCTTCTACAGAAAGCTTGTAGTAGTCTAATTTATTTTGATGCTCTACTGGAAGCAGTAGTAATCAGTGTAAAGGTGACACTGCCTATGTTGTAGGCAGCCAAACCTGTGGGGGCCGTTACAACAGCTGACAGTTTGTTGTTTGTCAATTGTTGAAGGAACTTGCTGATGATTTTGATTAAGAATGTTTTCCCTGATCCAGCTTCACCACTGACGTACAGCAGTATAGGTTTGTAATTTTGGCAGGTACATTCTTTATTTTTGTGTTGTACACCATGTACAATTTGTTTTGTTACGTCTTCAAAAATGGTGCGCTGATCGTTGTTAAGTTTTGCTTGTTGTACAGTTAAGTCTTTTGTATCTTCTTGATACTGATACATGGTGTTTTCTACTTCTGCTATAGCTACTTCAGCCTCATTTGCTTTTAGTGGTTGTCCTAGTGGTTCTTGACTTCCTGTTACAGAAGGTTGACTACTGTCGGAAGAGTCCTTATCTAGTTGGGCCTGAAGTTCTTCTTCCTGTTGCTGCTCATTCTGTAACATTGTTTTGTACTGCGTAAAGTTCACATCGGTGATAGCGCTTTAATTTGCTTTGAAAGCATCTTCATAGCAGTCATAGTTATCTAGTAAGTCTTCCTCTTTTCTCCATGGTCTGAAAAGTTGTAACAGAGGCATGTAATATAGTTCTTTCTGTTGAGGAGTTTTTAATGACAATTTTGCATGATTAATTAAGCTTCATTTGGTAAGTTTCACTAAGCTCCCTTCACAATCGGTCACTCTATATCTACATTTGCTTTCATCAGGTTTTACATTATTTTTGCATGCAAAGTTTTGAGCTATGTGGTATAGACACATGCTTTCCAGAGTGCTACTCCTGTTCGGATAGTATGTGTCCAGTAAATTGTTTTTTAGAATGTCTTGGCTGTTAGGATCATTTCTGGCAATTGTTTCTATGTCCTCATATGATTTTAGCACTCTTTTTCTAGATTTTGCACGACCAAGACTGAGCCATACTATGTTGTCTGATTTTCCATACAAAGCAGTTCCGGTTAAACTCTGTGCTGCTTCATAGGCACCACATTCTCTATGAGAGAGCATTTTTATGCCTAGGCTGTACAATTTCTGTGATAATGTTTTGTTTGTTGCTAGGTCATCCCAGAGGTCTCGAAGCTCTGTTTTCTCTGCTTTGGTTAAAATAGGCTGTAACATACCGTGCAACAGCAGTTGAATTGTCTGCAATGTACTGCACATCTAT
The DNA here is from genome assembly GCF_040938575.1 of Ambystoma mexicanum. NCBI lineage: Eukaryota > Metazoa > Chordata > Amphibia > Caudata > Ambystomatidae > Ambystoma > Ambystoma mexicanum. The sequence goes on along the minus strand of NC_090935.1, from coordinate 697,256,912 downwards.
TTTTGCATTCCATAAGAGGGCAATGATTGCATTTTAATCATTGATATAGTTTGATTCTTCCCTTCCTTTTATGTAATACGTGTTCTTAGGTGATTTACCTTTAACACTATTTTGAACTGAAGACATGAAGTTGTTTACTTCACCTGTTTCTGTAACTGGTCTAGGGAAACCAAAGCAGCATTTGGTATAGTATTTACCTTTGTTTTTGTATTTGCGGTGACAATATTTGCCACATTTGTGTCTTTGAAATTGTAAGGTCTGCCCATGCAGCTCACTATGTGTCTTTTGAGAAAGGATTTCACAAGCGACATATTTTTGGATAAACTGCAAAACAGTGCTGTCACTCTCGTGACCACATTTCGGTGCACCTTTGATCCATAACAACATGTGAATATGTGGTACTCCTCTCACTTGATATTCTTTTCTCCAAAAGAAGTGTTGCACTTCTCCAAGGGGAGGAACAGTTTTATTGCAAATAAAGTGTAGCATGGCAATGAAACGATGATGGAAATATCTTGACACATTAACTGGATCTAGAGAGTAAAGTTCTCCAGGTGTTAATATATCTATGTTGTTTTTATTGCTGTTTGCTATGCGTGGGAACTCATGTAAATCATCCCATGCATATTCAGCACAACTTAGCGTAACAAACTAAGTCGGTGGTCCAAGGTTTCTGATCATACACCGCACGTCTCCGTGCCATTGGAACCAGTATTCCTAAGTACCACGCATGTTTGCAAACAAATTTGTTATACTTGATTGTAAAACCTCATCTTTTTCCTGTACTTTTTGTATTAACTGCGTAGCTGACATATTTTGAAAGTGGGTACCAGATTTAAGAATGTGTGCAACTCTGTAACATAGTGTTGCTAATTCACTTTCATAGAGTAGGCGGAATATGTATTCCACATTTTGGGCCTCATCACGAGTTGGGCGGTAACGCCGGCGTTATTAGCGCCGGCGGTATTAGCCCTAACGCCAAACCACCTGGACGCTATTAGCGCCGGATCATGTGTTTGGCGGTAATGGAATTCCCCATTCCCCACTGAGCCCATTCGGGAATGCCCCATTCCCCATTGGGCTCAATGGGGAATTTTTGCGCTCGTACCGCTGGCGGATTTCCCGTCGGCGGTAATAGCCCAAATTTTCAGCGGATTTCCCCCATCTCAGAGCTGGGGAGAAATCCGCCGAAGCCCCGATTTGGTTGACCCTTAAATCCGGCGGCAATAGCGCAACCGCCGGATTTAAGGGTCACCGCCAAACTCATGATGAGGCAGTTTGTCTAAATCTGGGTTCTTGCGAATACATTCGTAATGAACGGTATTCTGATGCCCCAATCTCAGTGGGTCTATCACTCTATCTTCCACCTTTGCCAGTAGGAAATAGCAGTGGAAAAGCATGTGCTTCTATACTTTTTTCCCATATACTCATTGGTGACCCTTTGGTTTGTGGCATTTGGTAAGTTTCTAGTGCATCATCTATGCTTTCATTGGAATGCAATGGATGAATTGTGTAATGGTCCAAAACAATGGATACTGTAGCAGGATCTAGAAGTTTGAATTGTCCAGTTTCTGATGGCTCTTGAATTATTTCAATTGTTTCCCTTAAGCTTTCATCAATATTTATTTCCTTGTAGTACTCATTATTGTCTTTTAGATATTGCAATGCTTGTCTAACTTTGTGTAAGTCCACTAATTGTTGCCACATTTTTTTGTCCTTTTTTGGTACTCCATTTACCATGACTATTAAAGAATGCTCTATTGAACGTTTCACTCCTAGAGTGTGTACATTTTCCATTAGATCTAATGACAAATAAACTATTTTGCCACAAATGCCTTTCACCTATTCAGAGGAAGGTAATTTTGCTGTTTTTGCATGAAGGCGTATAATTGCTTGAAATGGGTGAACTGTTTGAATTATTATGCTCTCATACAAATTGAGCTGTTGCAGGATTTTTGGTAATGGAAACAATTCCAAATTATTTGTAATAGCACGTGAAGGAGTGTGGTTGTTGTCTAATTTTGTAGTACAGTAACTGCAACATATTAGGCGTTCAGTTCGTTCATATTTGTTTTATGCTAAAAGGTAGAGAGCTAATTCAAACCATTTACAATCTTCATTGTCTTCTATTTTGTATGCTATGTCCACATTTTTTGTGTTCCTATTGTAAATCGTTCTGTGGCAACACACACACACACATGGTTTGGTATTTCAGCCGATGACCTTTTAAATTTTACTATTTCTTTTCTCTATGTGTGTAATAGAAGGTTGCTATATGCAGAATTGTTGCTACTATGTTCTAAAACTGTTGCATTTTGTAAGTGGCTCTCACTTCCAAAATACTTTCTCTGAATACGGTCAATTTTTTCTTGTAAGTATTTGGGTGTACCATGCAGAAGAGTGGTATTTAAGTTGCCTAATTCTGAAGCTGGACTTCTTGCATAGTATATTTTATACACTAGATTTCTTACATTGGAATGATCTATTGATATCCTTTTGATATCATGGAAGGTGCTTTTGCAAATAGGCCCAGAAATACAGGCTAATGAATGACCTTTTAGTTCTGTGTATTTCCACACTGGACAAATATCCATATTTTGCAGCACTTTCATTTTACTTTTCTCTTTACCTTTTACATATTGATTGAGGAACTGACGAAAAGATTTGAACGCTTTGTTTGGAATGGTACACATTGATGTGCATGGCCATTTGTATACTGGACGGTGTGGTTCTACTGAATCGAGAGGTAATTCTAAGTTTTCAGGGAATACATTTGTAAGCAGCGCTTCTTGTTCCATGATGGTAGTATTGATTTTCTCATACCCTTGTCCACTGCTATGGAGGGTAATTGTGTTTGTTTGATTTTGTTTGTATGCTTCTTCATTAAAATATGGTTCTGTGGTTGTTGTGTGACTCCATTCACCACCAAAAACATGTAAGAAATTATTTTTGTTCACATTCTGTTTATTGCTGAGTTTCTTTTGTAGTTTAGTACTTAGTTTTGTTAGTGCTTTCATCCTATTTAACACTAATATAAACAACTTCCTTTTGAGAAGGTTTGCACTGTCCACGAGAGCTTGTAGGATTATCTTTCTACGGTAGGTGGGGGTGAGGATGATTTCAGTCCTCTTCTTAGTAGATTCTGAAGGACATTTTTGATAAAATACTTTTTCTACTATGCGTTCTTGTTACACTATCAGGATCATCAGGAGCATTGTTAGCTGTACTGGTAGTTGTTTTTTTGACATGTTTGTGTTTTGTGACACATTTTGATGGAGGAGGTAAAGTTTTGGTAGTTGAGACTTCCTTTGTTTTGCTAACCAACTGCATTAGATGGTTTGTTCCAACATTCTCTACGAACTCTACAACAGATGGATGCTTACATTGGGCACTTTTATTTGTATTTGCTCTACTTTTTTATTCCTTTCTACGGAGTTGCTTTTCAGTAGGCATTCTTTGGTGTCTGGTCTGTTGTCCAATGTCTGTGTGCTGTGTGCATGTGTGCCTGAGTCTGATGTGGAAGCTCTTTGTCATGGTGTGTCGATGTGCATTGGATTCTTGCAATGATTTGGTAAGGCTACTTTATTGTTTGTATACTACTACAATGTGCTTCAGATGAGAGTACAAAGTGGCCTACTTGTGACGAGAACCACTATTAATAAATGAAATGCAATAAACTTGCAACAGCAACTTCTTTTCGAAATCTAACCTTCTAAGGATTACGTATGTTATTTGAGTTCCAAACACACTGGGATTTCTGAGCCATTCTGCCTGTTATTCTTTGTTCAATAAATGGATATTTGTAGGTAGAATGGTATAGAAATCAATGTTTGCTTTGGCGCCCAAAATAAACAAATAACCCACACAGCCTCTTTGAGGAGTAGTTACAATATAAAGGTAGTACTGTACTAACTATTTTTTGCAAAATAACCTGGTTTCTTCAGATATGTGCTCTGCAGTGTAGATGCTGTTGATTCTCAGGAGAGTAGTCTTCACTGCGGTGCAAAAAAACAAAATCAATTACTTTGTGTGTTTACAGCAGTGATGATACTGCACACATTAATTGTGCTTCTTTCGTCACAGCATTCTACTTTCATATTTCAACCCAGTGCATGTGTGTATTTCACTTCACTCTGTGCAGTCTTTGCATGGTATTTGCAATATGGTACTTGAAAGTCCTTCAAAATTGCTAACAATTTTAAGTTTATGGAAATGCCTTGTTTTTTACACGGTGCACTATGTATAGGAGAGAGGTTTGTAAGCGATAGGGTGCAGTAGTAGATGGGGAAAAAAATTTCTACTTGCAAATTAAAAGCACAATGCCGAGAAATCGGGAGACCCTCAGAGGGAGATGTCACCACAGCAATTGGGAGCGCTTACTTTTCTCATATCATTACATTGCAAGTAGCATTACTGTAGCCCGTACACAGTACACAACTCCAACATTTTCACATACAAAAGTGAGTTGCGCCCTAAATAGGCATGCTTGCAACGTATGTATAGGTTATGCGGAAGACAGTAAGTAGTCATACTTTGTGTCAATGATAAATCGGACATCTTGCACTTAAAAGGGGGAGCGTTGGTATATATTGCCTATGCACATTTAGCGGCATAAATTTGTCTAAATTAAATCATAAGGGTTGCACATGTTCTCTGATTACAACATACATACCTGTATTCTATAGTCATGCATGTGCGCATGCATGGAGCTGTACGTAGAAATTTGCAATACTTGCACAGTAGCTTGTGAAGTAGGTGCTTTGCAATGATATGCGACTTCCATTCAGAATCATCGACAGTAATTTTGAAGTGTGCAATGTTGATTACGGAGTTAGAATTAGCAATGTTCAATGTGATTGGTGGATGGTTGTGTGACTGCTTAGTTGTGTCCAATGTGAGACTCGACTTGCTACGGCTGTGGAAAGGGTGGAAGGACTGGGTAAGAGTTACGTGCCGCACGTAGGGAATGATTTTCTGCAGGTAGGGCGTGTCACATACGGTTTCTACAGCAAATCCTGCATGGAAAGGGGACTTTAGGCAATGACGGTGCAAACACTGAAGATGGCAGAGGTGGAGAGGGTCAGGGTTTTGCTGCTTGGAGACATTTTGTGCATGGCTTACAACACTATGCTGAGAGTAGGCATGTGGCACACCATTTTGATGTGAGAGGAGTGGAGGTGGTGTGGAGCGCTGACACTGATGCCAATGCTGCAGCAATTTTGCAAGTTTGCAGAGACATGCGTACAATGACCACTCCTCATGTGGTAATTTTGCACTACGGTGCTTCCCATTTGGGATACGTGAGTTCACGTACTTTGTTGGCAGATTTGGCACAGTTGGTTGAAGCACTCATGACCATCTTCCCAACAACGAAAGTAATTTTTTCTGCTTTACTCCCTAGATTAAAATGGGACAACAATTCTGTTTTCTGTTGAGATCAAAGTATTGGGAGGTGTATCATCAATCGCGGCATGCGTGCATTCATGTTACGAGCTGGTATGTTTTTCTGCAGCCACGATAACATTGCTTCAAGCAATGCGGGTTATTTTGAAGCAGATGGTGTTGTGCTATCTTCTTTGGGAAATGCAATGTTCTTTTGCAACATAAGGCTTGCTTTAGAGAAGGTTCTGTAATGGTTGTAGGAGTAAAGCAAGGACAAAAAATACAAAAAAATAAATAAAATAACAGATATCTGTATGGTATCTGGCAAAATATCTTTTTAAACGGCTCTTTTCAGAACCCACCTTAAAGGGGGAAAGGAGGAATAACACTTTAATGTACCGTCGTCACGCTGTGATCCTATACATGTCCGCGAACATTCTGGTACTTTGCAGCCAGCGCATATCACCAACGGGGATTCAGGGGTGGAGACGCATGCAAATGAGAATGAGCGGAGCTAGGGATTGGTCCATAAAGTTCAGTAGGTATGTTCTGAATGGCGCACTTTAGTAAGACCGTCTTCTCCCTAACAGGAGACCACACAGCCATGGCTTTCCATGCTCGAAAACAGATTATCTGGAATTTGGGAGATTCATAGATACATTGGTTGAAGGTGCATGCAGATAGTTGCAGTTTATCTGCAGATCTCGGATTTCCTCATGTGGAAGTGCACTGGCATGGCATGCATGGAATGAGGTGGCTGGACTTGGTACCTCTCTGTGTTACTTTACTGACAGAGTGTCCGCCAGATATACTTATCAGTCATTGCGGAGGAAACATTTTAGGCCATGTCCCTGGAATTTCTTTGCAATTTACAATGAAGGAAGGACTTCCGAAGCTCATGGACATGTTTCCAAATTGTCAAATACTTTTTTCCCGTATTGCACAAAGACAAATATGTCTGCTTTCTTCGCTTTTAGTCCACAAATGAAGAAAGCGAGACGCAATGTGAATAAGGCTGTTTGTGCCTTTTTAAGAGATGTTGGCATGTCCTCCTTCCACAATGAAAACATTTTGTTTCGCAGCTCTTTCATTTTCCACAGAGATGGAGTCACCTCACATATGCTGGCAATCAGATTTTTCTTCGCAATGTACAAAATGCATTGCAACCTCTTTTGAATTCATACTAACCTATCTGACAATCCGTTTTCTCCAATCCACAGTTTTTGACCCACACAACACACCACCCAAAGGCTCTTTTCAGAGCCACCACTTACTCCCAGCGTACACTTCATTGTGTTTGCTCCGCTTGCACCCTCCCTTTTTTCCCCTACGACTGTCCAGAAACTTTTCCACCACTCCGCGGGGGTCTACGACCGTCACTTCATAGTTCTATCTTTAAACTGAGAAAGGTGCTCTGAAAAGAGCCTTTTCTGTAATTTTTGTTCTTTTCACGTTTATTGCTTCACAGCACACGACACACTAGGAGAAGAGGCCAAAGGAGGTTAAGGAAGGGACACCAGCCACAGGGATAAGAAAGGGCAAGTGATCAGAGAAAGATATAGGGTGAGCTTTATTAAGGTAAGGATCAGATCTTCTGGTGCTCTGTGACCGTAGCCTCAAAAGCACTTCGGAAACTCTCCCCCCTGTCACAATACTTACACATTATTGTCACCTTTGAAAGGTAAGGGACAACAGCATTGTGAATGGCATGAGAGGCAGCTAGAGGGAGGCGCTCCCCCACAGGAGTGTCTCTTGTGGTGGGAGGATCGGACACAGAGGATGCTGTGGAGGAACTCAATCGACTACGCTCTTCACATGGTAGCACCTTGCGAATCTCTGCAGTGTGGAACGAAGTGAGGTGTTGCTTCATGGTTGTCGTACCAAAGCTGTACGAACCAAGTCTCCCGTGACTCAGCACCACCTCGCACTGGTTACACTTCACCAGGTTTGCACGTGCTTTTGGTACGTTCCCATAAACGGAAAACAACTGCCACACCCATGACTCCCGGCGGACGCTCCTAGTGCCGAGTTCCTCCACTTCATTCTCTTCCTCCTCTTCTTCCTCGCTCTCTACATCCTCACCCATATATCTCTCTGCAGGCCCTTGGGGAGGTGGTGGTGGTGGCGGGTTTGGGGATGGTGCAGAGGCTAATGAACCAACAAAAGCCATGGAAGCCATACTGATTAGTTTCCTTTTGGTCACTACAGCAGTAAAGGCAGTACACCTCAATCTGATATAGCTAGAAGGAGAATGAAGATTCGCTCGTGGGTGTGGCCATTTGTAGGGGTGGAGGGGTGTACCTCGTGACAGTCTTCATCACTGCAAAGTGGTACAAAAATTGTACACACCAAGTCCTCAGGTCAGCTATTGTCTGGGATATGTTAAATTATATTTTTACACTCTACAATACTTTGCCTTGTGTCTACAAGTTCTTTTGGACTGTTGCAGAAGCACACAAACTGCGCAAAATTAGTCCACATGCTCAGCGTGGCTGCGGTCACATGATGATGTCCTGAACACATCCGCGCCAGAAATGGGAGTCCGCTGGGCAGCAAATGCAGAGTACCAAACGTGCGCATGCGAGCAAGTGTCCTACGGACAGTGTTCGGGTTCTCAAAATAATTCAAAGTGCGACACAAGTGATATGGACAGTTAGGGACAGGCGCGATGTTCGCTCTACTTACGGTTGTACTGCACATGTGCATACATGATATGTTCACTGTACGGACAGTTCCAGTGCCCTTCGGACAACTCCATTCTGTTTGCCTATGAACTTGCCAGCCACCGCTCCTGTTCTACGGATGGCACCATTTTGGCTGCGCCCGATAAGGACAGGTATACTGTCCTTTACACACTCCCATTTTGCACATTTACAGCCATCCCGGACATCTGGTGTGTTCTACGAAGATGTTTCATCATGTTTACAAGCGGTACGGCAAGGTATAATGTCCTTAGGACACCCCTTTCTGTTTATGTACGCACAACTTCAACAGATGGTGCGGTCAAACATCAAGTCCATCTTACTTGACATTAGTAACGGTAGGTGCACTGTCTTTACAGCACCCACATTCCATTCCTTATGGATAGGTCGAACAGGCGTGCTTTTCGCGAAAATTTTACGTCTTTTTAAAAACAACATTTTTTACTCACACTCTTTCACAACAACTACTGTATAAAAACATTCCAAACACACACACACACACATTTCACTCGAAAGAAATAGCGGGGGAAGCGGACACTGACACAAATATGGGGGAATTAGGATTCAACCCAGGCTGGTTATGAGGAGAAGATTTGTGAGTGGAAGAAGGGATAGATATTTCGTCAAAACGTCTATTTTCCTCTTGAAGGTTTGGGGAAGGTTCACTACGGAATGGAGAAGCGGGGAAGGTACAGGTGGGGCAATGGTAACAAACTTTTCCTCTCACAGTGATGTCAGTGATGTCATCAATGATGTTTGTGATGTCATCTTTGATGTCCTGGGTTTTAGTCTTAGCAATGCGCGTAGATGGTGAGAGTTATAGTTGCTTAGCTTACCACAATGGGGGAATGAGCAGTGTTTTTTGGTTTCACTGTGAAGTATAACATTCCTTTAAGAAAGTTTTTTTACTGAATGTACATATATATATATATATGGCAGGGAACGAAAACAAAGGGACTGAACATGTGATGTCGTCAGTGATGTCATCAGTGACATTTGAGATGACATCTTCTATGGTCTGGGTGTTAATGTTAGGAGTGCACAGTGGCGGTGGCAGGTTTGGGGGCTTAGGTTACCATAACTGTCGAATTTCAGGGGTTTTTCGGTTTTAATTTGAACCATAAAGGGAAGGTTGAAATTATTTTTTTAGTGAACTGCACAGGTTTTTGTAGGGCAACTTAACCATACCGTCCCCTCAACAAAGTTTTTTTTGTAGTGATATATATATATTCAGTAAAAAACTTTGTTAAAGGGACGTTATGGTTAAATTGCGCTACTAAAAACCTATCAAATTCAGTAAAAAAACTTTGTTAAAGGGACGTTATGGTTCCAAGTAAAACCGAAACCCCCCGGAATTCGCTAGTTATGGTAAGTTAAACAACCATAACTCACGCCACCACTGTGCACTGCTAAGACTAACACCCAGGACATCAAAGATGACATCACACATGTGATTGATCACATCACTGATGACATCACATGTCTGGCTCCCACTTTATTCCTTTACTGACATATCTAGGGTACATGGTTTTCTTCAGTAGCAGGCAGGAAATAACAATTGAAAAGGTACTATATTTGTAGAGTTATCCCTCAAGTATGTTTTTGCAGTAAATCTCTTAGGGTCCAGTCATATCATATGAAACATATACATAAGGGAAGACACAGGCTTGAAAGACAGCAATTGTTTCTGTGCATGAAGATAATCATTAGGGTTATCAGCACTTTCTGATAGTTCTTTTTTTATTACTATGCTTTCCCTGTATATATTCATATTTGTATACATTGTACTCACGCTACTTTCTTTAGGGTGCAGGCACATCATGTGATACATAGGGTAAGTTGCACCTTTGAAACAGAATAATCATTTCACTACAAAAAGATAATTAGTTAGGTTATGAACACTTTCTGCTACTGCTATTGTTTGTTTGCTTATTTCACTTTCCACGTATATACTCATATTTGTATGTGTTGTTATTTATTTGTGTTTTGTCTGTAGTAAGTAGGTTTTATTAGCTACTTATTACATGTGTAACAGTATGCAAAACTGTAATAAGAAAGTAGTTATCATTTCAGTATTGAATATCGCAAAATTATGTATATTACACTTCCATCATGTATGCTGCACACAATGCCTGTGTTTCTACATGAGTACATTAGTATTCTTGATAGAATTTATAATAGAATGTTTTTATATCAATGTATTGATTAATGCACTAAGTAGCTCATGATATTTATTCAAATGATCCTTGACAATTTTTTGTGAACATTATAATAGGAATGCATTGCACAGACTTTTTATGAAAAGTAAATGCACATGTGATGTCATCAGTGATGTCATCAATGACATTTGTGATGTCATCTTTGATATCCTAGTGTTAGTCTTAGCAGTGCACAGTGGTGGCGCGAGTTATGGTTGTTAAACTTACCATAACTAGCGAATTTCAGGGGTTTTTCGGTTTTACTTGGAACGTCCCTTTAACAAAGTTTTTTTGCTGAATTTGATAGGTTTTTAGTAGCGCAACTTAACCATAACGTCCCTTTAGCAAAGTTTTTTTACTGAATTTGATAGGTTTTTAGTAGCACAACTTAACCATAACGTCCTTTTAACAAAGTGTTTTTACTGAATTTGATAGGTTTTTAGTAGCGCAACTTAACCATAACGTCCCTTTAACAAAGTTTTTTTTACTGAATTTCATAGGTTTTTAGTAGCACAGCTTAACAATAATATCCCTGAATTTATGTACATGTAACATGGAACATACTGAACCCCCTCTACTGAATTTGATATCCGCAAACTCTTCTTATGTCCGCGGACAGGGGCGGACAACAGCAGCACTACCCAAAAAGTCTGGGGGGTATCTTTAATTGTTATATCATAACATATGAACACTGCACAAATTCACAAACCAGCACACATACACATTATATGTAATAATAAATAAGAAGTGTAACCCGTATATATAACACATCAACCATTCATTTAAATACAATATGTTCTAAAATGGAATATACCAAAAGAAGAAAGATAGGCTTCCAACATGTATACCTCACAGAAACTCCACAACTAAGAGCAACAGCAGATCTACAGACCAGTGAGAACACACCTTACCAGAAGCTAGTAAGTGTACTTCATTTTACTCATATATTTCTAAAATGTCTGTATTAGATACAAAAAAAGTGATATCATTTTTTTTTTCTCACAGAAATGTCTAGTACTCTGCAGTGGCTAGAGGAGCATTTCCCACGTGAGGAAACGTTTTGATGAGACTTCCATCCCTTCTTAACCTCATATGAATCCTCTTGAAACCCCCAATTCTCCTGTGTTTGTCTCGGTTTCTGCTTCACCTTCTCTGTCATAAATTTAAAATCCATATATAATAAAGTAAAAGTATTATATTGTGTCCTAATTCATTTCTTGTTTTTTTAAAAAAAGCGGTTGAGGTGTCCACGGACAGCGCGGGTGTCTGGAATGTCCATAGAGAAACGAAAATGGGGTCATCCTAAGGACACTATACCTGTCCGTACTGTTCGCATGCAAGTTGAAACTGTTATAAGAACACACCTGGTGTTCGGGATGTCCGCCATTAATCAAAATGGAGGTGTTCTAATACCTGTCCGTACTGTTGGCAGGCAAGCTGAAACTGTTCTAAGAACACATTCGGTGTCCGGGATGTCTGTAAAGAACACGCGGTGTCCTGAAATGTTCGTAAATAAACAAAATGGGAGTGTCCTGAGGATGCTAGACTTGTCCATGCTGTTCGTAGGCAGGTAGAAACTGTTCTAAGAACACATCAAGTGTCCCGGGATATTCGTAATCAAACTAACACACGCGGCGTCCTGAAATGTTCATAAATAAACAAAATGGGGGTGTCCTGAGGACGCTAGACCTGTCCGTGCTGTTCGTAGGCAGGTTGAAACTGTTCTAGGAACACATCAAGTGTCCCAGGATGTTCATAAATAAACAAAATGGGGGTGTCCACAGGACGCTATGCCTGTCCGTATTGTTCGCAGGCGAGTTGAAACTGTTCTAAGAACACAGGCAGTATCCTGAAATGTTTGTAAATAAACTAAATGGTTCAGAGTGACCCATATACTTTTTTTGCAAAGTTTGGTAAGGATTTGTCCAGGGAGAACGGGCGGTTTATAACTCCGCTCTCCCTGGACGAATCCTCACCAGACTTTATGTTTTGTCCAGGGGGGGAACAGTTATAGGGGGGTCCCAAAACATCTTTTTTTCCCATAGTCTGAATGGGGAAAAACTTTGCGCACGCCTACAGTCCAAACCGCTGGACGGATTTTCACCAGCTTGGTCCCGAAAGCATGCTTTTGTAAATTTGGTGACAATCCGTCCAGTGGTTTCCTTTAAAACGACCAAAAAGTATGTCTCAAAAAATGTGTGATATCTATGTCCGCTCCACGGTCACACTTCCCTGTTCGCTCCGCGGACAAGAAATCGATTGGCTAATCCGTAGCATCATTTCCACGGACATGTGACGTGTTCACTGATTGGTTGTGGAACAGCGTGCTCTAGATTCTTCCACTGCGCCCGCCATATTTTGTTTGTGTTTTGGTGTACGCGGACATCGCCGGTAACACATTTAAAACAAGACATCATTGCACTTGTTACACTTATATAATACTGTTTCGGAAGGTGAGCGTTAATGAGGCTGGGATGGGATGTGGCAGCAGGAACTCAAAAAGTGGTGTTTTATTGTCACCAAAGTCATACGGTAAATTGGAAGTTGATGCTCAATATACGGCAAAGAATTACTGCATCTGTATATAGAATAATATTGCAGTCAGACTGGCGTCCTAGAGTTTGAAATATGAAGCAGCCACCTGCACTGTTTGATGGAAACAGCGGTTTTGCAAATGTATGGAGTAGCGGTTCTCATGAATGGATTCTCATATGTTGTTGCAAAGTGAGAATGTATTTGCATTCTGAGTGAAGGTCACTTGCTTTGCTTTTTTGGGTGCGAGCTCAGTAGGCCCACGCATCCCACTAAACCCATAAGGGTCAATTATTTTTTGACCTTGATCGAAAGGGAAAATTAAGCAACAATGCAGGGAGTGAAAGTTTGCAAAAAAAGACCATTTGATAAGGTTATGTTTAAAAACATTTGTAAGGCACATGAAATATCAGTTCACACAGAATCTTTGGTGCAAATACATTGCTGTCTGACTTTATCCAAAACCAAAGGAGGCGGTAAATATCATGTAAGTTTAATTTTGACGACTCTACACCGGACTGAGTTTAAATTTGTTATTACCAGAACAAAAATGTTGACAATATAACTGAAGTATTATGTTTCTGTGCAGTTGTCATTTTCTTTCCCTTACGAAGAGTGCAGATTCTCCACTTTTGCAGGCTATGACTAGACTTACCCTTGTTCAACGCTAATATTTCTTCTTTAAAATGTCATGTTTGACCACATCACTTTGTGTATCACTTTGCACATTTTTTTGGTCTTATTTGAAATCACGAGATGTAATTTTTTGTTACTTGAACATTCATTTTGGCTTTGCAACTGAAGTACCATCTTTCTGTGTAGGTGACATTTTTTTTAACTTATGGAGAGTGCAGATTCTCTGTGTTTGTAGCCTGTCACTAGATTTACCCATGTTCAACACTAATATTTCGTTAAAATGTCATGTATGACCACTTCGATTTGTGTATTAGTTTCCACATTCTTTTTGTCTTTTTTAAAATTATTTGCTGAAGGCTGGGTATTGATGCGTACTTTCTCTTACGTTTTCTGACCAGCTACATCCTGCCTCACTGTGCTTGCCATGGATTCCAGATGCCGAGTGATGGCTTCTTTGGACGCCAGATGCAACTGATCGTGACCGCCTGCCTGTCCGTCACAATTTTGTGGGATGATCCCGCCAGCCCCCTTTGTCCATACGCTGAAGTGGCCATTAGGAGTAACATAACCTCTTTTATGGTGGTGTAGGCCGAAGCTCAGGCAACGTCTTGGAAATCACTGTGCGAACAAAGAGGTTGCTTTATCGAAAACGCATACTTTGTGTATGGGAAAAGAACAACGTGTGCCTCACCATTAACATTTTCGATGATGCAGATAGAAATAATGTTACAATTTGATTGAAAATGGGAATAGTCCGATGTCTCGGACAGTTTCTTGTGAAATAAAAGTACTTTACAAATTCTAAAATGTTAATGTTTTCTTTTAAAAACCAGTGTATTATTTCAAAATGTAACGTGCTACGTTGTAGGTTGCTGTATATTCATTTTCAGGTTCTGCGTCACGGCACGTAGTTTTGCTTTTTGCAGGCTGCCATGGAAAGTGAAGAGGGGTCATGTATGGCCACAGGCTGGCCGGATTATAATTAGAAATCCTATTTCTAAGTTATAATGGGGGTCCCAAAACATCTTTTTTTCCCATAGTCTGAATGGGGAAAAACTTTGCGCACGCCTACAGTCCAAACCGCTGGACGGATTTTCGCCAGCTTGGTCCCGAAAGCATGCTTTTGTCAATTTGGTGACAATCCGTCCAGTGGTTTCCTTTAAAACGACCAAAAAGTATGTCTCAAAAAATGTGTGATATCTATGTCCGCTCCGCGGTCACACTTCCCCGTTCGCTCCGCGGACACGAAATCGATTGGCTAATCCATAGCATCATTTCCACGGACATGTGACGTGTTCACTGATTGGTTGTGGAACAGCGTGAAGTGCGTTAGATTCTTCCACTGCGCCCGCCATATTTTGTTCGTGTTTTGGTGTACGCGGACATCGCCGGTAACACATTTAAAACAAGACACCATTGCACTTGTTACACTTATGAAATACTGTTTCGGAAGGTGAGCGTTAATGAGGCTGGGATGGGATGTGGCAGCAGGAACTCAAAAAGTGGTGTTTTATTGTCACCAAAGTCATACGGTAAATTGGAAGTTGATGCTCAATATACGGCAAAGAATTACTGCGTCTGTATTTTTAATAATGTATTTAGAATAATATTGCAGTCAGACTGGCGTCCTAGAGTTTGAAATATGAAGCAGCCACCTGCACTGTTTGATGGAAACAGCGGTTCTGCAAATGTATGAAGTAGCGGTTCTCATAACTGGATTCTCATATGTTGTTGCAAAGTGAGAATGTATTTGCATTCTGAGTGAAGGTCACTTGCTTTGCTTTTTTGGGGGCGAGCTCAGTAGGCCCACGCATCCCACTAAACCCATAAGGGTCAATTATTTTTTGACCTTGAGCGAAAGGGAAAATTAAGCAACAATGCAGGGAGTGAAAGTTTGCAAAAAAAGACCATTTGATAAGGTTATGTTTAAAAACATTTGTAAGGCACATGAAATATCAGTTCACACAGAATCTTTGGTGCAAATACATTGCTGTCTGACTTTATCCAAAACCAATGGAGGCGGTAAATATCATGTAAGTTTAATTTTGACGACTCTACACCGGACCGAGTTTAAATTTGTTATTACCAGAACAAAAATGTTGACAATATAACTGAAGTTTTATGTTTCTGTGCAGTTGTCATTTTTTTTCCCTTACTAAGAGTGCAGATTCTCCACTTTTGCAGGCTATGACTAGACTTACCCTTGTTCAACGCTAATATTTCTTCTTTAAAATGTCATGTTTCACCACATCTCTTTGTGTATCACTTTGCACATTTTTTTGGTCTTATTTGAAATCACGAGATGTAATTTTTTGTTACTTGAACATTCATTTTGGCTTTGCAACTGAAGTACCATCTTTCTGTGTAGTTGACATTTTTTTTAACTTATGGAGAGTGCAGATTCTCGGTGTTTGTAGCCTGTCACTAGATTTACCCATGGTCAACGCTAATATTTCGTTAAAATGTCATGTATGACCACTTCGATTTGTGTATTAGTTTCCACGTTCTTTTTGTCTTTTTTAAAATTATTTGCTGAAGGCTGGGTATTGATGCGTACTTTCTCTTACGTTTTCTGACCAGCTACATCCTGCCTCACTGTGCTTTCCATGGATTCCAGATGCCGAGTGATGGCTTCTTTGGACGCCAGATGCAACTGATCATGACCGGCTGCCTGTCCGTCACAATTTTGTGGGATGATACAGCCAGCCCCCTTTGTCCATACGCTGAAGTGGCCATTAGGAGTATCATAACATCTTTCATGGTGGTGTAGGCCGAAGCTCAGGCGACGTCTTGGAAATCACTGTGCGATCAAAGCGGTTGCTTTATCGAAAATGCATACTTTGTGTATGGGAAAAGAACAACGTGTGGCTCACCATTAACATTTTCGATGATGCAGATAGAAATAATGTTACAATTTGATTGAAAATGGGAATAGTCCGATTTCTCGGACAGTTTCTTGTGAAATAAAAGTACTTTACAAATTCTAAAATGTTAATGTTTTCTTTTAAAAACCAGTGTATTATTTCAAAATGTAACGTGCTACGTTGTAGGTTGCTGTATATTCATTTGCAGGTTCTGAGTCACGGCACGTAATTTTGCTTTTTGCAGGCTGCCATGGAAAGTGAAAAGGGGTCATTTATGGCCGCAGGCTGGCCGGATTATAATTAGAAATCCTATTTTTTAGTAGCACACGTTACTGCTTTGCAAATCTAGATTGTTAATGGCAAATCTTATTACGTCTATATCCTTTAATGAGAAATATAAAGTAGATGGAGTGTATGCCAATTTTTAAAAAAAATATGTTTACACTGTGAAAGGTGGTTCTTAAAGGAACATTTGCTTTGTTTACGAATGGCGTTTTTTTTTTGGTAGGACAGCTAATAAGGAAATTTGCAAACGGAAATGAGGAAAGAGGCACCAAACAGTAATATGTGGGGGGTAGATGGACGGCAGAAAATGTTGTGCGTTTGTTATTTGTAAGGTAGGGGCAGTGTTTCTCATGCTCCTTCATTACAGCAGTGGTGCTATTTCTTGGGGAGGAGGGACGGCCTTAGCTGATGTCGTTTTCAGATAACTAGAACTTTTGCTAACAGTATGTAATGTGTACTACATTGGTAATGGCTGACTACCAATACGTGTTGGAGCTGTGCAAGGAAAATGTTGAAGGTGGACATTCCTACATCAATATAAAATGTATTACCACGCTGTCCACGAGGAATACATCTTATTAAGTTTGATTCTCGGACACGTCACCGTGCTGTACGCCAGCATATGGTCATGTGGCATTCTCGGAAAGGTGTGTAATTAAGTCAGAAGTTACTTTACATTATGGTTATGTGCCACTACTAAAAAGCGATGACCTTAGCAAAAAAACGTTCTTAAAGGGACAGTATGGTTAAGTTGAGTTGCCCTACTAAAAATCTGTGAAATTCAGTAAAAAAAACTTTGTTAAAGGGACGTTATGATTAAGTTGCACTAATAAAAACCTAAGAAATTCAGTAAAAAAAACCGTTGTTAAAAGGACGTTATGGTTACAAGTAAAATCTAAAAACCCCTGGAATTCACCAGTTATGGTAAACTAAGCAACCATAACTCACGCCACCACCGTGCCCTGCTAAGACTAACACCCAGGACATCAATGAAAACATGAAAACACACAGACACCAGGTCAAAATATGCATTTAGACATGAAGAATATTACATTTACAGACGATTCATGCATGTAGAACATACCATAGGCAATGTACAAGCTGAATACAACACTAATAGTATTCATTCGTAGCTCACAGATATCAAAATGTAAGAGAAAGGGGTATCCATTTAATCTAAAATGGAAGCAGCAGTCAGCCTCTGTAAGACATGCAATCCTTAAAGACTTTCAGAGAGCAATATGCTGAATTAATAAAATAACAGATCCTTGAAGAGCTCCGACAGTGAAATGAAGGCCTCAGCCAAGTTTGCCAAGGAATTAGTTAGGTGTCTTCCCAGAACACCAGGTTCAGGCTGGCAGTGAAATCTGGTATAAAAAGGAATTAACAAGCATGAAATACAGATCTTAGCAGTGTCTCTCAAGGTTTTTTTTTATAAACTCAACTTGGCATGAAGCAAGGGAGAGATAGCAAAGAACAGGATTGCCAATCAGAATGCAGCAAGGCAATGGCTTCAGTGCCTGGCACTGTCACACTCTAGTTTCAAGAAAATGAAATCTAGTTAATGTATTTTTCTAGATAATTCTGCTGATCAGCAAATGGTGATGTCACAAATGGGTGGTGTAGGTGCTTGTTGCAGGAAGTGTATTTGACAAGTCAAAGGAGGACAATGTATTTCATCTATATACACATGTTTTGCCTGCCCACAATGTAGCTGATATGTATTTATATTAATTCTGTGGTTTATGGTTATAAAAAGTGATCTGATTGAAGGGGGAGTTGAGAACGTTTTCAGTAGTACATAACTTGCAGGACTGCTTTGTGGGATGCATTTAAAGGCCTCAAACAGAAGTCCTTTCACATGAACAGCTGGGTTTTAAACACAGAACCAAAAAACAGCTTGCCCTGTTTTTATTTTTCAAGTAAAATTGAATAGACATGTGTACCTGTCATTACCAAAGGAAAAGCACCATTTTAATTTCAAAAGAAGGAGGAATCAAAGATCCCTTTCATGTGGAAAACCAGATTTTTAAATAGTGACACAAAAACAGGCTTGCATAGGTTTGCGCAAATAAAAGCAGTTTAAATATGAAAATGTATCACTGCTCACATAAAAATGTCACAAAGAAATCCCTCACTGCCAGTTTGGATTTTTTATAATTACCAACTACAATAAAGTTTCCTGCTCAAGGTGTCAAAATCCAGTCTTCTCCAGACCTGCTGTCTATGAAGGCATTGACTGCAGGAGAAGTTCCCTTTGGCTGGAACATGACCAATATGTGTCAAAATGGGGGCAAACACTTCAAAGAGCAAACTTCCAACACAAAGAGACTGATAAAAGAAAATGTGGGTGCAGGCTGATTCAGTGAAAACAAACGGCCAGAAGGCAGGAGAAGGACAATTTTTCCCACATGAAGATTCACACTTATTTTAAAGGACTATTATCATTTAGGCCTTTTTCTCAGCAACCATAAGGCAGATTGATTTCATCTATGTACCATTTTTATAGTTAATTTTTAAGGGATTTTGGAGATATAAATTCATGGACCTATAATGGCTATCTAAGATACATTTCTGGCTGATCTGAATATGTTCAAAATGTGAGAGTTGGTGAGATTGTGGAGAATAGCAATATGGGTAATAACGTACACGTGCATAACTGTTATGCTTTTTATGTAAAGTGCAGAAACATGCCACATGGACGTGCTATATGGTAAAGACCTGGTAGTTTACTTATCTAATTCTCCATGATTAGCTAAATCAGAAAATATTAATATTATTTGGGTTGCTAGTAAAATTATGAAGTTGTTATACATAACTAGTTTTTGCCAAAAATGTGAAAGGAGAACACATGGTGATTACACATGGGAATTGCCATATGATGTTCCAGGCTCCTAAACCAATCCTGACATGGAGGCTGGGTTTGGAAGGAGAGAGAAGGGTAACTGTCCAATCCTAGTTGCAGGAATTATTCCACAAAATTGTAAAATTGGTTGTGTTATCACTGCTATATAAGGGGGACTGCACTAGGAGGAGTGGGGACAGACAACAGACAGGAGACAGACAGGGCTGATGAAACTTACCATCTGATAGCTGTAAGGAAGCACCAGAGGATGTTGCTGAGAGTGCATCTGGGTGGAGCTTTCTATTTCTAGAAAGGCCACAAAGCTGACTGGGTCCTATGGTGTAGAGCGGGAGGTCATCTTTGAGAGTGGAGTGACCAGACCCCTGCCTTATCTTTCCAATGCGTCCTGAGATGCAGCTGGCATTCGTGAATTTTTAACAGATGCTTTCTATGTAAGTAGAACTGAGCCCTGGGAAACCAAAAGGTGGGGGAGTCTGTGTGCCTTGAATCCTTTCCCTTTAAAGTGGGTGTTAGGGGGGAAAACTGTGTAGATCCTTAGCTTATTTAACTAAAAATATTAATTTAATGTATTCCCCATTTGACAGAACACTATGGGGTGAATTTGATTAAAATTCGAAATTAACAAAGCCCACTTCCCAATGTGCGCTGAAAACTATAGTTTAACATTTAATTGGGTAATCCATTTTGTCCTGCTGACCCCGACTTCTTTAAGGAAGAGGGGTGTCTTTGTTCTTAAAACAGTCCAACCTTTTTATAGAGATTCCCCAATGCAGGCCTGTGAGTGGACAAGGGTCTGAAAACCAAAATTCCCCAAATCATTCTAATGTTTCTGTCCGACTTTCCCAACACAGACCAAAGCAGGAGGGGTCTGAAAAACAAATTGCTAAATCACACTGTGTTTATTTCAAACCAAAAGTATGAGTAAAATCATAATTGCCATATGTCTTTGTACCAATCTTGAAATACTACTGCTGTCCTTTTAAGCCTTCAGGAAAATCAAAATCTCACAACACTACATGATAATTGCTTTCATTAGTGTTCGGTCTAAATATTTCTTGAAGTGAAATTTGCAGAACGTGAAGAATTGCGATTGTGTTCTTTTCAAATCACTTTTGTATTTTATTTATGCTGAGAGAATTTGATTGTGTTGTGCCACGGATAGTGTTTGACATTGTCCTGCTAATTTCTATTACTTTTATTTCAATAAATACCAATACATGTCCCATGCACTGGCCTGGTTCTTGGCTCACTGTTAGCTCAGGGGGAAGCATCCAAGGGGAATGATGTCTCTGAAATAGGGCTGAATAAAAGAATCTGATAAACAGTTTGTTGTGTCACACCTTGATTAAGAAGGAAGGAAATCCCTGTGATGAGGGTGGCCTCTCAGTAAACCGTTACAGCTTGTGATGCTGAATGTGGTGGGGTTGTGCGTTAATACATCTTTTGTTTCCTGAAAGATGCTCATTTAGTCTGTGGAAGTGTATTAGATTTATTTTTGAGAGTGTGTCTGGATGGCAGCTTCTTAACACCACATTGATCTTGATCCTATTAATTGATCTTTGCTCACAAGGGTTAGGCCTACGAATGCTGCCCTCTAAGACTTGAGATGTGTGAAAACTGAAATATTCTTTCTGGCCAGGGATCTGTGACCTTTGGCTCTCTAGATGTTTTGGACTGCAACTCCATGAGTCCAAGCAAGCACATTCAATGAAGAAGTATTATAAAGCATTTGTCCAACACATCTGGAGAGCAGCATGATGCATCCCCCTACTCTAACCTGCAGCAACACTCTTATATTAATTTTCAAATTATAAATCATAACTCCAGATAGGGATGTTTGATCATTCTTTGTAATTAACATGATTATCTACTCTGTATTTTTAAATACACACTTCCCCTCGAAAGAGTAAACTTTGATAGCTCAACCTAATTAACCCTAGGTGAGCCAAAGAAAGTTACATGATAGTTTGTTTTGCTGTGAAAGGTAAAACGATTCCCTAATCATAGGTGTGGGAAACCTCCTAAAACTGTTGAATGTCACCATCATAGTGATGCAGGAGTTGTGATTGGTAGCTTGAGACGTGTATGCCTTCAATGGGCTTTCATAGATGGAAGAAGCCTGATGTCTTTTATACATCATGATCAGCCATATCCATCTACTTATTGTTGTCTCTGTGTAAGGTGTAAGGTAGCCATTCTGAATAATCATGGTTACATGCGTTGATCATGCCATCCACGTATGCAATGTGTGCGGCAGACCTGGGCTTCGCGGGATACGTGCACATTCATAGAGTGCCACTTCTTCCTGTTGTGAAACGGTTGCTTTTTCACCTGGAGAGTCACTAGCAAAATGCTTGTAAAATCCAGGATTTCTACCTCATTTGAGATCCTGTTCATGCTGTAAAATCTGTATCTCGAAAGGCAATGCATTGTCATACATGTCTCTATATGGTACCCATTTTCTAGGTAATGTTGGAAAGGAATGCTGTCTGGGACATTACATGCCACATGTCCACAATGTGCCGGAAGGACCTTTGGCACAGAAATACAATAGGCATACAAACATTGGGGTGGGGAGTAGCTGTCGGCATCTGGAGTGATAGCTTTCCATGTCCTCTATTCTATGCTGCACACTTGATGTAATGTTTGATCTGTCTGGGCAATTCAATGTGAAAAACTAATGGCGTGCGCATACATGGTACCTGCGTTTCACAACCAACGATGTGCTTCCGGTCCCCTCTCTTACCACAGTTCTCCCTGCCTGGCA
Organism: Ambystoma mexicanum; assembly: GCF_040938575.1. Taxonomy (NCBI): domain Eukaryota; kingdom Metazoa; phylum Chordata; class Amphibia; order Caudata; family Ambystomatidae; genus Ambystoma; species Ambystoma mexicanum. Next base: position 697,234,680 of record NC_090935.1, on the reverse strand, counting down.
CCTTGAACAGCAAAGTGTTGGTCCAGCAGTACAACCTCTACTTCCCAACAGGCTACATAAAGGTTTCTCTAGTGTGGTGGGTTTCAAGGGGGTTTTGGCTCCAGCATTTCCAGCTGATTCTTGGAATGTGTCAATTACAAGTTAGATCTGTCAGTCATAAATATGACTGTTTTAAATGTTTTTCCCCCCCAAAGGAATACTCTATTGTGTACCACCGTGCCATATTTACCTTAACACTTACCATCATGTGTAGCCAATGTATTCGACCGAATATTATGCAAAAGGTTGTACTGTGACATTGTAACTCATAATGTGAGTTCTGAAGAAAAACGGGTTTATTCACCCCACATCCTAAATACAGCAGGGTTTACACGTTTCAAATAGTTGCCCATGACAATCTGGTATTTTTCGGTGACCTGGATACATTTTGTTCCAAATGTTTCATCATAAGGCATCCTAAAATAGTTGTTTGGAACAATACAGTATCCGTAGTGCCTTTAGATTATTATGCGGTAATAGAGGCTTACGCTTTAATTCAATGCTTAGTGACTTCAACGACATCACCTCATTTACTATCTGTCATGCAGTGGGAGAAAGATATTTTTCATGTTTCATGTTCCCAAACCACGCTCTCAAATATTTTGCAGTTCGAACTATCAAATTATAGGTGACATTTCTGAAACACAAGAATTACCACTGTATACTAACCAAGATTTCATTGACAATAGAGAGTGAGCAGAGGTCGAAGGTGAGCGAGAGAGAGATTTAATAAGAGCGAAAGAGAGAGGGGAACATGGAAAGAGGACAACATAAAGATGCAATAGAAAGAGCGAGAGAGAGAGCACACAGGATGTTGGGATGTTCCTGAAACAAAGGGGGCATATCGAAGGAGGGGAAAACAAGAGAGGGACGGCTAGCAGAGGGAGCTATAGAAATGAACAGAGAGTGATGGAGAGGGATCCAGAGAGAGAAAGCACGGCGGAAGTTGGAGAAGGAAAGTAAGAAGCCAAGATAAATATTGCACAGAGTGATGCTATCAATCATATGTCTCACACAAGCCACACTCAATGTTTCCATTTTACTCTGCCTCCCCCAAAGCATCACTCAATTGCATGTGTGTTGTTTACTCACTTCAAGAGACACTGAATAATATCTCCCTCTTCCCTGAACCTCTGGTTCTTTCTCTAACAAATAGCACAAGGGGGTCCGTGTGTCACACACGTGCCCTCAGAGATTCCCTGCTTCTACACCTCATTCTCCGGCCACATGTTATCCAATGGCACGCAGTTTGTTCTCTCCCTTCAAGAACTGAAAATTAATGGTATATTCTGCTTTCCTTATTCTCTGCTACTTCCTTCAACAAATAATGTGAAGGCATGTTTCTCACAACTGCCTTAGGGATTCCCTCCTACTCCTAATCTTCCCAGTTCCAGTACTCTTATGAACTCTTATGTTTGATATTTTGCTACAAGTCTTTCCCTCGCATTGTGTTTGCCTGTTCACGCTTTCATTGAGCCCAGGCCTGGTCTCTCTCTGCCCTTGCATCCTTAACATGTGATTAGCCAGTGATAGGGTTCACCTGGAATTTGGGTGGGCTTCTATACTTGGCTTTCCACGTCCTACCTTTCCTCAGTGAATAGGATAATGTCTTCCTTTTTGCGAGGCTGGAAATGTTCCTCTATGTCTATGAGGGCTTTTAGCTCGTTGCAACTTGACAGCCTGCATCACTTCAAACTGGGTAAGGAACATGTGTATGGGTTATCTCAGGCCTGCAACATACTAAGGGATAATGGTCCTTATGTGTAACCATTGTACACCAAGGAATGAGAGCATGGCTCATCCAATCTTCCAGGTGGATTAACACTAATGCTAGTAATGTTAATCCGACACGTTGAGAAGCAGTCAGTAGGCCGGCAGATGATTGTCAGACGCTGTATTTCTCATATTACCCTTTCAAAGCCTGGCAGGTAACTTCCACATCCTATCATTCCTGCTGCTTTCTCCTACACATATCACATAAGTGTCTCAAATAAAAACTATCCTCTGGGAAACTCTCCTCCACCTTTTCTTCCATAGCATGAAACACAAGCTAAACACAGCTTTGTTCACATTACACATGTGCTGTATGCATCAATGTATAGTTTTCGTTTATTTTATTTATCCATAACCTTTGTACAACGCCCGAACCATGGGGTATCACAGCGTTTGGTACAGAGTACAGAATTAGGTCACTTGCAGACATCTTTCATACTTATTGAAAAGCCATGTCTTTACAAGTTTTGTAATACATCATATGATAGCTCATTTCTGGTGTCCATGGGGAGGGGGTTCCAGATGGTTGGTGCGGTGACCCCAACGCTGTAGCCTGCAGCCCTTTTACTTCTAAAGCGGGGAGTGACCAAGGAAATTGTGGCATTAGATCTGAGAACTCGACCTGGGGGTTTCTGGAATAGTGTGTCGTTGAGGTAAGTGGGTTCTACTTTATAAATGCATTTGTGCACAAGAGATAGAGTTTTAAACTCGATTTGTGCTTTGACTGGCAGCCAGTGTACCTCTCGTCTAATGGCAGAGATATGGTCAGACAGCGTAAGCCCAAGTGCTGCTTGCAGTGCTTTATTCTGCAGCAGCTGTAGTTTGGGTAGGTTAGTGGCTGAGGTGCCTATGAGGAGCATGTTGCAATAATGCAATTTTGATCAGATGAGAGCAGGTGCAAGTGGGAGGCAGTTGATCAGAGTGAGAAAATGTCTGCTCAGTGAAATGAGCCACAAGGAATAGGCCCTGGCAGATGCCAGTGCATGTATGCGTTTCGTCATGGTTAGCTCTGCTTCAAGGTGTACTCCCAAGGTTTGTACCTGTTTCAGGACAGGGATGGTGGTGTCATCTACACAGAGGGAGGAGAAGGAGTGGTCTAGGTCTTTTAGGCAATTGGGAGAGATGGCAATGAGGAGCTCGATTTTTAAGTCTAGTAATAGGAGAATGCCTAAGTGGCCTGAGTCCCTGATGAGGTCCATTTGGTGTTTAAGGTCCAGGAGTGCTGTTTCTGTGGAAGGTTTTGGACTGAAGCCTGATTGCCTCCGTCCAAGCAAATGATTTAGCTCTAGAAAATGCTAAAATTGTCTGTAGGCCATTCGGTTCAGTATCTTGAGAAGAAAGGGGACTGTTGTGATTGGCCGGTAGTTGGTCGCAATGGAGTGGTCGAGAGATTTTTTATTTTTGAGGAATGAAGTAAGGTTTGTACCTGTTTCAGGACAGGGATGGTGGTATCATCTACACAGAGGGATGATGAAGATTGGGCTAGGTATTTTAGGCAATTGGGAGAGATGGCAATTAGGAGCTCGAGTTTTAAGTCTATTAATAGGAGAACGCCTAAATGGCCTGAGTTCCTGATGAGGTCCATTTGGTGTTTAAGCTATTTAAGGAAATGTTTTATTTTGAGTAATGGTGTCATCCATGCTGATTTAATATTGGGTGGAACTTCATTGGTTAGGAAGGAAGCATAGACGAAGTTCATGATGATAAGTGCCAAAGTGGGTGCACATATTTTCAGTATATGGGCTGGGCAAGTGTCACCTTTGCAGTTGGATGGTTTAGTGCAAGGATGGTGGCAAGCACTTCCTCTTGTAGGACTTAGTTGAACTTGAAAAGAGAAATGCTGGAGGGGTGGGCCTTCGGGAGAGGTTTAAGGGTGATGAGGGTGGGTGATTTGGTGACCAGATTGGCTTTCTTGGTACTGATTTTCACCTGTAGAAAGTCATTCTGTGAGCTAGGGCGTCTTGTAGAGTGGTGCACCAAGTTTTGTCTGTGAGGGCGGTGGTGAGGTGGGCATTGGGGTAGGGGTACCTAGCTCTCTCAGGATAACAGAGAGTTCTTTGGTGTTCGAGCCTGCGTTATTGATGCTCTCATTAAACAAATTGGCTTTGGTGGTGATGAGAGCAGCCTTGTATTTGTGTACGGCCATGGCGAGGACGATACCGTTGCTAGGGTAGGGCTTCTTTTTGCAGAAATGTTCCAGAGCTCTTTTGTTCCTATGCAGGGAGATGGGGTCATCGTTGAATCAATTGTTGTCTTACTTTATTTAGGTATTTATGCCTGGCTAGAGTCGTGTTTTCAATGGTGATTTGTTTAGCAATATCATAGGTTTCAAGTTAGGGTAGGGGGGCCTGAATCCAGAGTAGCCATCAGGGTGGGCCTTAGAGCCTCATGCAACAATTTTCTGGTGTATCTGACAAGTATGGTACTCAGCTTGTGTATCAGGGATGTAATGGGGTGGAGGTGCCCAGTTTGAAAAGGATTAAGATGCAGCCTGACCATGGGATTTCATTGATGGCAGTGATGTCTGCAGTAACATTGGTTGTGAGAAGCCAATCAACACAGACTTTGGGGTGTGTAGGGTAGTCTATTAGTTGGGTGAAGTTCATGTCTTCTAGGGAAAGAGCTAGGGAAGTGTCTTTGTGGTCAGACATGTCTTTAAATTCCAAGTTAATGTCACCTTGGATAATGCATTTGGTGGCAGTTTCAGTCTGAGGATTTCATACCTAGGTGTGGTGGGGATGAGGCAGGCTCTAAGTTGCAGGGGGAATTTGGGAATAAGTGCCACTCCACTTCCAATGGCATTTAGACGGTCGGCCCTGAGGATGGTGTAATTGGGCAGAATGGCTAAGGAGAGGACAGGGCCAGAGGCGTCATGGAGCCAGGATTCTGTGGTGGCTAGGAAGCCAAGTTGGTGTTCCTGTATAAGGTCATGGATATCTGTAGCATGGTCTCCCTGTGATCGAACATTCAGCAGGGCACCTGTTAAGGCAGTTAGGTTGTTCAGACAATGGTTGTTGCAATTCCAATGTGGGCGGAGGTGAGTGGGGCTTAAAGGGGATCGGATGCGTGGAGGGACTACTGTATCCAAGCATTTGTTTGTTAGTGGAGAAATGTGGCTGATGGGCTGTTCTAGCTCTAAGTCTCGCCAGCCGAGAATCACCCAAGCAAGGCTGGGTTTCTCTTAGATGTGCAGGAGGATGGAAAGCTGGCTGGCTGTGGGGGCTGAGTTGAAGGGAGGGCAGGAATGGTGTAGGACAGGGAATTGAAGATGTACACGGGTAGGACGTAGGAGTAGTTGCTGTTAGCCAAGACCTTGCTAGTTTGATTACCTGTGATCAGACATATTACCTCCGCTGCAGCCTCTAGGGCATAGGTGGGGTGTGCAAAACACTATGTTGTCACTCATGGGTATAGGATTGGCAGGAAGACATTCAGTGAGAAGTGAGAAGATGACTGAGCATAATGGAACCCGTGTTTTGGTAGTAACCTCACTGGGAGTTAAAAACACGTGGGCAGGCCGATAGTATTAGGCTGCAGGTCCATCCTGAAGCCAATTTTTTAAGACACCTTTTTACATACAAACCAGCGGGACTGCTACGGGCACAGCCTTCGCCCCGAGCATGGCCATAATATTTATGGCTGAATATGAACAGATCCACGTTCTGAATAGCAACAACCCCTTTCACGACAAGATACATCACTGGTACCGCTATATAGATGACACCATCCTTATCTGGAAAGCTGACAAGCACACCTTGGACAATATCCTGACATGGCTGAAAAGACAAACACAGGAAATCAAGTTTGCAAGGACCAGCAGCAATGCAGAGATTAACTTCTTTGACCTCGTCATAAAACCATCAAACGGGGTCCTCGCGTGTTCTCTGTTTATCAAGGAAACAGACAGGAACACCATTTTACATTACAAAAGCAACCACCCAAAGAATCTTCAGGATAACCTTCCATATGAACAGTTTCTCCGCCTTTGCAGAAACTGCACAGAGATGACACAGTACCAAAAACATGCCAACATTCTGCAAGAAAATGACATGCAAGGGGGTACCCCAAAAAACTCCTCAGCCATACCAAAAAGAGAGCCAAGTATACACCAAGAGAATCCCTGCTGACACCCAAAAACTGAATCAGCGAAGAAGACGATGTCCACATTCGGTCCGACTACTGCCAAACTGAAAGGACTCATTAAAAAGTTTTGCCCTCTTGTTCAATTTAGCTTACTGAAAGAGAAACCTCCTAGAATGGCACTGAAATGCTATAAAAACATTAAGGACATGTTGACCAACGCAATAATGAGCAAGAAGAACACCAGATCCTTAACCTGGGACATGAGGGAAATTAAAGGTCATCACCCCTGTGGGATGTGCTCATGTTGCAGGTTTACCAGAAAAATTTCCTCCTTCCAGATTCAAGACAGGGTCTGGAACATCCAACACTTCTCTAATTGCAAAACGACTAATGTAATCTATGCAATAGAATGCCCTTGTGGACTAAGATACATTGGACAAACTAAAATAAATGTATACAAAAGAATAGGGGAGCACAGGTCTATTATTCGATGTAGAACTCTATCAGCCCCCCTGGTGTCACACTATGTTGAGTTTCAACATGGCCCTAACGATTTACTATGGTGGGTCCTTGACACAGTATCCACCTCCTCCAACACCACCAGTGCCCTCAACCACAAAGAGGCCTGGTGGATGGTCAAACTTAACTCGATAACTAATGGCTATGATGAGGCTACACCCAGCAGCACATACAGGTAGTAACCTGCCCCAGTGATCATCACCTTTGACCACGGGTCCAGCACTCCCGCCTACCCTTCCGATTAGACACTGCCCCGTTGCCCTTGTTTAAATATGCCATTCTATTCTGGGTATACAATCTTACACCACTTCTCTAATTGCCAGTCGCCTGGCATACTGTTTAGGAATAGCAGTATTTGCACAACAGCCCTAACAATTTTAAAAAACCACCAGTCCCAAAGCACACCGTCAGCCTCATTTTAAATGGGGTGGTGGAGCAAATGGAATTGTACATTCAAGGTGTTGTTTCTGTAAGCCTCCAATTCCTGTGCTTTCGTATTTTACTGCATTGACAAATTGACAAATTGGAGGAGTCGATCAACACAGAGATTAGAGCTCTGCCATTCTGACCTCCTCTTTCATATCTGTGCACTTTGTTTTATGACTTCATGAACTTTTCATGCAGGGGTAAAACAAGTTGATTTATACGGAATCTGCTTTGTTGTAGCACCTGCTAAATAGCTGGTGGGTTTCAGAGAAAATCCATTAATAAATCCAACCTGCAAAGGGTAATTTGCAGTTGGTAAATATGTTTTTAAAAAAGAAGAATATACGCGATAAGTCTACAGCTCAGTGGACTAATGCATCCACTATAGGGGCCTGTGTTTGAACTTGTGATCACAGGTAGGAATCCCAACATGTCCACTCAGCCGTTCATCCTTCCGAGGTTGATACAATGAGTATCATTAAGTTGGGTAGCAATAAATATCTGTTATATGTCAATAGCGCCAAGAGGCGCCTCTGCGGGTGAATGTGTGCTCTACAAAAACACCTGTTCTGTAATCTTATAGGCACGCTTTCCTGGTATTACTCTTCATATTTGCACTCCATGTTTAAGAATGAAAGAAATTACATCCAGGAGACCCACCAGCACCTAGGTCCTAATGTTGGTGGTTCCCTGCGTGCAATGTGCATTTAATGTAAAAGGACTCCCAGTGACATTGTCAGTATGAGCTTTTAGCAGACCACATAAACAGGGGTGGGAATAATTAGGAGGATCAATGAATATAAGTACTGTGCTGCCACCCTTTATTTCTAAAAGCACCATGACCAGTACACCTGCAAAAATGCTTAAAGATTTCTATGGTTCTAAGAAATGGGCCTCAAGTTGGATATGGTTGCCACACCAAAAAGTTTGGAAAGAGCTGATCTGTTAAGCACTGTGAGGACTTGCCACCTGGAATGGGTATAGGAGTCCTGGCTTTTTAAAAATGTTTATTGGCAAGTAAAATGATGCAGGTAATTCCATTTTAGGAAGGGAAATTGTTGATTAAATTTCCCTTTCATAAAACCCCATGCCAAAAAACATACTGTACTCCTGTGCACTGCTGCCTCAGTAACCTCATGGCAGCACCTGCCCTACAGTGGCAAAGAGCAGGTTCAGGTCACATGTGCCCTCTTGACAGCTGCAGTGACAACCAAGTCCCTGCAGTGCAGTGGCTCCATTTATAACTATGAGGATAATGTCCTGGTGGTACGGTAAACTGTAAATATAAGCCATTCCAGAGTTTAGGTATGGTGGACAGCATCTCTCATAGTTATCCCAGCCACATTAAATACATTTCACCCATGTGTCAGCCCTGTGGAAAAAGTTTAGCTGTGGAAGTGTTATGTGAATTTGTTCCAGACACGGCTTCCTCTGCCCGCTGGCAGGACTGTAGACTTGGGGGTTTGCCTCTCTTTGTTCCATTGTAACACCCTTCTGCAGGGACAGCAATCCACAGGAATAAGACTCACGCTCATGGGAGTACGAACAGCCAAGATTCCTTTCTTTTTAATGCTGACCAACTGTGAGGAGTGATTCAAGTGTGCTCGATGGTGAGCAAACCTTCTGGACCCTGCAAAGCTGCCTTAGGCTTACATTGTTCTATGAACTGCCATTTGCTGTTTGACTCCGCATCATTTTAAGAGCGTTATTTCCTCAGCTTGAACCAACAACTTACTGCTGCCTTGCATTGCTCAAGTCACCATTCAAAGCACCAGCTTCTTCATCTCAGCTCCTGTTAGTCAATCGACCCAACCCCAGTGTCTCCTAAACAATGATCTCTGAGCTTCCGCATTAAATTGACTCACATGCGCATTGTGGTACCAGATCAACTGCTGTCGAACCTCGACTGCCAATTGAACCTAGTGACCACCCGATCCGCACACAGCCCAAGTAAATGCTTTGAGAACACAGCTACCTTCCGTTCGATCCTGACCCGATGCAAGCTTGACGCTGGACGATCACAACGCTCACATCCTCGGATGGAAGAGAACCCACAAATGATGCCGAGTAGCCGGGTTCAATGCTGTTGTACCGCCAAGAAATTTTCAAAGGTATTACTGACTGATATCTGCCAATATGGTCCATCTTTTTGCCCTCTCTTTTTGAACATTGTGATCTTTTAATTGCCTTTTATCCCTGTCTCATTACCCTCAGGGCTGAACCTTTCTTATCTTTGCACATGCTGTGTTCCTTCTGCGTGGGTGGGTTTTAAAGTGTTTTCTACTTCTAATTAGTTAAAATTGCACACAGTGTGGTTGATTAAAGAATATTCGTTATAGAACCTTAATTGGACATTCCTTGTTGGACCGTTATATTTGACTGCTTGAGTTGCTACTGAACCACATTCACACCCCTCTTGAGAATATAGACTTTCCTCTGCCCACGTTACTAAAAAAGTCTCTTAACTGTGCCTGCTTTACCTTTATCATTGTATTGCCTCTTGGTTTTTAGAGGTCTGAGGGCTGAGTGGGTGTTTTACCCCATACTCATCCTTGTACTCCTGCAGGGCAGAAGTCAATTCGTATTTGTATTTGTATTTATTTATTTGTATTGCGCACCCTGCCAAGGGCATCAGGGCGCATGTTTGGAAAGATAGTTACAAAAAGTGTTACATAGATAGGTACAGATTGCATTTTAGTAGACATATTTACATAAAGGAATAAGAACATGCATCAGCAATAATACAAGGAATAGATATACAGTATATACAGTGAGTGGCCTGATAGCGGGTGACCACTGCATGAATTACAAGGCAGAGGCCAATGCATCCTGTTCGTGAAGCCACCGTTTAGTTTTGTTTTTGAAGGATTGGATGGCTGGGACATTCCTAAGATCATTGGGAAGGGAATTCCACAGCTTAGCAGCCAGAACTGGGAAACTTGCGCCTCTAGCTGTCTGAAGCTTGAAACTGGGGATGGTTAGTGTGTGCGCCTGAGTACATCTCAGTGGTCTGGAGGCTGTATGTTGTGTGAAGCGAGTGGACAGGTAAGAAGGTGCAGCGTTGTTTTGTGCCTTGTGTGTTAAAACAAGTGTTTTGAGTGAGATGCGAAGTGTAATGGGTAGCCAGTGTAGGTTGCGCCTGGTAGAGGAGATGTGTGAACGCATGGGGATGTTGAGAGCGGCCCTAATGGCGTTGTTCTGGGTGACCTGGAGTTTATCGAGGTTTCTTTGGCTGGTCCCTAGGTAAAAGGCGTTACAATAATCAATTTTGGACATGATGAGGATCCTGGCTAGGATCTGGCAGTTGTTCATTTTTAGGAAGGGGCGGCACGCTGTGATGAGTTTACATGTGTACGATGATGCTGAGACTACTGAGTTGGTTTGTCTATTGAGAGAGAGAGTGGAATCTAGGTAAATTCCAAGGGTTTTTGTGACGTTGGTGACTTCAATAACATTTCCATCAATAATGAAGGAGTTATATTTGGGGTCAAGTTTGATAAGTTTGGACTGAGAGCCTAGGATGAGTAACTCAGTTTTCTCATCGTTAAGATAGAGCCCGTGGTGTGCCATCCAGGCCTGGATGACTGAGTAGACTGAGTTGAGTGCGTTGACATTGGTTACATAGTCGCCAGTGTTAGGGATGAGTATCTGTGTGTCATCCACATAATTTGTGTACGAGACACCCAAATAGTCAAGAATATCAAAGAGCGGTTTAGTAAACACGTTGTACAGCATGGGCGGTACGCAAGAGCTTTGTGGAACTCCGCAAGGGACATGCGCTGGGTCGGCCGCAGCTGAGGACGAGAAGACCCTTATAGATCTATTTGCCAGGAAGGAGCTGATCCAGGAAGTAGCTGCGTCGGAGAAGTGAGCGGCTATCTTAAGGTGATGGCAGAGGATTTGGTGATCGACCAAATCGAATGCAGCAGAGAGGTCGATGAGGAGCAAAAGAGCTTGTTTGCCCTTGTCTTTCAGGTCCTCGATTTGGGTTTTCAAGTCAATCAGGGCAGTCTCAGTACCGTGTCTTGGACGGAAGCCAGATTGTCTAAGCCCTAATAGGTTGTTGGTATCAAGATAGTCCTGGATTTGAAGATAGGCTGCACGATCCAGGATTTTGAGTAGGTAAGGTACCGTGGTGATGGGCCTGTAGTTGGTGGGATTGCTGGGGTCAAGGTTAGATTTTTTAATTAGGGGATGACCCATGCATCTTTGAGGTTATCGGGTACTATACCCGATGTGAATGAGGACTGCCGCAGGACAGGCGTCACCTTGGCAGTTGGAAGGCTTAAGCTTCATGATTATGTTTTCAACTTCCTTGGTGGTAAGGTGTAAGAAGCTGAAAGGTTTGAATGCATGCTTCGGAGCGTGAGTATTGTAGGACTGGGGGTTGCCCTTTGAATCCGAGAGGTGGCTTTTTTTGCAGTTCATTTTGGCTTGGAGCAAGGCAATTTTGTTTAGTAGAGCTTTTTGAATATTGAAATATTGGAATCCAATGGAGCGACTGGGGACTCTAGTTCCTTAAGGATCTTAAAGAGTTCCTTGGTGTTAGATTGCGCTTATGTGATCCTGATGTTGTACACTTCTTTTTTGGCCGCTATGATAGCTTCTTTGTAAGTGAGGGAGGCAATTGTAAGGTTATTGTGTAGGTGAACTTTTCCAATGTGACTCAGCTTTTCTTTTGGCTTTACGCAATTCGCGTAGGTGAGGGGTAAACCATGAGTTGAGATGATTGCAGGGTTTTTGTTTGCGAAGTTTGAGTGAGGCAATAGTGTTGAGAGCTTTTAGCATGACACGGTTGTAAGTGTCAACTAAGGCAGTGGGGTCCGAGCAGGTGGAGGAGGCCGAATTCAGTAACGGGAGTATAAGGGGGATTAGTTTCTCGACCATAATATCCATCTTGTTTCGAGTATAGGTTGGCAGGCAATGTTAGGTTTGTCTGTGGGTGGGCTAGAATTGATGGAGAATATTATTTTATGGTGATCAAACCACGCACATGGTGTCACAGAAGTTACCTTTAGTGCACAGTTCATGTCTGAAACCCAGTCAAGGGTGCGACCCTTGATATGGGTGGGTACATTAACATGTTGGGTAAGGCCGAAGTCAGCCAAAACACTGGCTACGTCATTGGCTTTGGCATCATTTATGTCCTTGTAGCCTAAGTTGAGGTCACCAAGTATGATGATTTGTGATTTAGGCTTAATGCTAGAGGCTAAGATGGATGAGATGTCCTCAGAGAATGTGGAGATAGGACCGGGTGACCTATATATGAGATGCACTGACGCTGTGTGGTTGGGAGAAATTGGTAGTTTAATCAAACATATTTCAGCTGATGGCAGCTGCATTGTGTTGGTGGGTCTGAGATTGATGAACTCTTGCATATGAATGCTTGGTTTGCTTAGTGTCCCTGTCGCATCTAATAATAGAGAAGTTGTCAGGGATGGCTAGGGTCAGGGCAGGCCCTGAGGCCGCATGCAGCCAGGTTTCCGTGATAGCAAGAGAGTCAAGGTTTTCTGTCACAATGAAGTCTGCAATGTCTAAAGCGTGAGCAGGGACAGCACATGCATTAATAAGTGCACCTTTAAGATTGGTCACAGTGTTGGGATAATTAGCCGTGGTGGTTGCGACAATTATTGATGCCACAGGGGCAATGGTGTTTTTTGTTTTTTCCTTACTAGGGAAGTTCATGTGATAGGACCAGTGATGACATCTAGATGCTAATCTTTGGTTTCTAACTGACGTGTCACAGGGATTGCTCGAGAGGTTAGGCGATGTTGATCTAGTCAGGAGAGACAGTGTAGGTTTATGCGTAGCGGCATTCTGCCTGTATTAGACAGGGTGAGGTGACAGGCAGTTGAGGTAATGTAATTGTACAGGCGAGAGCCAAGCCTGGCATTCCTGATGCTAGTAGGGCAGGGTTGGTTGGGGGTAGGTCTGGTGGTGAAATGATGTAACCAGAAGGCTGGTGCATTTAGGCATGGATTGAGCGAAGTTGAGTTGCAAGAAGGAGGTGCGCCAGGTGGATTTGTAATCGTTGTGGGACACATAGTTGTGTGCAATGTAAAGGAAGTTGGTGTGTGGTGTTGAACAGTAGTGTAGTTGTGCTGTGGGCTTAATATGACCAGAATGGTGAGCAGTACGTAAGGGACGAGATGTAGGCTAGGCAGGTGTGTGATCTTTAAGGTACTAACGTACAAGGCTAAGTGATGCAGGTGTGGTCTGGGGACACAATACATTTTAGTAGATGACGTTGGCTAAGAATTTCAGTAGACTAACTGTGCAGGGTGCGGCAGATAATGCTCGGCAACCTAGCGTGACACAGTGAAATGCCTATTAACGACTAAGTGTAATTAGACATACGATGATCGGAGCAGGCATAATGGGCATTGGGTACTATCTAGCGCATTAGGTACAAGTGCCTTATACTAACCAGAGTAACAGGTAAGTAATGATCTACGTAGGCACAGGGATTGGGCCGTACATTACAGAGGACTGGCACTCAGAAGGTGCACTTGGGATGTACAGTGTTCAGAGTCATATGTATACAGCGTGCTAGTGGTCCATTTTACCAGCAGTACATAGAAAACATAAGTGAACGCTTTACAGGTAATGCATACAAGGCTAAGTGGCTAAGCATTGGTTAAAAAGCGGTAGATGTGGTACACAATATGTAGTAGGCGGCCAGCGTGAACAATGATAGAGGAGGCGGAGATATGCTGGATAGCCTTAAAGAGCAGTATGCCAACAACAATGGTGCAATTGAAATCAGGTCCAAGGCAGAACTTCACCTAGATTCGAGATGTGCTAGAGGGTCTTAATAAGCAGTATGCAAACAACAATGGTGCCATTGAAAACAGGTTGAAGGCAGAACTTCACCTAGATTCAAGATATGCTAGAAAGCCTTAAAATGTGGTAAGCCAACATCAATAGTACACCTAAGATCAGTGTGAAGTCACAGGATTGGCTGGCTTCACAATTGGCTGTATAAGCTGCAAATACAGTCGGGCATGCGCAAGTTTCAGCAGGGTAGTCGAGCACATGGGAGCAGAATCACAGTCATATCCAGTTTATATGAATACACTTACAAACAGATGTTGTTCAACGTGGTTAACCCATTGAGGCAGGCGCTGTGTTAGGAGTTGAAATAGGTAGCAGGTGTGATCTTTAGAGTATAATGCGTGCAGTGAGAGAGTCAGTAAGTCTGAATCTCGGTAGTAGCGGCACACGATATAAGTCAGTGTTAGTGCTGATAATGGGTAAAATGTTTCCTTACTGCAGGCAGTATTGTACCTGTTGATGGGATTCGCAGAGGGATCCACAGCTACCGGAGGAGAGGCAGGGTTTCTAGCCAACAGCCCAAAAGGCAAGGACAGGCTGGGACAGGGGAGTTAGCCTTCGTGCAGGCCTTAGTGCTCGGGCCGGCGATGCTTCAGGGCTTGGAAGATTGGCTGGATAAGAATGTAGATGCGCCAATCAGACGAGGCGGCAGGCAGAGGGTGCCTGTTTAGGAGGTCGATCAGCTGTTGGTGTCGAGTAGTGATGAGCGGCCATCTTGGAATGGCGACGCATGCATACGAAGAGTAGTACTCGGGCAAAGGCAACAGATAAACTCTGGATGGCGAACGTTGTAAGGCAAGAGGGGAAAGCTTGCTCAATGTTGCACAAAGCACATTAAAGTAGCGCTTGAAAATAAAGATGCGGTGACAACACAGAGAATGACGGTGAGCCCACAGGCTTACCTCTGCGTGGGGTGAGAAGCTCCTGCTTCTCACCCAGGCAACGATGCACTGCTCCAGCAGTGTTAGGGGGTCTTGCTCCCTTGATGTCTGATGGAACACAGGCTGGGACAGGGGAAGTAGCCTTCGTGCGGGCCTTAGTGCTCGGGCCGGCTACGCCTCCTGGCTTGGAGGATTGGCTGGATAAGAACGTAGATGCGCCAATCAGAAGAGGCGGCAGGCAGAGGGTGCCTGTTTAGGAGGTCGATCAGCTGTTGGTGTCGAGTAGTGATGAGCGGCCATCTTGGAATGGCGACGGCATGCAAACGAAGCGTAGTACTCGGGCAAAGGCAACAGATAAACTCTGGATGGCGAACGTTGTAAGGCAAGAGGGGAAAGCTTGCTCAATGTTGCACAAAGCACCTTAAAGTAGCGCTTGAATATAAAGATGCAGCGACAACACAGAGAATGACGGTGAGCCCGCTGGCTTACCTCTGCTTGGGGGGAGAAGCTCCTGCTTCTCACCCAGGCAACGATGCACAAGCACCAAAGAATTTTCAGTAATTTCCAGAATGTTCGATAAACTAAGAGCAATATTCACCAGATTTTCACCCAGTTCAGACTTTTCAGTCAGGATCACTTTGCACTCTGGACATCTGGAAATGTGTATTTCCTATTACAAGAATCGAACCACAATTCTTGGCATAAAGAGTGTGTTGGTTAAATTCATCATGTTTGAAATGATAGGTCTTGGCAGGTATTTTATGTGTTAGAAATCTGAAACTAAAGGGCACATTTGTAAACAACAGTCATGGATACATCAACATCTAAAATTGAATACACAGTGTTTACCTTTTTATTGTCAAGAAAAGGCAGAGATAGTAACACATTTAGCGTTTTTCGACTAGGTTGACAAAAACAAACATTAAGAATATACATGCGTGCATGTGGCTGAAAAATAATGTATATAACATTTTCAAATGGGTCCAGTTCCTAATTGATGTTCTTATTTTGCAACGGCGTGGAGAATTATAGAATATATCTTGAAAGGGTAGAAAAGACATGGGACATGATTTACAACG
Source organism: Ambystoma mexicanum (assembly GCF_040938575.1). Taxonomy (NCBI): domain Eukaryota; kingdom Metazoa; phylum Chordata; class Amphibia; order Caudata; family Ambystomatidae; genus Ambystoma; species Ambystoma mexicanum. The sequence goes on along the minus strand of NC_090935.1, from coordinate 697,219,046 downwards.
CGTTTTTCAATGTGGTATTCCCACTGAAAACACGTTTGTAAATCAGGTCCATGATGTTTTTACTTAATTGTCGATCCACGTGTATTGGACATTTTGTTCCTTTGGTTCATTCACATTAAAGGTTTTCTTTTGAAGCGAGCACAAAGTTCCTGGCAGGGAGACAATCTAATTTATCTTTCTCTTAGTTTTTCCATCAATCCAGCCTCTGTGAGAATTGTTTGACAATGAATTCTGAATTGAGTCAGCTTTGTGAAACATGTTTCTGCTGTTATCCTCACCTTTAAACGACAAAAGGGAACTCTGCAGCAGAATCCAGAAAACTGACTGCTTATTTTTGGCCCTTTTTTATGCTGAAATTGCCTCACGTTTTGAAAATACCATGCATTGTGTGCAAACGGAGGCATGACAAAGATGTTAGGCTTTGCAACCCCTCTAAACCAGTGAAGGCTTGCGCAAAATAAGCATTCATTCGCAGGCCTGCCCATTATGCGCTCGTCTTCATTCCGATATGCAGAGAACACCTAGGAGCTCGAGACATGAAAGAATGATTGTCTGCTGGCTTCAGGGATAGAAGCCTAGAAGAACCTCATTTGGGGAGCTGTCCTTAGTAGAGAGATGCAAGTCATTTGTTGTTGCAGCCAATAAGAGGCAGCAGGGTGGAAATGCCCATAGAAAGAAGTGAGTGTGTCTAATCCTCAAATGTCTTTCTATGGGACCTGCTGGAGGTGGGATTGAGCCAGAGATGTTCTAATCAACTTTGCTCCCTGTTACCTACCTCCTGTATCACGGTAGGACCATGAAAGGAGGAGCAGACGAAAGTACAATGTGCTGGACCTATGCAAGAGTATGGTAAGGTGAAAAAATAAGTGATCTGGACAGCCGAAGAAGCTTCTAGGGTCAGTGACGTATAATTATTTAGTACTGCCTTTTCAAAGCGTTACTGTAGTATTCCGTGACTCATGTGTAGAAACATGATGCAAAGGCTTTGGAGCTCGGGGCTAAAACGTCCGTTCAGTGTTCACTGCTGTCAACCTTCTAACAATTCAAGAAGATATGTATTTTCACATAGGACATGGCACATGCCTGAGAGACACTTAGCACATGGATGTCAGATCTTGGCCCTAAGTAGTGTGCACAGGCACACTCGCATACACCTCCCAATAAGGACGCCTGCACACCATGAAGATTAAACAGGAATTGTTTTATGTCTGCACTCTGCGCAGCCTTGCCAACTGGAGTCACATGGCCCATTTCTGTTGAGCGTGTCGGTGCCACCTGACACTCGGCACTACATTACAACATTATATCTACCTCTCTTCTGTTGCTGGGCTTCTCTCAATGTCAGACACCTCTATATTCCCTGGTGTATCCCGTCTCTTCTTGAGTGACATTCTCGCCATCCCTCCAGTCTTGGTTCCCTTCCTGTGCATGCTGGGTGCCCATATATTTGTTCTGCTGGGCAGGCTCCTTTAAAGTCATGTGGCTTGTTTCAGTAGTCCAGCAAGGTTTGCTATAACGACTTCTGCCTACTGTCCCATTTGCCTGGGCCCATAGCGGGGTGACTTTTATGTGGTGAACGCTCATATAGCATGCAAAGTCTCAAAAGTCGTGACTGGTGAACAGGGATTTTCTGACTTCTCTACCTTTGCAATGCTGTATGATGAGAAGATCCGATCTAGAGCTGGGATCCCTGCGGTGGCTGCAGTGGAATGCAGGATTGCAATCTTGGGGTACCTGGAGTACTCATCGAGCGCCACTAGTATGTAATCTCCGGTCCTGAGTGGAACAAAGAAGTTGATGGCCACTTCTTTCCACACCCCATCCAAGAGTGGTTTGATTTGCAGAGGCTCAGGGGATATCTTGGGGTTGGAGTCTGAGGCATATGTGTCACACACAGAGGGTGCTCTTAATGACTCATAACAGTAATGATTATTTATTTCCATTTGTGATAGCGTGATAATTATGATTTTACTTTTTTTATTTTCACTGCTCAGCCAGCTAGAAATTTGTTGCAGTGTGTGTCCTGATCACCACCTGCTCAGAGGCTGCTTCTGGTGAGGCACACGTGTAATTAGTGTGCCTATTATGCCTGCTACCTGAGCTGCAAGCTGGAGCGCCATGTGCGCAGCCTTGATGTTCACTGGGACAGGGACTAAGATCGGGGCAGCATTCACTTGATGGGAGTTGGGCTCTGTCAGCAGGAGCTATGACGCTGGTGTTCGCAGGTGCAGCCTCCTCTTCAACCTCGAGTGGTTCGCTTCCCGGTCATGTGCGTGCATTGTTGTCCACACAGGGTGCAGGGTTGCAGCGTGCTTGGGGTCAGCCAGCTTTTTCCTATGCTACTGGGCGCATCACATTGGGGATAGACCAGTGGGGGGGCTGCTCACGTGAGTCATGGTTCCCTCATCACCAATGTCGGGTCTTCGACCAAAATAAGGATGCCTGCACACCATGAAGATTAAACAGGAACTGGTTTAATTACGTGCTAGGCACGGCCTTGCCAACTGGGGTCACATGACCCATTTCTGTTGAGTGTGCCATTGTCACCTGACACTAGGCAATATATTACAATGGAGACCTGCTGCATCTTTGCAAAGATTAAGCGTCAAATGAAGAAGTCATGTTGTGCATGAACAGTGAAGGAAACCAGTTTGAATCAAACAACAGACATTGCTTGGCACGATACACTTAAAGAACCAATTGTCTAACACTAAACATCTGTTCCTCTCTCTAGATATCGCATCATCATATTGTGTTCTTTAATTAATAGCTTTGTGTAGATGATATCCAACAGCTGTGTAGGCAGAAAAAAAAGGCTGTTTTTCCCTAAGTCATGCCACTGCTGCGGTGGAAAATCACTGTTTGGATTTCGACAATCGTACTGACGATACACACCGCTTTATACAAATCGTATTGCCATGACTCTTCGAAAATAATGATCTATAGCAAGCCAGCCGGCAGCCGCCAGGGAGATGGACCCCCATTTACACCTCTAAACAAGGTGATACATTATTGATCTAAAAGTCTGCCTGCAACTATCTAGCAAGATCCTGTGTAGCTAATTTTATTTTAACTGGACTCTTCATCTTAGAATTCCAACTGCTCTGTTACAAAATTAAGCTGTTTCCTCAAACCTAAAATCACAAGTTGGTTTCTGTAATTTAATGTACATGGACTGATCATTACTTAATAACCTTCTCTGCCACACTAGATCTTCTCAGCCCTAAGACTAACAATATGGTACCCCCTCCTGACAAGAAGTAAGAAGGATATAACTGCTGAAAAACGTATCCCTCTTCTCCTTCTGGCTATCTCTGGATCAGAAAGTAACAATCCTGACTCCTTAGTAAATACTTTTAATGATGCTAGGATCAATGCACTAGACGCAATTGCTCCTGCCAAACTGCGCAAAGCTAAACAAGAAGCCCATTTAAATGCCTGGTTTACGCCCCACCTCAAACCTCTAAGATTACAAAAAAGAAAGCTCCAATCTATTTGGCGCCACTCACCTTCTGAAAACAACAGGAACAATCTAACTGAATTCGCCAAATTCTACAAAAAAGAAATAATCAAAACTAAGAAGAACACCTTCAATGACAGGATTGCGAAAGCAAACTCTAATACTAAAGAGCTTTTCGCAATCCTCCGTGAATGGGAATCCCCAATTCAACCGATAGACAAGGCCCCTAAAAACAAAGTATGGTGCACCAACATCCAAAATGCCCTATCGAACAAAAGCTCCTCTCTTCAATGCAAAATTGCAAAAGAAAAGGCCACACTGTCACCTTCAGATCAACAAACACCTCAACCTCAGGAGAATAGGACAACTACACCCTTCAGATTCAAGACTATCTCCATAATTGACACAGAAAAAATAATACTCTCCCTCAAACCCTCAAATTGCAAGGGCATCACCTGCCCAACACAAATAATAAAGGGCGCAGCTAGGGACCTAGCTCCCTTTAAGATTATAAACTCCTCCTTTAAATCCAACACGGTACCCACCAAACTCAAAGAATCCTGGGTCCTCCCATTACTTAAAAAACAAACCCTGGACCCCACTATCCCTACCAACTATAGACCGATTACCACCATGCCATTTTGACTTAAAATCCTAGATAAAGCTGCCTACATACAAATCCAGGACAACCTGGAAGCTAACCACCTGCTTGGCTCACGGCAATCTGGCTTCCGCCCACTCCATGGCATGGAAATAGCTCTGCTAGACCTCAAGACACGAATTGAGGAACTAAAGGACAATGGAAAAATAGCTTTGCTCCTCCTACTGGATTTGTCGGCAGCCTTCGCTTTGGTGGACCATGTAGTCTTATGCAACCACCTCAGATCGGCCGCCAACTTCACCGGAGATGCTATAGCTTGGGTCCAATCCTTCTTAGCGAATCGCACTATGCGAGTCTTCTCCACCTCCGACTCTGCTGACCCTATCAAAATAACCTGCAGTGTCCCAGAGGGATCTTGTGTCTCCCCTACCATGTACAACATCTCCACCAAGCCCTTGTTTGACAAGTTAAACAGACTGGGTGTCACCTACACAAACTATGCAGATGACACCCAGATTCTCATAGCCCTTTCGGGCAACTTCGAGGTAGACTCAGCCTTGGTGAACAAGATCTACACCCTCATTCAGGCATGGATGGCATCCCATGGCCTCTGCCTGAATGATGATAAAACGGGGATACTAATCCTAGGCTCTGAAGCTAACATCCAAAAACTAAGCCCAAACTGCACATCTTTTAACATTGATAACAATCCTATCAAGATGATGTCAGTGGTTAAAACCTTTGGATTCTATTTGGACTCCTCCCTCACTCTTAAGAAGCAAGTCAACTCCCTTCCCTCCTCTACCACTTACACTTGCAAACGCATCCGCGCATCCAGACCGTACCTCTCTAGTGCTAGCTGTATCACCATAGCCAATGCTCTCATCATGTCTAGATTAGACTATTGCACAGACAAAATTCAAAGACTGCAGAACAATGCCTTGAGAGCAGCATTAGACATCCCTTATAGAGAGCATATCACCAAATTCAGGAAAGAGGTTAACTGGCTGAAGATAACGTATAGAATCCTTCTCAAAACAGCTTACCTGACATCCAAATGCCTGAACAACCTAGCTCCCCCGTATCTAGTGGAAAAAATCACTAGGAAAACAATCACCCTCCCCACGACGTCTGCTAACACCTTCAAGCTAGAGACTCCTAGGTTTAAACATTCGACGGGGGGAGGAACCAGTTTTCCTGTCAAAGCTGCACAATGTTGGAACAAGTTACCACTTGACCTCAGACTTGAACAACCTTACCCTAAATTCAGACATAAGATACTTATATGGCTGCGCGCAAACAACACATAACCTGACTTACACCAAGCCCATCACACTTGGCCCATACCGAACCCTCTGCATCCGTGAACTACTCTGTACTCTAGGTAACTGAGCATGCTTTATCACCTACAAGGCCCTATATGATACATAGATATATGAGATTGATTTATAAACTTGATTATATATTTGTCTATATAGATACATATGCTAGAGTTCCCGAGATATGCACTGTACTTTTATATATTTTTGCCTATGTGTTGTATATACTTATGCCGAATACTGTAATGAAGCTTAAGATTTCTTGTGTATACTGTTGCTCCCGGCTACCTAAGGGTTTGGCGCGCATTACTAAATAAATAAACAAACAAACAATGTGTGCTATTTTATTTTGTGGGGACATAACTGTTACACATCATGCTCAATAAGATGGTTTACTGTATCAAACAATAAATTACATCATATGCATTTTGATGTTAGGTGCACACAGATTTCTGCAGTGCATCGACTGACTTAAGACCCTTTGAAATTACATTTGAACTATATATTAATTTACTTTAACTGTTTGAGGATAAGTGAAAAAATAAGGTTAGTGGTAGAACAAATGTAATTCTGGAGGGGAGTGTGTAGTAAAATCGAAAAAATAATAGATGCATGGCTTTGAATAAAACATTACAGCTATTATTGCTATGGCCAGACTTCCATAATTATTAAATATGTCTCTACCATTACACCCAGGGATAGACTTTCTGCAAATTAGCGTTAGTTCTTTCACCAAAAGGTGCAGATCAATCTCAACAGCTTGGCCATGTGCCCTTTGCACTAGAACACAAGCCACCAAAGGCCTTTTTAGCTAGTAGTTTGTGCATGGTTACTCACATTAGTGGCAGGACCCTGGCAGATTTTTCAAAGAATGCCATTTAAAGCTGACCAGAGGAATGCCAGTGGTAATGGTTTATTCAGAGACTTACATCTATCCTTTTTTTATGTAGCTATTAGTTGTAAGGCCGGACTCTTGCACTGGAGCACAGATAGGATGGAGATTGGATGAGAGGAGGCACTCAAATCCTATGGGTTTGTTTAGTTACCCAAAAAGCTAAACTGATGATGTTCATCATCAGATCTGGGGACTCCCTTTGTAGTATATACTACTGAAATTCAAAAAAACGTAGGCGGAGTGAAGCAGAGTGTTGGCAGTGTTGGAAACGCTGCTTTTGGATCCTATCTACCTCGTTCTACAAGGAAGTCCTTTTTTTTTTTTTTTTGCGACGCGGAGTGAAGCAGAGTGTTGGCAGTGTTGCCAGGGGTGCACAGGGCGCACGGGCACCCCCTCAGTCCAGTTGGAACTGGAAACCTTTATGACCACGCTGGAGCCCGGCCCTTCTGGGCTGAGTATGGGAGAAGTTTCGATCTTTCAAGGAGGAGGTGACGTAGCACACCCGCTAACGAGACAACAGAGGCGCATCCTGGCAGCCGGTGGAGGAGGGACCACTGAGCCACGGGCGCCCCCTATGGCAAGCAACGGCAAACATCGCAAAAGGGTAAGCGCCTCCACCCCTCCCACATCCCAAATAAGTACTGAACCCCTCTTTGACTGCTGCCCAACAAACTCCTCAAAAACTGTAATGAATGTACCTTCACTCATGCTAAGGCACGCAACTTATGGTCCGATCCCGGCGGGTGACCACTATAGGCACATAGTGCCAGATGGCTTTTCAGAAGGCGAGACTGATGTTGAAGTTGGCAGACGATTGCACAACAATGTGCTACAAACATACACAACTCACAGTCGAGAGAGCGAGGGCGTAGGCGAGCCCCCATGTGTTAAACCCCTACAAGTCCTGGCAGGTCTAGCAGTGGCAAATAACAAGAGGGGTCTAGCGGGGGGCCACAACACAGTGGAGGGGCGTGTGATCTACACCGTGGGAGCGCAAGTATGGTCCGCCGCCCGGCTCAGTTCCACGGCGAGCCCCGCGGACGCCAACGAAAATGACACAATCGCGCACAACCATATTGAAACTAAAACACTGTTGAATCCACAATGTGGAACCGGTCGCGACAGTGCGAACCCATTAAGGTACTTGCAAGTAGAAGCCAGCACCGCAAATAGAACGGACCGGTCCAGCTTGGCAAACTTTTTGGACCAAGTCTCTAGCCCTGGGACAAGCTCTAACCGGCGGAGCTCGATCGCCGTTGCGGACAAAGTCCTAAAAGACCTTATTGAAATTAACATCAGATTGGGAAGCCAACAGAGCTCTGAGAACACAGCTAAACCTCCATTGTCTGAAATTCATGAGCCCTCAAAAATAAACGAACAGGAGAGCTGTGCACCTAATCCCGTGAAGGTGAACGTTGTCTCCCTCCCCACCACCATACGAGGAAAAAATCAAAAGAGCAACCTGTGGGCGAATACACTGACGAAAAGGAAAAGAACCGACTCTATGAACGACGATGACAGCGATCAGCTGCCAGTTTCACAAAAAAGACATGCGGATGTAAGCGACTCAGCTCTCCAAATCATAGCCACACATGATGGTACCTCTTCTTTAGTCCTAGCTGGTTCCCCCCTGTTGTTTCGCGCTTAAAGAAATGTAAACTACACAGAAGGAAACACAAAGCGGATAAACTAAAGGTAAGCACTCGAGAAAAGGCTAGTGCTTCAACACAGTATTTGGTGGAGTGTCTATCGAGAGAAATCACAAGAGAGTTAAATACTCTGATAATGGCCGCACACACTACATCGATGCTGCCATATATGAAACTATATGAACAACTGAACGAGAACATCAAGGACCAATCCACGCTCCTGGCTATGCTAAACTCGAAAATGATAAACGTGGAACAAGAACTAAATTTAATGAAACAAGCGAAGCTAGATGAACACTTAAGAACTGAAGCAAACGTAAGGATAATAACGGAGCACACTAAGAACAGTGCGTCCGACAAACGACTATTCGCAGAAGTAGCTCGTGAAGCCATTGGACTACTAAAACTTCAGAAGTCACACACTTCCTGTAAGTGGCTAGCTCCAAAAGAGAATAAAGACCCCTGTGTAGCGATTGAGGAGGTGACACAGGTTGTTAACGCACCTAATCCAGACACTTGCTACACATCTCTAGACTCAGAGAACATCGGACAGAGTAACATGAAAGAGTCAAGGAGTGAAGAGAGTGGCGAAGAAAATGTACCCATGAAATGTAAACAAAAACTAAATCGACCCAACAATGTCACCTCCCTGAAAGACAAAGCTACAAGGAAAAGCGGTGAAGAGCCATTGAATGAGAGAAATGCTTCATTAGACTGTGCTTCTCGAAACCCGGAAGGTGACACGGAAATGAATCCATCTCAACTGCATGATGAGCATCATGGGCTTGCCAACCACCTAACACCTGAGCCCTCCATATTCTCTGGCGAAAGTCCTGACACACCTGCCTCCCAAGAGGTTCTTAGTATGGCCGCCCAGAACCAAAATTTAGCGAATCCACCAAATGAGAAGGATGAGAACGGCTCTGGAAGTGAACAAATGAACAATGTGGCCGTCATCGCCAAAGAAATGTTTTCCATCTTTTCAAAATCATTAGACTCCAATGCAGCTACCAAAGCGAGGGAGCCCACAATGGGTAAAAAATCGAAAAACACGAAGAAAAGAAAAACCCAAACAAGATCAAGTGTGCGCTCCTTTCTAAGGAATATAAAAGGCTTTTGCACAACAATACCTGACAAACAAAACGTCGGCGTCCCAATAAAGCCCATCTCTGGCAACGTGAAGACCCCCTCAACAATTGATAAACTAAACAGCCAGGAAGTAACCAAAGCTCAACAAATTGAAGGGTTGGGAACCACAAAGGACCCAGCCGGATCCCCGTCCACTGAAATTCAGAGTTCCTTAGAGGTTCTCCTTGACCTCTCAACGTACGAAGACAGCGAGGATGATCCAGAAGTCGAGAATGTTGTGTCCGAGGCGGCCCGAAATAAAGACTACGCACCACCAAGTGCTGCTACAAACATAGACCTCAGTTCAATACCGAGTAAAGAGAAATTGCTATCCTCGAAACACTATCAGCCTGATCACCTTATAAGCAAATCAGCCCCAAAATCCTGCCACATAACTGTGAAGAAATCAACAAACCAACCTAGATGCGTCACAATGGACATGCTGTGTCAAGCTGGAAGCAGGCCAACCTGTCCAGAAAACAGAGTCCCAGAGTGCATCACGCTAGAAACAAGAAGAGCCTCAATTATAGCCCTAAAGAAACGTGAATCGCTTGATATGCCTTGCACCTCTCGCAACACGGATCTCCTAAAATACGAGCCAAACCTCATAGCCCTGGAGGCTAAAATGACCTTAATGGATGCTGACATCTCTGAAATCTCCCTATCTTCCAGGAGTAAACCCGGAACTGAAATCCGGAAAAACAACAATCTCTTAGTCCAACGAATGTTGAAAGACCCATCACCACCCAAAAAGAGCCTCCATGATAAGTGCTCACTCGCGACTGAAAACACACGGTCCATTGCAAGACCTAATGTCGCTGGTGGGATAGATCATGGTAACCAATTGCGAATTAATAAGAAAATGGGGAAATACATGCTGCGATTGGAAAGAATTGTGAGAGAACAAGATGGTCTCCTCCTAAATAGGAAAAATGTGATGAGATTATTACATCACATTGCGCAACTGCGAACCATCACGTCCGACGACATTCAAATTGTGGAATTTGAAGATGAAAAAAATAACGACTGTGTGATTCTACACATAGCGTCTAAAATCATTTGCGACTTACTTCTGAATACCGGTGCCACAATGAATCTGATGGGGTTCGATATAAACGAGATTCAGACTCACAAAGAGTCGGAACATCTGCTGGATAAACAACTGCCATCAAGAGACAAAACCACATCAAGCAGCAATCCCGCATCACTAGCAGAAGACTCCTGCACAGAGATTAAACATGTCATCCTAAGGAGACTACCTGATGACGCTACCCTAAAGACACCGGACGAATCAACTGCAACAATAATGGGGCCTCTCAACTCTACAAGCGGGAGGAAACCCACTTCAGGACATGAAGATCTTGACTGGTCTTGGGTCGCCAAAACCATAAACAATCCCAAAAACAGTTAACGCCAAAAGTCAAATGCGTATGGCAAATTATGTATAGCGTCATGGAACACACGTGGGCATACGCATTTGTTTGAAGAAATCCCAAACGCCCTGAAAGACATAGATTTACTGTGTCTTCAGGAGACTTGGCTAACGGAACCTCCCATTGCAGATGGCTTTGAGATCGCCTTCAATACAGCCATTAAAGGAACCAAAGGACGTCCCATGTCAGGAATGGCAATTTTTGCAAAAATTGAAAGTGGAGTTCGCATACTGTCTGCAACCAATGTGTCTGCGTACCTACAGGTATGCAAAATACAATTGCCTGTGAGACCAACGAAGAAAGCAAATCTACTTATGTTGATAAACATATATTGGCAACACTTAGCTATAGACCTTGATCGATTTCTAGAAACCGTCTCAGAACTCATTTGTAACAGCAAAAGAAATGATAAAGATACGCACATCATTATATGTGGAGATCTTAACATAAACTGTATGATTGACAAAATCGATACTGCGCATGACAAGAAAGAAACAAATGTCCAATTAGCCGCTACGCGCTGGCGGTCGGAAATGAAGGCGTGGAACCTCCACATGCTGAATGGGCAAACAAAAGGAGACATTCCCGCCCAACCAACTTGGCGAAGAATCCACTCTAGCTCAATAATTGACTATATGTTTGCCGACGATTTACTGAGACGTGAAGTATCCCATCTAACCATCACCGAAATGGAGTTCAGTGATCACTGCATACTAAAGCTATACTTGAAGTCATACAAAAGCGGACGTGAAACCGCCTTGTCAAAATATCCCCTTGAAGTTGGACCGGGTCGTAATCGTCTGAGACTCAATGCGAACAAAGTGAGCGCACTGTGCAAAGCACTGGGAGAAAAAACAGAGAAAGAACAAATTGAATACACAACTCTACTAGAGACCTACAGAGAAAAGTGCTCCGGCAATGCTAAAGCAGACTTCAAACAGGTACATGCATGGGATGCAGAGCTTAATCTAAAGAAAAAAAATCTCCGAAAATCCTTAAGACTGCTCAAAAATAACAGAGTCAGCAGCAACCTAGACAAGGCAAAACAACTGAAACAGACTTACAAGAATTGGCTAATCAGTCATAAACACATAATGGTGCAAAGAGATGCCGAACACATGATGAAAGCGCTCGCAAACAGGAACACAAGCGACTTCTGGAGCTACTTGAATAATATCTCAACCCCTCAGGGTGCAATCACAAAATCCATGATCCCAGAAGATACATGGGTAAGCCACTATGCAGGGGCCTTCAATAACAACTCAATAAAGACCATAACAGCCCCATGTCAAGAGCAGGAATGGTCAGTTGTAATAAAGAAAGATGACATATACAACAACATTGTCTGACTGAGTACCTCAGGAGCACCTGGCCCAGACGGCCTAACCAATCAACACTTGAAACAATATCCAGACTTATGGGCAGAATTTTGTCACTCCCTGTTCAGATCAATACTACAGTCGCGAACTATACCTGCGTCTTGGAGAAGTGCCATTGTGGTACCGATCTTCAAAAAGGGCGACCGAACAGACCCCAAGAACTATAGGCCGATAGCCCTGCTTGACGTTATTGGGAAAATCTTTGCAACACAGCTTCAAATCCAACTACTCAAATGGATTAAAGACTCCAAAAGATACGACCCCCGTTAAACAGGATTCGTAAAAGGAGTCGGTTGTGGGCTGAACTTGACCATCCTGAACTTCCTGAAGATGGAAGCTATTCGCCAAAACAGGAAGATATATGTTGCATTCATCGGTCTGTCTAGCGCGTTCGACACTATTGATCGAGAGTTGTTATGGACAAAGTTGAAAAAATGGCTTTGCCCGGAAAACCTACTACAACCAATAAAAGAATTGCACTCTAACACAGAATTCAAAGTAAGGCTGGACTCTCGTGGAACACTGAGTCAGCCCATAAAAACAAATGAAGGTGTGAAACAAGGCTGCCCGTTGGCAGCCACACTGTTTGGCCTATTCCTGTCTGACATTGGAGAAAGCTTTGAAGCTGTCACATCATTTCCCCCAAAAATTAATGGTATGCCCGTAAGCTGGTTGTTATATGCAGATGATATTGCTATACTGGACCAAACCCCAATTGGGCTATCTAGGAAGCTTGCTGCACTAGAAGGTTACGTAAAAGAAAACAAATTGAAAATCAATCCTGCAAAGTCGGAAATAATAATCCTCCAAGATCTTACAAGAAACAACAAACGGAACCCCAAAACTACACCGAAATGGAGGCTGTGTAACGACAACTTGAGATGTGTGAAAAAGGCCAAATACTTAGGAGTCTGGTTTAACAGCAACATAAATGATGCCCCCTGGACGGAGAACATCATACAAAAATGCAAACAACTAGCATGCCAAGGGGTCATCATAAACAAAAAGTTCGGAAAATGTTCCTTATTACCAGTGTTAGCTCACTATAATCAAAAAGCCACTCCAACGCTCATTTATGGTGCGGAAAGCGCCCTAGGAGCCCCTGCTACCCTGTGGCCACAGCTGGAAAACCAATACTGGAGACGAGTCCTGCAAATACAGAAAGGAATCTCGAGTGCGTGCGTCAGATATGAGCTAAACCTTATCTCGCTGCAGGCACGAGTGTTATGGAACATGCTATCCATCTATCGGAAAATAATCATAGAAGACTGTACTCCGCAGTTTAAGATCTTACAGGAAGCGCTCAAAGGCAACTCCGAAACCGTGCTGTGCAGATGGGAAGCTGGCTGTAAAAATTAGCTAACGCAACTTGGCACGGACCAACTCACACTGCAAAACAACCCAACCCATGTTAAGAAAAAACTATGGGAACAGGACTGGTGTCTAACAGTGGACGCGCAAAATCGTCATAAACTTTTTGATGATGCACCCACTGAAGCCAAAGACCATAAAAAGTTGCTGCAATACTTGATAAAGACACCCAACGCTCGACACAGAATGACCTACATGAAATTTCGTTTAAACTTATTCAACACAAGAGTGAGTCAATCGACAAGCGCACGAAAATCAACAGCAATGCTTAAATGTCGCTTTTGCGATAAACAAAATGAGACTCTCAAACACCTCACACTGTATTGTAAAAGTCTAAAAGATCTTAGATCTGTTCACTTAGGAAGCCTGGTACTACAGTCTGACACATTATGTGGAGAGGACTTATGGCGCAAATTCCACAATCCAAGAGAAAAATAAATCTTTGGGTTAACAAACTTTCTACAAAAACTAGAAATACTACTCAAAGTTGGATAAGAAAGGCGACAAACAGTGGGCCCCAAGACGATGGTGTACCGGAGAAGTTGTGAGGCGAATTAGCCCCAAAGACCAGCTGCTCTTCGTTGCCTGCTGACACCACGGAACTCCCCACACTGTGGGCGGGTCATGGGAAATCTCTTTTCAAAAAGTTTTGTACAAACTAAATGAAATAAATAAATAATAAAAAAAAAATAATTAAAAAAAAAAACGTAATGATAACACACAAAAGATATTCTTTCAACTTGGTGACAATATTTAATGGTGCCTGGCGTGCCTTCATTGCATCTGACGTGGCAGAGTCAGAAGCTGATGCAATTTGTACTTCCCGTCCGTCATCAGGGCTAGCTGTATAAACAATACAAAAATATATGTTTACATATAATGCTTCACATGTCTATATGGCTAACTATTCATACCTGTCTGCCGGGGAAAACATGGATCATCAGTGGCTTATGCCTATCAATAGAAAAGTAGACACAATGCCTATCTTTGTCCAATGGACATTATTCTATACACAAAATGTCAGTTAAAAATCATCAAGAAAAAAACATGGAAAAAATAGAAAAAATACCTTCTACAGCATGTTTGGATTACTCAGTGTATAACCTCATTTAAAGGCTAAATAAATAAAACATAATGTAGAGAGAGTTGTCATGGTCCCCCCTTCTCAACAAGAAGACCATTCCTCCAAAGAAATATCAGCGTTAAAGAGCGAACGCAGTGCAGATTATAATGGGTATTACATGGCCACGGTAGTAGCCATGTAGTTATGGTTAAGTTGGTGTTTCCATAGGAAGAGCACTTTTTGGGTGGTTTATAACTTCGCTCTCCCTGGAAGAATCCTCACCAAACTTTGCAAAAAAAGTATGTGGGTCACTCTGAAAAGTTTGGTGAGGATTCGTCCAGGGGGGGCAAAGTTATAGGGGGGTCCCAAAACTTTTTTTTTTCCCATAGACATAATGGGAAAAAACTTTGCTCACGCCTACAGCCCAAACCGCTGGATGGATTTACACCAAATTTGCGGCAGGAGCGGCGGCTTGGCTTTATTTGGTGTAAATCCGTCCAGTAGTTTTTTAAAAATTGACAAAAATGTAAGTGAAAAAAATTAGTGATATCTGTGTTCGCTTCGCGGACACACTTCCCTGTTCGCTACTCGGACAGGACGGTGATTGGGCAAGCAGCGTGCGAGATGTCCGTGGACATCTGACATGCTCTCTCATTGGATGCGGTGAAAGCGTGCAGCGCGTCTGGCTTCAGAGACGCCCGCCATCTTTGTTCCTCGCCGCCTGCACAGTAAGTCTTGTGTCTGTCTCCTGTTCCTCCCACCCCGCTCATGCCCCGTGGGTCCTTCTTGTCCCCCCCACCCCTACTCATGCTCCGTGTCTCCTCTGTTCCTCCAGCCCCCCGCTCAAGCTATCGGCACACGGAGGCCAGCAGAGGGCCGAGGAGCGGGATCTGCCGCCTGCACACGAACGCTGTGTCGCTCTCTCCCACCCCCGCTCATGCCCCGTGTCCCTCTCTCCCCTTCCCCCACCCTCCGCTCATGCCCTGCGTGTCTTTCTCCCTCCCCCCCACCCCCGCTCATGCCCCGTGTGTCTCTCGCCCTCCCCCCCACCCCCGCTCATGCCCCGTGTGTCTCTCTCCCCTTCCCCCCAGCCCCCGCTCATGCCCCGTGTGTCTCTCTCCCCCCCACCCCCGCTCATTCCCTGTGTGTCTCTCTCCCTCCCCCCACCCCCGCTCATGCCCCGTGTGTCTCTCTCCTTCCCCCCCACCCCCGCTCATGCCCCGTGTGTCTCTCAATCCTCCCCCCACCCCCGCTCATGCCCTGCGTGTCTCTCTCCCTCCCACCCACCCGCGCTCATGCCCCTTGTGTCTCTCCCCCTCCCGCCCACCCCCGTTCATGCCCTGTGTCTCTCTCCCCTTCCCCCCACCCCTGCTCATGCCCCGTGTGTCTCTCTCCCTCCCCCCCGCCCCCGCTCATGCCCCGTGTGTCTCTCTCCTTCCCACCCACCCCCGATCCTGCCCCGTGTGTCTCTCTCCCTCACTCCCACCACCCCATCCCATGCCCCGTGTGTCTCTCTCCCTCCCCACCACCCCTACTCATGCCCCGTGTGTCTCTCTCCCTCCCCTCCACCCCCGCTCATGCCCCGTGATTCTCTCCCCTTCCCCCCACCCCCTGCTCATGCCCCGTGTGTCTCTCTCCCTCCCCCCACCCCCGCTCATGCCCCGTGTGTCTATCTCCCTCCTGCCCACCCCCCGCTCATGCCCCATGTGTCTCTCTCCCCTTCCCCCCACCCCCCACTCATGCCCCGTGTGTCTCTCTAACTCCCCCCACCCCGCTCATGCCCCGTGTGTCTCTCTCCCTCCCCCCCACCCCCACTCATGCCCCGTGTGTCTCTCCCCCTCCCGCCCACCCCCCGCTCATGCTCCGTGTGTCTCTCCCCTCCCGCCCACCCCCCGCTCATGCACCGTGTGTCTTTCCCCCTCCCGCCCACCCCCGTTCATGCCCCGTGTGTCTTTCCCCCTCCCTCCCACCCCCGCTCATGCCCCATGTGTCTCTCCACCTCCCGCGTACCCCCCGCTTATGACCCGCTCATGCCCCGTGTGTCTCTCTCCCTTCCCCCCACCCCCTGCTCATGCCCCGTGTGTCTCTCTCCCTTCCCCCCACCCCCTGCTCTTGCCCCGTGTGTCTCTCCAAATCTCCCGCCCACCCCTGCTCATGCCTTGTGTGTCTCTCTCCCTCCCGCCCACCCCCGTGCACGCCCCGTGTGTCTCTCGCCCTCCCCCCCACCCCCCGCTCATGCCCCGTGTGTCTCTCTCCCGCTCACCCCCCGCTCATGCCCTGTGTCTCTCTCCCTCCCCCCACCCCCCGCTCATACCCCGTGTGTCTCTCTCCCCCCCACTCCCGCTCATGCCCCGTGTGTCTCTCTCCCTTCCCCCCACCCCCCGCTCATGCCCCGTGTGTCTCTCTCTCTCCGCCCACCCCCCGCGCATGCCCCGTGTGTCTCTCTCCCTCCCGCCCACCCCTGCTCATGCCCCGTGTGTCTCTCTCCCTCCCGACCACGCCCCGCTTCATGCCCCGTGTGTCTCTCGCCCTCCACCACCCCCTGCTCATGCCCCGTGTGTCTCTCTCCCTTCCCCCCACCCCCCGCTCATGCCCCGTGTGTCTCTCCCCCTCCCGCCCACCCCTGCTCATGCCTTGTGTGTCTCTCTCCCTCCCGCCCACCCCCGCGCATGCCCCGTGTCTCTCTCGCCCACCCCCTCACCCCCCGCTCATGCCCCGTGTGTCTCTCTCCCTCCCGCTAACCCCCCGCTCATGCCCTGTGTGTCTCTCTCCCTCCCCTCACTCCCCGCTCATGCCCGTGTGTCTCTCTCCCCCCCACCCCTGTGCATGCCCCGTGTGTCTCTCTCCCTTCCCCCCACCCCCCGCTCATGCCCCATGTGTCTCTCTCCCTTCCCCCCGCCCATGCCCCGTGTGTCTCTCCCCCTCCCACACACCCCCTGCTCATGTCCCGTGTTTCTCTCTCCCTCCGCCCACCCCCCGCGCATGCCCCGTGTGTCTCTCTCCCTCCCGCCCACCCCCCGCTCATGCCCCGTGTGTCTCTCTCCCTCCTGACCACCCCCGCTTCATGCCCCATGTGTCTCTCGCCCTCCCCCACCCCCCGCTCATGCCCCGTGTGTCTCTCTCCCCTTCCCCTCACCCCCCGCTCATGCCCCGTGTCTGTCTCCTGTTCTCCTTACCCCCCGCTCATGCCACGTATCTGTCTCCTGTTCCCCTCATGTGCCGTGTCTGTCTCCTGTTGCCCCCCACACCCCCGCTCATGCCCCGTGTCTGTCTCCTGTTCTCCCCACCCCCCGCTCATGCCCCGTGTCTGTGTCCTGTTTCCCCCACCACCCGCTCATGCCCCGTGTCTATCTCCTGTTGCCCCCAGCCCCCCGCTCATGCCCCGTGTGTCTCTCTCCCGCTCACCCCCCGCTCATGCCCTGTGTGTCTCTCTCCCTCCCCCCACCCCCCGCTCATGCCCCGTGTGTCTCTCTCCCCCCACTCCCGCTCATGCCCCGTGTGTCTCTCTCCCTTCCCCCCACCCCCCGCTCATGCCCCGTGTGTCTCTCTCCCTTCCCCCCACCCCCCGCTCATGCCCCGTGTGTCTCTCCCCCTCCCGCCCACCCCCTGCTCATGTCCCGTGTGTCTCTCTCCCTCCGCCCACCCCCCGCGCATGCCCCGTGTGTCTCTCTCCCTCCCGCCCACCCCCGCTCATGCCCCGTGTGTCTCTCTCCCTCCCGACCACGCCCCGCTTCATGCCCCGTGTGTCTCTCGCCCTCCACCACCCCCTGCTCATGCCCCGTGTGTCTCTCTCCCTTCCCCCCACCTCCCGCTCATGCCCCGTGTGTCTCTCCCCCTCCCGCCCACCCCTGCTCATGCCTTGTGTGTCTCTCTCCCTCCCGCCCACCCCCGCGCATGCCCCGTGTCTCTCTCGCCCACCCCCTCACCCCCCGCTCATGCCCCGTGTGTCTCTCTCCCTCCCGCTCACCCCCCACTCATGCCCTGTGTGTCTCTCTCCCTCCCCTCACCCCCCGCTCATGCCCGTGTGTCTCTCTCCCCCCCACCCCTGTGCATGCCCCGTGTGTCTCTCTCCCTTCCCCCCACCCCCCGCTCATGCCCCGTGTGTCTCTCTCCCTTCCCCCCACCCCCGCTCATGCCCCGTGTGTCTCTCCCCCTCCCACACACCCCCTGCTCATGTCCCGTGTGTCTCTCTCCCTCCGCCCACCCCCCGCGCATGCCCCGTGTGTCTCTCTCCCTCCCGCCCACCCCCCGCTCATGCCCCGTGTGTCTCTCTCCCTCCCGACCACCCCCGCTTCATGCCCCATGTGTCTCTCGCCCTCCCCCACCCCCCGCTCATGCCCCGTGTGTCTCTCTCCCCTTCCACTCACCCCCGCTCATGCCCCGTGTCTGTCTCCTGTTCTCCTCACCCCCCGCTCATGCCACGTATCTGTCTCCTGTTCCCCTCATGTGCCGTGTCTGTCTCCTGTTGCCCCCCACCCCCCGCTCATGCCCTGTGTCTGTGTCCTGTTTCCCCCACCACCCGCTCATGCCCCGTGTCTATCTCCTGTTGCCCCCAGCCCCCCGCTCAAGCCCCGTGTCTGTCTCCTGTTCCCCCCACCCGCTCATGCTCGGTGTCTGTCTCCTGTTCCCCCCACCCGCTCATGCCCCGTGTCTCTCTCTTGTTGCCCCCACCCCCCCGCTCATGCCCCGTGTCTGTCTCCTGTTCTCCCCACCCCCCGCTCATGCCCCCTGTCTGTCTCCTGTTCCTTCCACCCCCTGCTCATGCCCGTGTCTGTCTCCTGTTGCGCCCCACTCCCCCGCTCATGCCCCGTGTCTGTTCTCCCCACCCCCCGCTCATGCCCTGTGTCTGTTGTTCCCCCCACCCCCCTCTCATGCCCAGTGTCTGTCTCCTGTTCCCCCCACCCCTCGCTCATGCCCTGTGTCTGTCTCCTGTTCCCCCACCCCACCGCTCATGCCCCGTGTCTGTCTTCTGTTCCCCCACCCCCGCTCATGCCCCGTGTCTGTCTCCTGTTCTCCCCACTCCCCGCTCATGCCCCATGTCTGTCTCCTGTTGCCCCCACCCATGACCCGTGTCTGTCTCCTGTCCCCCCCACTCCGTGCTCATGCCCCGTGTCTCTCTCCTGTTGCCCCCCACCCCCCCGCTCATGCCCCGTGTCTGTCTCCTGTTGCCCCCCACCCCCTGCTCATGCCCCGTGTCTGTCTCCTGTTCTCCCCACCCCCGCTCATGTCCCGTATCTGTCTCCTGTTCCCCCATCCCCCGCTCATGCCTCGTGTCTGTCTCCTGTTCTCCCTACCCCCCCACTCATGCCCCGTGTCTGTCTCATGTTCTCCCCACCCCCGCTCATGGCCCGTGTCTCTCTCCTGTTGGCCCCACCCCCCGCTCATGCCCCGTGTCTGTCTCCTGTTGCCCCCCACCCCCGCTCATGCCCCGTGTTTCCCTTGTGTTACCCCCCACCCCCCGCTCATGCCCCGTGTTTCCCTTGTGTTACCCCCTCCCGCCGCTCATGCCCTCTGTCTGCCTCGTGTTCCCCCACCCGCTGCTCATGCCCCGTGTCTCTCTCGTGTTCCCCCCACCACCGCTCATGCCCCTTGTTTCCTTCCTTTTCCCCCACCCCCTGCTCATGCCCCGTTTGTACCCTGTTCCCTCTCACCCCCCGCTCATGCCCATCTGTCTTCCCTGTTCCCCCGCTCATGCCCTGTTGTGTCCTTTATATACCCCGCCTTCCCTTTCCATGGTGGCCATCTTGGTAAAAGATTTTCCTTCCTACACCGTTTTTTTCCACCCGGCGTTCCCACTTTGAGGACATAAGCTGTTAGTGGTCTTCATCTATTGAAAAGGATGTTATGGTGACATTGCACCAATAAAAACCTTTAAAATTTAGTAAAAAAAAAATGTTACAGGGACGTTATGGTTAAGTTGCACTAATAAAAACCTATGAAATTCAATGAAAAAACTTTGTTAAGGGGACGTTATGGTTAAGCTGCGCTACTAAAAACCTATGAAATTCAGTGAAAAAACGTTGTCAAAGGGACATTATGGTTCCAAGTAAAACCGAAAAACCCTTGAAATTCGCCAGGTATGGTAAGCTAAGCAACCATAACTCATGCCACCACCGTGCACTGCTAAGACTAACACCCAGGACATCAAAGATGACATCACAAATGTCATTGATGATATCACTGTTGACATCACATGTCTGGCTCACTCTTTTTTCTTTTGCTGACATATCTAGGCCACATGGTTTTCTTCAGTAACAGTCAGAAACTAAAAATGTTATTTTATTTGTGGACGTATCCTTCAAGTAGGTTCTTACAGTAATTCCCTTAGAGTCCAGTCACATCATATAAAACATATACATACGGGAAGATACAAGCTTGAAAGACAGCAATCCTTTTTGTGCATAAAGATAATCAATAGACTTATGAGCACTTTCTGATAGTTCTGTTTTTTTTTTATGGCTGTACTTTCCCTGTATATGGTCATATTTGTATACATTGTACTCACACTACTTTCCTTAGGGTCCAATCACATCAAGTGATACATATACCTAGGGTAAATAGCAGCTTTGAAACAGAGCAATCATTTATTTGCATGAAAATAATCAGTTAAATTATTAACTGTTTCTGCTACTACTTGTGCTTTTTTGTTAATTTCACTTCCCCTGTATATACCCATATTGGTATGTGTTCTTGTGTCTTTGTGTTTTGTCTATAGTAATTCAATTATGTAATACATGTGTTTTATTAGCTACTTATTACATATGTCACAGTACACAAAAATCTATTAAGAAAACAATTATCATTTCATTATTCAACATATTAACATTACGAATATTATACCTTCATCTTGTACACTGCACACAATGTTATGTTTCTGTATGAGTAGTTTAGTATACTAGATAGAACCCCATAATAGAATGCTATTTATATCAATGCATCGTTCAATGCACTACTTAGGTATGATATTTATTGCAATGATCCTTGACACTTGTTTTGCAACATTATAATAAGAATCCCTTGTACACATATTTCATGAAAAGTACATACACATGTGATGTCATCAGTGATGTCATCAATGACATTTGTGATGTCATCTTTGATGTCCTGGGTGTTAGTCTTAGCAGTGCACGGTGGTGGCGCGAGTTATGGTTGCTTAGCTTACCATAACTGGCGAATTTCAAGGGTTTTTCGGTTTTACTTGGAACCATAACGTCCCTTTGACAAAGTGTTTTCACTGAATATATATATATATACATACCTGTATATTTGTGGGTAGAATTTCCGTACGTGTGACATCATCGCACCATGACAATGTCATCATGCATCCTATTAAACTCACCATTGCCAGACCGGCATTAATATAGACAGCTACATCATTTTATTGTAGCTACTATAATCAAATGTCTGTAAAACCTGGAAAGTTAAAATACACATGTCATATGTGCTTAGATGATGTATGGGAGGAAAGGTCTTTTAGGCCCCCTCCCCTCCATTCCTGTCCACGCGCACACAATGCTCATCCCACTGCTGCCCATGCGCCTGTGGCCAGAGGTGCCGGACAGCCTCGGAACAACACATATGGGTGCAACCTCCATAAGAGGGCTGAAGAGGGCTGATTACTGACTTCATTTTGTACTGAACCTCGGCTCCATTTTGTACATACTAAAGCAGGCATCACAGCAAAGCCAGCCTGCAGGCCTGCAGCTCTCCCCTGGAGCCGCGCACAGTTAGCCAGCTATTCCCCCACCTCCTCCCCTCTGGTATCCCTGCAGCTGCCCTGTTCTCACGGAAGACTGGACATGAACCATTACAAACTGAACAATGTATCTCTTGCCTTCCTTCTTACTTCACTGCCCTGTGAATGACCGGGCTAGAGCCTCGCCCTGGAAAAAATCTTTAATCTCCACAAACATGCCTCTTTACTTGCAGATGCTGCCCCATAAAATATATAACGTATATAACCCCCCAACCTCACACCCCTTTTGATGTGGCAGATGCATGCCCCCCGACTGTGTGCCACCCTGTTTCACCCACAACACTAATCCCATCCAAGACCATAAATTCTCTCCTGAGTTAACATGTAATGAAGCAGTCCCTATGAGATGTAACAGAGCAATCAACAAATAACCCATCTAAATTGATTGCAATAAACGTGCTATCATGATCCACATGCATGTGTTCTATAATACGGGTTACCTGTCTTCCAGTACCAGATACCTTTGTAGGTGTATTAGATGCTAGGCGCCTGATAAGTTATGATATAAAATGTATGGTCCACATGCTTAATTGTTTTTCTTAGGACTGTGTATACTCGCAAAGGTGTTGAAAAATTAGGAGACTCATGTATACAATATGAAAGGTGAGGCCATGAGGCTAATGTAAATAGAGCTATTCTGTAGCACAGTGACCATGGTATATGCGAAGACCTAGCCCACGATATAGGGCCTCATCACGACCTCGGCGGTAACCCTTAAATCCGGTGGTAGCGCTATTACCGCCGGATTTAAGGGTCCGCCAAATCAGAGCCTCGGCGGATTTCAACCCAGCTCTGAGCTGATGTGAAATCCACCGAGAATTCGCGCTCATACCGCCAGCGGGAAATCCGCCGGCAGTATGAGCGGGAAATTTCCCCATTGAGCTCAATGGGGAATGGGGCATTCCCGAATGGGATCAATGGGGAATGGGCACTACCAAGTCCGCCCAACTCGTGATCCCGCGCTATTAGCGCCGGGGGCTATGGCAGTCGTGCTAATAGCCCCCGCGCTAATACCACCAGCGTTACCGCCGAGGTCGTGATGAGGCCCATAATCAGAACCTGATTATTACTTGTTGTAAATGAAGCGACAATAAACATGTCTTAACCCTATTCCAATAGTTTACGTATAATCCCACTAATCGAACTGGGCCAAACTCGAATAGGCACATCGCCTTATCTCCCCTCTCCAGCAGCACCGCGCACAGTGCGCACTCAGCCACCACCATTCTCCCCCTCATGATGGTACTATGGGCAAAGGCCATTGTCTCACTGATGCCTTAATGTAACAAATGTAGCCTCTCACCCTTCTGCTGAGCCCGCACAGAGTGTTCACCCCCATGCCCCCTGATACAAGATGACCCCCATACCTTTTCCCCTTTCAGGGGCACATGACAAATGTATGTACATATAACATGAGAAATATATGATTCTCCCCCAACTGTCATGCTGTCAATGGTTGTATTTTATGGATGTTTTTATTATATGCTTTGAAGTAGTGTTTAGATTGGAGAGTTAGTATCCATCACCTTATCCGGAGCCACATAATCTTCACCTCACACTGACCAGCCCGGCTGAGGCACGTGATGTCCTCCTTCCCGCCAAGCAACTATCCAAGCATCTGTAGGTGGCGCCTATGAAGCTATACTGGACTTGTGGCTCATCCAATGAAATGTAATTTCTGTACCGTATACAATGTCGTCATCTATGATGCTGTAACCCTTTTTAAAGTAATGTCAGAGTAATGTTGGGCAGAGCGCTCTAAGAGTTTGCAGAGTTCTCTGCTTGCCCTATTTTGGTTTTTAGATAAACTTTACCTTTAACATCACCTGCACTTGGTAATGGTCCTATTCCCTCGTGGGGTGTGTCCATTATTGACTCTCATTGGGGAGTTTGAATTGCATTTTGGGGGACTGCTCACTTTCAATGACTGAACATGGTAGCGTTCAATCTAAACTAGATATCATAGTCCATATGAAATGGAAGTGAATCTGAAAGATTCTGCTAATTATTAACAACACTAGCTGCACTCTAAACAATTATTTACAATCATGTAAACCTGTAGCAGTGACTCTAAATTACAGTATGCAGACATGATAAGTATAGTCGTAAAAATGATGAAAGGTCATACCAATACAACACGAAAACAGCAAAAAGCCTCTCATCTCATGGTACACAAAAACAAGATGAGCACAATGATGACCTTTAGTTGGAATAGTGATACATTCATTAGGTTCACAGAGATTATATTTGAGAGAGACAAATAGACATCAAATGCCAAGCAGTTTCTTATCAGAGTGTTTACAATGTGTTGCTACTATGACCATCTAACAGCAATCTAACAACAATCACACATGTAAATGAAAATACATAGTGCATGTAATTTCTCTGGTAGATACCATGTACCGAATTAGTTTCGTATAATTTGTTTTTGAGACACAGTGGTTCCCTCTCACACAATCAACATTATGTTTAGTTACCCACCCATTCACATTGCCATGCTAAATCTAAAACATTTCCACCAACTACGTGCATCTTGTGCCCAAAGCATACCCCACACTGTCCAACAACACCCAACACTGAACTCTATGTTGTTACGGGCTGCATGGGGTTACATATAGTGTTTACTGACTTCATTGTCTGTGTAAAGATGTTTCTGGTGTAATGGAAATCTCTTATCAATGTGTATTCTCAGCAAGCTGATGTATAAGCAATATATGTGCACTCGTATCTGTTCCTTGCATTGATGTCCTGTCTAAAACAAGCAATGCAAACCCAATGGATTTACCTCATGTATTAGTATTAGAAAGGCATTTGTAAGGCAATTACTTCATATGCTCAGGTACTCACAACATTTAACGCTGTTCACATCTTATTGCTAGGTGGTACCCTTATGGTAGTGACTGGCAAATTACTATTTTACTCAAAAGCCCAAAAATGTGGCTTTGCCAATGTGCATTGTTTTCCGTTTGTCTCCTTAAGTGACAGAGTGTATATGCCCATATGTGTATGCCTTGCAGACTACACCTAGGAAATCAAACTGTACTTCACTGAGCTAGTCCTACAAGGCCATACCTACACATATTAAGGGGAGCATGGCGAGTAGTGAGCACTTTCAGCTCTACTTCTCATGCATACTTGCTAGTGGGGATCTCACCTAAATTCACTGTACCTTTGTGTGTGTGGAAACATTGCATGATTAAAACTGACAAGTACTGACTTTATAAACTCATGTAGTCTGAGTAATTATTAACAGTCATCTCATGCAACTTAATAGCATTTGTGTTGTCATGGGTGTTGTTTGGAAACTCTCATATGTATTGATTTATTTATTTTAGTGTGTTACATTTCATTTGAACTTTTCTCATCTTAAAGTTATCAACATGGCTTACTTCTAATAAATACATTCAAGACAAATAAAATTACTTACTTTTAGCTCAACCACACATAGTAAACATTAATCTTGCTTACATGCTTTTTCCTTGTTACTACACACTGTAAAACCAATAGTTCTTTCTCTAATGTATGTCTGCAAATCAAGTGACTGCTTCTTAATTAATTAAATATACTCTGATCTAGCTCCTTTGGCAGTGCTGGAATTGCAAATTGTTTACTGTGGGGTCCTATCAGTGAAAGAGTGGAAGGTAGGAGGATTGTCCGACCCTCCTAATGAGCATTTGTCTTTCAGATGATTGATCATGAAAACCTTTCCCAATGTAATATAATTGCAGAGTCCCAGGTATTTGAAAGTCGAGTATTCAAGGTTTTGGAGGTTCGCGAAAAGAAAAAAAAAGACTACTTTTTCATCTTGACTGGTGAAGAACAAAGGTCAAGTCATTATCTTAAAAACAACACTGAACTCGTCATAAAACAAGGGAGGAGGAATTGTACTAGGATGGACTGTGGGGCCGAATTTACTAGATAACTTCGTGATGATTCTATTTATTAACCCATAGACATTGATTCAACTGAAATGTTAACTACCAGTATATCAACTCATCTATATCAAGAGGTAGACTGAGGTTGGTTGCCTAAGCAGGAATCTACATTCGTTCCTCTGCTGCCTTCGAGTAGGGCAATTTTGTTACACCCTTTGCAAAATAAATATTCTGACAGGATGAAACTATAGAGTTTGTACAGCTCAACTTGGATTCTTTTCGCGGATGGTATAGGTTTTGAAATACGTGAGTTCATAACAACGTGTGTGCATTGTACTGTTACAAAGATGTGTTTTATTTTATTAACAGTTATTTGAACAGGTAGGAGATGCTTCCATGAGATCCACGGTGGCTCCAAGTGTGGCAAACGTATATGTTGATGTACTTGAAGAGACTCTTTTGCACCATGTAGGGAACATGTTTTCTTTCAAAATATATATCTATGAAACAAAGTTTTGATTACCTGGGAGGGTTCAATCATGGCTGAGTTAAAAGGTATTTGGTGGGTTAACACAAAAAAAACATGCATGTCATCCCGTTGTAGGAAAGAAAATCCTTTACCAACATGGCCACCATGAAAAGGGAAGGAGGGGAGCCTTTTTTTTAGCACCCCGGGTTGCTGCTTTGGGACCCTGGGGTGCAAATGGCCTTATGTACCCATTCCACGGGCAACACTGGGGAGTAAGGGCCTTGTGTGCACGTGAATGGCCACACTCGGAACATTAACTGGGCACACAGGCCGTAACCCCCGGTGTTGCCCATGGAACGGGTTCATAATGCCACAATAGAGACCAGGGTTGGGGACCTCACAGAAATTATATATGTTTTCCTCATGGCAGTGCTCGGCAGGAGAGTGAATCAAGTGGGCCAAGCCAAAGAGAGGGAGGAGAGGATCTGAGATCCCTTTAGCAGTTGTGAACAGTGTAAAGCAAGCCTGTGAAAAGGCCAGGGGAAGGGACGCATTCCCCCTGATGTTGTGAACTGCAAAGTACCCCTGAGAAAAGGCCTGGGGAAGGGAGTCATTTCACTGGCCTTGTGAAAATACTTAGAGCAAGATACCTGGAGAAGGGAGGCATTCTCCAGGAACCAAATGGTGAAGAAACAACTATGGACAATGAGAAACGTTGATGTGTGATTTGGAACTTTAATATGGAACATTGTCTTGTGCCTTGGAAAGGGACTGAGACCTGGGAAAGGGGAGTCATTTTCTCAGGTCAAGATCGAACCTAAGAATCTGTTTTTTACCCTTTTGAGATGGAATGAGAATTTGCCTGCACTTAGACATTTCAGCCTGGAACTTTGGGTAGAGATAGAGACATGGGGAAGGGAATAATTCCCTGAGGTAAATGTCCAGCTACAATTGGAACTGTTATCCAATATCCAGAAGAAGTGAGTCATTCTTCTGGACCAAGAAGTTCCTCTACCTCTTTAGTTTAATTACAAGTGTAAGGGACAGAAGCAGGGTTTTGACACAGGATGGTGGATTCTTGATTTACATGGACATCCTGCCTGAATCCTTAGTATTTTGGTTGAGATAGGGAAACCCTTCTTAGAGTTAGGGAGGGGTAGGTTTTTCTCCTTATTTTCTGGTTAAAGTTTATATCAACAACCATGCCACCTGTGTGTCATTTTCCTCCTTCTGCACCCTTACACCTCACTGAGGGATTATTATGCTTGTGAACCCAAGGCATATTTCTCTGTTCATTGATCTGCACTGTCAATTATTATAGATGCATGGTCAATGTGTTACTACATATGAATCTGCTTAACTGTGTTTGTATATAAGTGATCTAATATTGGAGTGTACTTCCAGCACATGGTTTTTTACATTATTATATTCTTCATTATTGATATGGTTACATTAGAATCATTTGCTTTAAAATATTAAGGTTCAAAACGTAATTCTCTTAAGTAATTTTTCTCAGTGAAAAGGGAGCAATTGAAACGTCCTAAAATAGAATAAGACCTACGTATCACACATATCTACTGACAGCAAATGTCCAGCACAAAGACTATTGGATGGCAGAAGGGCCATGGTAAGAACGTTTAAGGCCGGGGCATGTGAGACACTGTTGGGGGCCCTTTAAACCAAACCAAAGAAATTAAGGGACACAAAATATCTTCTCGGGCCCCCCTCATCACAATCACAATGCAGAGGCTGATATGCTGCCTAACAGTGATCAAAATAGGCAAGGGTACTCCCTTTCAGTCCCCTTACAAACTTCAGTATTTCTGTAACCAGAATGATAAACACATATCATTTCAAGGTCAATATTTGCAGTCCAAAACAAGAGTACTTGTGATATAGCAAAAGCACAGGACACTTTTAATCAATAAATGCCAGGAGCAAGGAATATCAGATCATAGTATAAATGCAGGACTGAGATTGTATGAAAATGATGCGCACAATCCAGAATAGACAGATTATTCAGATTAGCTGCCTCACAAAATGCAACAATGCTCAAGCATGGATACATGAGACCAATGGAAATCAAAAAGAAAGCTACACATACCATAGCATAGATAGTGGAGGAAGATTAGAAGCTACCAGGAAGGTGCCCATATCCAGATAGATCCAGATGAGCAGAGAGACACCACCCCAATGGACCCAATGGGGAATGGGGATTTACCGCCTTACCACTAATCGTCATCTGGCGCTAATAGCGTTGGACCGAGTAGAGATAACGCTAATTGCATTGGTAGTATTCCAGCGCAATTACCGCTGGGATACCTTTTGATGAGGGCATTAGAGTCTCCCTGCTAATTTAAGACATTGCAAAATTCATTACATAGGGCTTCATTACAGGTATATAATAGCGTTACTGGCACAGAAACTGGCAGAATTACCGCCTTATTCCGAGTACTGCCGGGATGCTTAATCCCCATTCCATGGAGTACCATAGGAATGGGGGTATATCCAGCTCTTAGTTGGAGGAAAATCCGGCCTCCCAAAAGGTAAACTTGGAGCCTGCCGGGGCAGCAATATGCTGGTAAAACAGAATTACCAGCACCTTAATACTGCATTGGCAAAGTCCTAATGAGGCCCATTGACTTGGGTTTCCCCAATTGTACATGTAATCAAGTAGATGCCCTCTCAAATCCCATTCAGTATAAAATAGCTGCCTTCTGTTATTTATTGCACCTGGAAAATAACCCAATAGATCTGTTTTTCCTATAAAGCAGATTCCTAATATACAAGTTTAGGACCGTACTAACTTGTTAATAATATATATATATATATATATATATATATATTCAGTGAAAAAACTTTGTTAAAGGGACGTTATGGTTCCAAGTAAAACCGAAAAACCCTTGAAATTCGTCAGTTTTGGTAAGCTAAGCAACCATAACTCGCGCCACCACCGTGCACTGCTAAGACTAACACCCAGTACATCAAAGATGACATCACAAATGTGATGTCATCTGATGACCTTTGGGTGGTGTTTGTACGTCAAAAATTATAAATGCTTAACACCTACTTCAAAATGGTTGTTGTAATTCCAAAAAAGGTCGCAATGCATTTTGTACATTTCTTAGAAAATCTGATTGCCAGCATAAGTAAGATGGACTCCATCTCTGCGAAAAATGTATGTACTACGAAACATAATATTTTCATTGTGAAAAGAGGACATGCCAACATCTCTTAGAAAGGCACAAACAGGCTTATTAACATTGCACCTTGCTTTTTACATTTGTGGACCAAATGAAGAAGAACGAAGCCACATTTGTCTCTGCGCAATTCGTGAAAATATCACTTGAGAATTAGGAAACATGTCCATAACCTTCCCAAGTCCTTCTTTCATAGCAAATTGCACAAAAATTCCAGTCACATGTCCTAAACTGTTCCCTCCACAATGAATTACAATTATGTCTGGATGTTGCTCTGTCTCCAAAGTAGCACAGAGAGGTAGCAAGTCCAACCACTTCATTCCACGTACTCCATGCCAGTGTACTTCCACATGTGGGAATCCAAGATCTACAGCTACTCCACAGCTTTCTGCATGCACCTTCAACCAATGTATCCACGAATCTCCCAAATCCAAACAATCTGTTTTCTGAAACACACAGCCATAGCTATCTTTTGTTCTCTCAGCAAAAAGAGTATCTGAGAAACTCTCCTGGCACAACACACCCACTAAACTTTCCTGACCAATCCCTTTCAGTGCTTATTCTCATTTGCATGACTTCTGAACCCAAAAATCCCCGGATGTAACTCCTGATGTCCGCGAACTACCGCCATGTCCGCGGACATATCGTAACATGAACAGCCCTTCTACCATTTCCACTTCACTCTCTCTGCCATTCCCTCATTGGATGTAGCTAAAAAATCACATGACCATGCACCAATCACATTCAAGACCTCTAGATCTAACTGCATCATCATAGATCAGCACTGCAAATGTACTGTGAATCTCTCTGAGTACAAGTGTCATATCATTGGCAAGCACCATCTACCAGAAATACTGTACAAGTCTCCAAGATTTCTACTTGCAGCTCCATGCATATTCATATGCATGAACACAAACTTCAGGTATGCATATTTTCTGTGCAGTAGATGAACATATTTTCAAACAGACTTTTAGCTTGTGTAATCTGTAAAATGAATTTACTGTATTTTTTTCAATATCACAAAATCAACTATCACTTATAAACCTTTATACTATTTACTTTCTTTATAAACACACACTCAAATCATGTTAAACAAACATTTTTTAAATGAAATATATAGACTAGATATATTCAAACAAAATTGCATGCAAGGACAATCTATGTTTAACTCTTTAAAAAAATATTTATACAATTTCATATTTTTTTGTTTTTTATTTATTTATTTACTTAATTACTTTAATTTAGACATGACATTGAGGCGCTATTACCTAGAACAGCTTAGAACTAACTACAGTTAGTCATTCAATACAATTTGTTCATTAAGAACATATCATATGTACTGAACTGATGCAATGTATCTTATGTAAATAAATTAGTTTAATGGTTTTAAAGAAGGCACTGAGGATTTCAATTAAAAAAATAAATATCTAAATTAAAAACAGCGCTATATACAAACAAAGTTACTAATTTGAAGCTTTTACAATTGCAGTGAAGACCAGTCTACTGAAAAGAAGCAGCCGAATTCGAAGAACAAAGAAGAACTAAGAAGTTACCTGTTAATTTAAGAAAAAAAGTAAGTAGAATATCACCATAATATTTGTATTTTTAATCAAACATACTATAACATTAATACAAGCTATTTTGGCGCCTAAAAATAGAGATTGTGTACCATTTTGTCCAAAAATCTCCATGTCTTAAACAGCGATTTACAGCCAG
This sequence comes from Ambystoma mexicanum, assembly GCF_040938575.1. Lineage (NCBI taxonomy): Eukaryota > Metazoa > Chordata > Amphibia > Caudata > Ambystomatidae > Ambystoma > Ambystoma mexicanum. Next base: position 697,187,732 of record NC_090935.1, on the reverse strand, counting down.
AATGGCCCACAAATTCCTATTTTTGGACACACAAATTACCCAACTGAACGGATACAATTTTCATATTATAGTACAAACAACTGTTTTAATTGTATTCATTAGATTTACTATTTGTACTTTTCCACACCACTAGCTTACTTTTTTTTGTCATCTGAACCCCAGTTTACTAACACATAAATTCAAGAATACCTATCCCTACTAGTAGTAGTTCCCAATGCACAATCACACACCATTACATACATCTTCATCATCTTACTCAAACACTCATGCACACAGCACACATACATTCCAGAACAGCCCAACCCATAACTTCTTTATTTTTTTCAACAAACCCTAAAGAATGCCTACCAAAAGTCAAGTCCGTAGAAAGCAACGCAAAAGTAGAGCAAATGAAAATAAAAGTGTTCAACATAAGCATCCATCTCTAGCAGAATTTGTAAAAAAAAGTTGAAACAAAACAGCTAATAAAATCATTTAGTGAAACACAAGAAGTTTCAAGTACAAAAACTTTGCCTCCTCTATCAAAATATAAAACAAACCAAAAAACAATTAACAGAAAATCAGCTATCACTACAGATAAAATTACTTCTTCAAATTTTAATATAGTGCAAAGTAAGCATACCAAGAAAATTATTTTAGCCAAAATGTACCATCACAAAGTCCTTCAAAATCTTATAAAAACAGGAGAAAAATCAGGTTCAATGCTTAAAACCTATCGTAGGAAATTAATCTTAGAAGCGTTGATGGACAGTGCAATTATTCTGAAAAGAAAGTTATTTATTGTACTGGTAAACAAAATGAAACCACTAACAAAACTAATAACTACATTACAAAAAAGACTTCTCGATAAGCGAAATGTCAACAGAAAGAACTTCTTAAGTATCTGCGGAGGTGAATGGAATCACACTACGAGCACAGAACCATATTTTAATGAAAAGCATACAAACAAAAGCAAACAAATACAATTGCCATACATAGCAGTGGTCGAGGTTATGAAAAAGTGAATAATACCATAATGGAACAAGAAGTACTCCTTACAAAAATATGCCCTGAAAACTTAGAATTACCCCTCCATTCAACTGAATCAGAACGTCTAGTGTACAAATGGCCATGCACGTCAATGTGTAACATTCCCAAACAATGTTTAAAATCTTTACGCCAATTCCTCAATAAACATGTAAAAAGCAAAGACAAAATCAAAATTAAATTACTGCAAAATATGGATACCTGTCCAGTGCGCAAGTACACAGGACTACAAGGACATTCATTGGCCTGCATTACAGGACCTACTTGTAAAACCACTTTCCATGATATCAAAAGGATATCAACACACCATTCAACTATAAGAAAGCTAGTCTATAAACTGTACTATGCTAAAAGTCCTGCTTTAGCACTAGCAAAGTTAAATAACATCCTTCTACATGCTACAGCAAAAGACCTACTTGAAGAAATTCACCATATCCAGAAAGAATATTTTGGAAGTGAAAGCCATTTACAGAATGAAATAGCTTTAAACCAATTAAGCAACAATTCTACACATGGCAACTTTTTGCTAAACACATACAAAAAAGAAATACTAAAATTTAAAAGTACATCAGCTGAAGTACCAAACCATGTATGTGTATGTTGCCGTAGAACTTTTTATAAAAGTAACACAAAAACTGTAGACCTATCATACAAAATAGAAAACAATGAAGATTCTAAATGATTTGAATTAGCTCTCTACCTTGTAGCAGAAAACAAATACGAAATAACTGAGCCCTTAATACTTTGCATTTACTGCACTACAAAACTTGACGACACCCAAACTCCTTCACGTACTATCACAAGTAATTTGGAATTATACCCAGTACCAAAACCCCTACAACAACTTAATTTATATGAGAGCATCATAATTCAAACAGTACACCCATTTCAAGCAATAATACGCCATCAACCAAAAACAGCAAAATTACCTCCCACTGAATTGGTAAAAGGCATTCGTGGAAAAGTAGTTTATTTACCATGAGCTCTAAAAGAAAATGTGCATACTCTAGGAGTGCAACGTCCAATGCAGCAATCTTTAATTATCTTAGTAAATGGAGTACCTACAAAAGACAAAAAAATATGGCAACAGCTGGTAGATTTATATAAAGTTAGACAAGCCTTCCAATATCTTAAAGAGAATAATGAATATTACAAAGAAATTAATATTGAAGAAAACTTGAAAGATACAACTGAAATAATTCAAGAAACACAAGAAGCTGGTCAAATTGAGCTACTAGATCCTGCTACAATATCAAATACTTTAGAGCATTATACAATTCATCCTTTGCACTGTAATGAAACTGTAGAAGATGTACTGGAAACTTACCAAATGCGTCAAACAAAAGGATCGCCAATCAGCATATTGGAAAAAAGTATAGAAGCACATGCTTTTCCTCTACTCTTTCCTACTGGCAAAGGAGGAAGGTATGATGATAGACCTATTCAAATATCAGCTTCAGAATATCGCTCATTACGGATGTATTCTGAAGATCCCAGATTTAGACAAAATGTGGAATACATATTCCACCTACTCTTTGAAAGTGAACTAGCAACTTTATGTTACGGAGTTGCACACATATTAAAATCAGGATCACACTTTAAAAATATGACAGCTACACAATTATTAGAAAAAGTGCAACAAAAGGATGAGGTTTTACAATCAAATATTACAAATCTATTAGCAAATATGCGTGGTACTAAAGAGTACTGGTTTTGACGTCATGGAGATGTATATTGTATGATCAGAAACCTTGGCCCACCCACTTGGTTTGTTACATTAAGTTGTGCAGAATATGCATGGGAAGATTTACATGATTTCCTACGCATATCAAATAAAAACAAAACAAACATAGATATACTAACACCTGGAGAACTTTGTCCTTTGGATCCTGTTAATGTTTCAAGATATTTTCACCATGGCTTCATTGCTATGCTACATTTTATTTGTAATAAAACTGTTCCTCCCCTTGGAGAAGTGCAACACTTCTTTTGGAGAAAAGAATACCAAGCCAGAGGAGCACCACATATCCACATGCTTTTATGGATTAAAGATGCTCCTAAATTTGGTCAAGACAGTGATGACACTGTTTTACAGTTTATTGAAAAATATGGCACTTGTGAAATTCCATCAGAAGCCACAAATAGTGATCTTCGTTCACAAATTTTACAATTTCAAAGACACAAATCTGGAAAATATTGTCGTCACAAATACAAAAACAAAGGGAAATACTACACCAAATGCCGATTTGGTTTCCCTAGACCAGTTACAAATGCAGGTCAAGAGAACAACCTCATGTCTTCAGTTAGACATAGTGTTAAAGGTAAGTCACCTAAAAATACATATTACATAAAAAGAAAAGAAGAAGAAAAATATATCAATGATTAAACATAGATGTGCAGTACATTGCAGACAATTCTACTGCAGTGGCACGATATGTCACAGCATACTTAACTAAAGCACTCAAGTACTCAAAACAGACTATGAAGAGCTCTTTGCAGGAAAATACATTATTGTTTTTGGAGATCTGCTTCAATTAACACCAGTAAAAGGTGAGCCTATTTTTAAAACATTAGGACACAAACTCTGCCGTAAAACTGTTGGCAGCATTGGAAATGTCAACTTTTGGCAACATTTCCAATACAGAGAATTAACAGAAAACATGCGGCAATCTGCAGATCTCACTTATGCCAACATTTTAAAAAGTATCAGAGTTGGTTTACTTTCTAAAGAAGCAGAAGCAATATTGAAAACCCGGCACATTAATGCACTTTATGGCGATAATGCATGTGCTACAGATGTTATGGAACAATTAGCCCACACAAATGTCAATTGTATGGCCTTAATGCCAACTCTTGCAAGCTGTTTCAAATTCAATGAAATCATGCTAAGTAAAGAAATGCAACCAATCATGGAAATTAGCGCCACAGACAAACTAGATGTACATGGTATGACACTACCCATGTGTGACCAAGCCACAACAAGACTAAATAGTTTATAAAAATCAATCTCAAATACAGCAGGCTTAGAAAAGATATTAAAATTATCCTTAAATTGCAGAGTAATGCTTAAACGTAACCTTGACGTGGACCAAGGACTAGTTAATGGAGCACTGGGTACAGTTGTTGGCTTTCAAACATACCCACGCAACAACAAAATTCAGTTTGTCAATATACTCTTTGACAAACTTTCAGAAGTAAAAAGGAAAGGACGCTCAACAGCTAGATTCCTTCTCTTCAAAGATATGTATGTACGCAGAGAACAATTTTCTCTAACTCTTGCATACACAGTCACGATTCATAAATCACAAGGTCTTACCCTAGACAAAGCAATGACAGATATTGGTAACACAGTCTTTAAAGAAGGCATGAGCTATGTAGCACTATCACGCTTACGTACACTTGACAGTCTATTTCTAATCAACTTTGATGCAAGTAAAATAAACGCTGTTATTCCTTGCATTTTAGAATACAATAGACTTCGCTCACTATACACCCCCCACCTAAACACATATTCTGTTCCACAAAAAGTAAAACGTTATAAAAGAAAAATAAATCAAATAGAAATGCAACAGGATGTCACTGCAAATCCTCCAAAGAGAGTAAAAGAAACGAATACTTCATCAAGTACCACAAGCAAAAAAGAATCAATTAGTGAAAGTAAACCAGTACTTCTTTAAAGAAGGAAGTCAAACTCCAAAAAAAGCAGTTAGATACAGAACTACCTGGACCATTTAAATTCTCAAATATATTTGGTGTAAGTTGCTACGCAAATGTAGCAATGAATATTCTATTTCAATTACCACCAATTGTTGACAACATTTACTTACACAGTACAGACCCATTGTGTTTGCAAATGTTAGTACTTCACAGAAATGCAGCAAACAATCCTGACAACACGTATAGTGTTTTTGGAATAAGACAACAATTGGATTACTTTGCTGGAATGGTGAAATTCACTATAAATTCACAGGAAGGTCCACAAGAATTTCTAATGTACTTACTACAAGTACTGGAAAACAAAAACATACCTATAAATGAAATCTTTCAGATTCATACATGTGGAAACATACATGCACTCTCTGCAACAATGTGACACAAGAAGAAATCCCCAATGAACGCTTCATATATATCAATACCTAATTGTGAATCCATTCCATTTCAGCGACTTGTACAAAATGCAAACCATGGTAGATTATGCTCTACCTGCAATTCAGATAATCGCTCCACGTTAGTAATACAAACACATAGTTAATACATAATACTAATGCTTCTACGTTACAATGCAGATGGTACCAAAAACAACTGCAAGCTGACTGGATTCACACATGGTCAAATATCACTTGGTAAGAAAACCTTCACAACAATAGGTATAATCTACCACGCAGGAGCTACAACCAATTCAGGGCACTAAACTGCATATATAAAAATGAAATGTGGATGGTTTGAATGTAATGATAGTACCATTACTCTAAAGCAGAGATTACCAGGAAATCTTACAAACGCTTATTTGATGTTCTTAAAACCAAAATTTGATAACTGAACTGTATTTAAACCCTAAGTAAATTTGTGTTAAAAAAGATAAACTGTTAGAATACTCCAAAAGCTATCTAACTGCTCAAAGATTCTACAACAACTAATCAGATAAATGAATACCACTAAATTAGACCAAAAAATACAGTTAGAATACGCCAATTGGTATCTAACTGTCCCAAAATTTAACAATATCCAAATAGATAAATCAATACCACTAAAATATATAAAAAAATAGACAGTTAGAATACGCCAATTGGTATTTAACTGCTCCAAAATGTTATAATATCAAAACAAATAAATAATATGTTACTGCTCCAAAAAAATACAACAAGCCAAAGTATAAAGCATTAGCCAGAAACAACAAGTGAACACTGAAAACAAACAAACAAATAAACTGTAGCATAACAGAAAAAGTTTTTTTTTTAATCCAACATGGATTTTTTTTTCTCCCACAGACCCAATGATTTTAGCAACAAATACAGAAACTGAGCAAATTGCACAGTACTCTGATTTGTAATCTACTAAATATGAGGGTCCAAAAAAAAAAAAGTATATTGATTATACAATGTAATAAGTCATTACAAAATACTAATACTAACATGTTATTTTCTTTTATCACAGAAATTAACAAGAAAAACATGGACTCCCGTTACTAGACCAAACAGTAAGTATACAATAATAAGGAGAACCATAGCAGCATATCACATCCATAGTATCTAATACCTTTGTTCCTTATACATTTGTTTTTCACCCAAAGTTATAAGCAAATATGAATGTGATATGCTGCGGTGGTTGTTGCCAGAGCATAGAGTCTTGGGTGCATGGCCAAATGGCCATGCACCCAAGACTCTATGCCCTGGCAACAACCACCGCAGCATATCACATCCATAGAGTCAAACATTTCAACTATGGTCTATGGAAACTTTTAATGTCCGCGGACATTATGAGTGTTCTTAGAACACTTTCAACTTGCCAGGGAACAATATGGACAGCGTTTTCAGGACACCCCCTACGAACATTTCAGAACAACGCAATAGTTCTTAGAACACTTTCAACTTGACAACGAACAATACGGACAGTGTCCTCAGGACACCCCCATTTTGTTTATTTGCGAACATTTCAGGACACTGCGAGTGTTCTTAGAACACATTCAACCTGCCAGCGAACAATACCGACTACGCCTTCAGGACACCCCCTACGAACATTCCAGGACACCGCAAGTGTTCTTAGAAACGTCTTCAGAACACCCCCATTTTGTTTATTTGCAAAAATTTCAGGACACCGCGAGTGTTCTTAGAACATATTCAACTTGACAACGAACAATACGGACAGTGTCCTCAGAACACCCCCATTTCGTTTATTTGCGAACATTTCAGGACACCATGAGTGTTCTAAGAACACATTCAACTTGACAGAGAACAATACGGACAGCGTCCTCAGGACACCCCCATTTTGTTTATTTGCGAACATTTCAGGACACTGCGAGTGTTCTTAGAACACATTCAACTTGCCAGCGAACAATACGGACTACGCCTTCAGGACACCCCCTACGAACATTCCAGGACACCGGGAGTGTTCTTAGAAACATCTTCAGAACACCCCCATTTTGTTTATTTGCGAACATTTCAGGACACCGCAAGTGTTCTTAGAACACATTCAACTTGACAGAGAACAATACGGACAGCGTCCTCAGGACACCCCCTACGAACATTCCCCGGACACCACAAGTGTTCTTAGAAGCGTCTTCAGAACACCACCATCTTGTTTATTTGCGAACATTTCAGGACACCGCGAGTGTTCTTAGAACACATTCAACTTGACAACGAACAATACGGACAGTGTCCTCAGAACACCCCCATTTCGTTTATTTGCGAACATTTCAGGACACCATGAGTGTTCTAAGAACACATTCAACTTGACAGAGAACAATACGGACAGCGTCCTCAGGACACCCCCATTTTGTATATTTGCGAACATTTCAGGACACCGCAAGTGTTCTTAGAACACATTCAACTTGACAGAGAACAATACGGATAGCGTCCTCAGGACACCCCCATTTTGTTTATTTGCGAACATTTCAGGACACCGCAAGTGTTCTTAGAACACATTCAACTTGTCAGCCACAACCCCATTCATATTTGCGAACATTTCAGGACACAGCGAGTGTTCGACAACGTCTTCAGAACACCCCCATTTTGTGTATTTGCGAACAATTCAGGACACCGCGAGTGTTCTTAGAACATATTCAACTTTGCCACATTTGTGTGTTTGAAATTGTGCAATTTGTGAATGAAGATCACTATTTGTTGCTTTTGATGGAATTTCACAAGTGACATATTTTTTGATAAACTGTAACACAGTGGCATCACTGTCTTAACCAAATTTAGGAGCATCTTTAATCCATAAAAGCATGTGGATAAGTGGTGCTCCTCTGGCTTGGTATTCTTTTTTCCAAAAGAAGTGTTGCACTTCTCCGAGGGGAGGAACAGTTTTATTACAAATAAAGTGTAGCATAGCAATGAAGCAGTGACGTAAATATATCATAATATCTTGAAACATTAACAGGATCTAGAGAGCAAAGTTCTCCAGGTGTTAGTATATCTATGTTTGTTTTGTTTTTGTTTGATATGCGTAGGAAATCATGTAGATCTTCCCATGCATATTCTGCACAACTTAATGTAACAAACCAAGTTGGTGGGCCAAGGTTTCTTATCATGCAACGTACATCTCTGTGACGTTGGAACCAGTACTCTTTCATACCACGCATGTTTGCTAACAGATTTGTATTGCTTGATTGTAAAACTTCAACTTTTTCTTGCACTTTTTGTAGTAATTGCGTAGCTGACATATTTTGAAAGTGGGTTCCTGATTTTAATGTGTGTGCAACTCCATAACATAAAGTTGCTAGTTCACTTTCAAAGAGTAGGTGGAATATGTATCCCACATTTTGTCTAAATCTGGGATCTTCAGAATACTTTCGTAATGAGCGGTATTCTGATGCTGTTATCTGAGTGGGTCTATCATCGTACCTTCCTCCTTTGCTAGTAGGAAAGAGTAAAGGAAAAGCATGTGCTTCTATACTTTTTCCCATATGCTGATTGGTGATCCTTTTGTTTGTCGCATTTGGTACGTTTCTAGTGCATCATCTATGGTGTCTTTAGAGTGTAATAGATGAATTGTATAATGGTCTAAAATATTGGATATTGTACCAGGATCTAGAAGTTCAAATTGACCAGTTTCTGGTGACTCTTGTATTATTTCAGTTGTTTCTCTTAAGTTTCCTCAACATTTATTTCTTTGTAATATTCATTATTGTCTTTTAGATATTGCAAGGCTTGTCTAACTTTATGTAAATCTTCCAGTTGTTGCCCATTTTTTTTTTGTCTTTTGTAGGTACACCATTTACTATGACAATTAAAGATTGTTCTATTGGACGTTGCACTCGCAGAGTGTGCACATTTTTTTTTAGATCTAATGGTAAATATACTACTTTGCCACAAATGCCTTTCACCTATTCAGAGGGAGATACTTTTGCTGTGTTTGGTTGAAGGTGTATTATTGCTTGGAATGTATGCACTGCTTGAATTATGATGGTCTCATATAAATTGAGTTGTTGCAGGGGTTTTGGTATTGCATTTTGTAAGTGGTTTTCACTTCCAAAATATGTACTCTGGATATGGTTGATTTCTTCGAGTAGGTCTTTGGCTGTACCACGTAGAAGATTGTTATTTAAATTGGCTAGTGCTAAAGCAGGACTTTTAGCATAGTACAGTCTATAGACTAGATGTTTTATAGTTGAATGATGTGCTGATATCATGTTGATATGATGGAAGCTGCTTTTGCAAATAGGTCCTGAAATGCAGTCCAATGAATGTCCTTGCAGTCCTGTGTATTTGCGACCTGGACAAGTATCTGTATTTTGCAGCAGTTTTATTTTGATTTTGTCTTTGCCTTTCACATATTGATTGAGGGACTGGCGTAAAGATTTGAAAGGTTTTTTTGCAATGTTACACATTGACATGCATGGCCATTTGTATACTGGATGTTCTGGTTCAGTCAAATGGAGAAATGATTCTGAGTTCTTTGGAGATCTTTTTATAAGCAGTATTTCTTGTTCCATTATGGTATTATTAAGTTTTTCATAACCTTGTCCACTGCTATAGATGGCAATTGTGTTTGTTTGATTTTGTTTATATGCTTCTTCATTCAAATATGGTTCTGTGCTTGTGGGTTGAATCCATTCACCTCCACAGATATTTAAGAAGTTATTTTTGTTGACATTCCGTTTATTGAGAAGCTTTTTTCGTAATTTAGTAGTATTTTTGTTTGTGGTTTCATTCTGTTTAACACTAAAATCAAAAAAATAATTCTTTTGAGAAGGATTGCACTGTCTATCAAAGCTTCTAAGATTAATTTTCTACGGTAGTTTTGAAGGGTTGTGCATGATTTGTTTCCTGATTTTATAAGATTCTGAAGGACTCTGTTGCGGAACATTTTTGTTAATATACTTTCTTTTGGTATGGTTACTTCCTGTTATATCAAGATTTATAGGAGCAGTTTTAGCAGTAGTGGTACCTGTATTTCTGTTAATCATTTTCGGTTTTAGCTGTTTTGTTTGACCTTTTTGTACAAACTCTGCTAGAGATGGATGCTTATTTTGGACATTTTTATTTTTATTTGCTCTATTTCTGCGTTGCTTTCTACGGACTTGCTTTCTGGTAGGCATTCTGTGGGGTCTGTTGAAACAAAAAAATAGAAGGCATGGGTTGGGCTGTTGTGCAATGTATGTGTGCTGCATGCATGAGTGTTTGAGTATGATTGTAAAGATGTATCTGGTGGTGTGTGATTGTGCATTGGGCAGCTACAATTAGTTGGGAAGTTTACTCTTCTATTTGTGTGTTACTATACTGCGGTACAGATGATAGTAAAAAGTGAGCTAGTGGTGAGGATAAGCACTAATAGTAAATCAAATGGTATAAAATTTAAACTATTCCTTGTTTTGTAATACTAATATTCTTGGGACTGAGTTATGTTATTTGTGCTCTGAAAAACAGAGATTTGTGTGCCATTATGCGTGCTAATCCCTGTTTATTAAATGGTGATTTGTGGGTAGAATGGTACACAAATGTTTGTTTTCTTAGTGCACAAATTACATGAATCACTCGCACAGTGTGTTTGAGTAATATATTTTAATAACACAATTATAAATATAACAAGTTAAATTATAACAGTAACAGTGGAAACAATTTAAAATTGAGAATCAGACCAAGAAAACAGTAAGCAGACCAATTAAAGTGAAGAGAAGAATGTGAGTAGTGCAGTAGAAATGAGAGGGAAGGGTGGGGAAGAGGAGTAGGAGGAGGGAAACAGATGGGGTTAAAGGTGAGAATGGGGGAGCGGGAAGGGTGGGAGATTATTAAGGTGATAAGGCAAGGGGGGAGGGTGAAGAAGGTGGGAGGGGTTTCATGTTGGGGAATGGAGAAGGAGAGATTTGAGTAAAGTTTAGAATGAGGAAAAGGTAGAAATAGAGTGGAGTGAGAGAATTAAGGAGTTCCAGTGCAGGGGGGTTAGGAGATGAAAGGAGCGGAAATGGGGTGTTGTATAAGGGGAAGGAGGAACAGTGAGAAAAAAGTAGCCAGCAGAGTGAAGAGAGTGGGAGTGTAGAAAGAGAAGAGAGAGGAGTGATAAGTAAGAGTAAGATTGTGGAGAGATTTAAAGATTAGGCAGAGAAAGTATGGTAGTATTGTACTTACACTTTTATTGTGGAATGAGCAGGTTTCTTTGTAGTTGGTGTTTGTAGTTCAGATGTTGTTGTTTTCCAGGAAAGTGGTCTTCACTGCAATTGTAAAAGAAAGAAGTTAGTAATTTTGTATGTTTATAGCAGTGATGTTAATTGAGAGATTCATATTTATGTTTTTGTAGTAGTATTCTTGTGTGATATCTGAACATAGTGTATGCATGCAGTTTCATTTGACTGTGTCCAGCTTTCATATTTCATTTACAATATGTTAGTTCAACATGCTTTGCAAATGAGTAGACCATTAAGTGTATGAAACTCACTTGTTTTTTTAAAGCTGTGTTATAGGATGTTAGGAGAAAGAAGAAATAATTATATATTTATTTTGCAATTTTTATAAGGTAAATGGCAGAAACTGTATACAAAAGCATGGAATGTATGCATTTGTGAAGGTGTGGGTAATAAAGCAGAAGTATGTGATTTACATGTGTTGGAGCTATTGCAGCTGGGAGCCATTCAATTATAGTGTGTGTGTGTGTGTGTGTGAGTGTATGAAGATGCATGACCTTTTACTGGCTGTGTATATTTTATAATACAGTACTAAGTGGTTTTCCACTATTGTATTGTTATTTCTCCCATCTTCTAATATTATACTTTTTTAGATAGGTATGTGTGTAAAAAAGAATAGATAGTAGACAGGTTTGGAAGTGACAGTTGATTATATCAGATGGGAAAAATGACAGTAAGTTCATTTTATAGGTTATACCATTTAAGTGGCAGTTACTCTGTTTATATACATTTATACAAGTTGTACATGTACTGTCCAGAAAATATGCATACCTGTAGTTTGTATTCATGCATGTGCATATGCATGCAGCTGCAATTAGAAATCTTGGAGACTTGTAGAGCAGTTTTTGTTGTAGGTGCTTTCCAATGATATGAGACTTGTACTCGGAGTGATCAACAGTACATTTGAAGTGTTGAACTGTGATGATGCAGTTAGATGTAGAGTTTGTGGATGTGATTGGTGGATGGCTGTGTGACTGGTTAGCTGTATCCAGTGAGGGAATACACAGAGAGTGAAGTGGAAATGGTAGAAGGACTGTCCAAGTTAGGATATGTCCGCGGACATCGCGTATTACATACAGGGATTTTGGGGTGGAGAGGCATGTAAATGAGAGCGAGAGAGTAATTGATTTGTTAGTAAAGTTTAGTGGATGTGTTCTTTAAGGAGAGAGTTTGTCAGAAAGTCTTTTTCCTGAGAGAAGAACAGTTAGCTATGGCTGTGTGTTTCAGAAAACAGATTGTGTGGATTTTGGGAGACTCATGGATACATTGGTTGGAGGTGCATGCACAACACTGTGGAGTAGCTGCAGATCTTGGATTCCCTCATGTGGAAGTGCACTGGCATGGAATATGTGGAATGAAGTGGCTAGACTTGCTACCTCTCTGTGCTAGTTTGCAGACAGAGCATCATCCAGACATAATTATAATTCATTGTGGAGGGAACTGTTTGGGACATGTGTCAGGAATTTCTTTGCAATTTGTGATGAAAGAAGGACTTGGGAAGGTCATGGACATGTTTCCAAATTCCCAGTAATATTGTCTCGTATTGCGCAGAGACAAATGTGGCTGCGTTCTTCTTCATTTGGTCCACAAATGGAGAAAGCGAGGCGCAATGTCAATAAGGCTGGTTGTGCCTTTCTAAGAGATGTTGGCATGTCCTCTTTTCACAATGAAAATATTATGTTGTGCTGGTAATCAGATTTTTCTGAGAAATGTACAAAATGCATTGTGTCCTTTTGTGCAATTACAGCCATCTTTTTTGCAGTAGGTGTTGATTATTTCAAGTTTTTCAAATACAAAAAAACACCACCAAAAGTCTCTTTTCAGAGCCACCACTTCCTCCCACAGAAAAGTGCAATAATTTTGATAGCGCTGCACCCCAACATTTTTGATGTTCGTGAACTGTCCGCGGACTTCTAAAAAATAAAATGCACAGGAGCCTGCTCAATTTATTTGCCACTACTATTTTTTGACTGTGAAAGGTGGCTCTGAAAAGAGCCTTTTTTTTGGTGATTTTTGTTGTTTTAAATTGTGTGTGTTTTTTTTATACACAACCCACTAGGAGAGGAGGGGAAAGGAGGGAAAGGGGGGACACCAACCACGGGGATAATAAAGGGTGGGTGGAGAGAGGAAAATGTAGGGTGGGCCTTACTTAGGTACTGGGCAGGTCTTCTCGTGCTCCGAGACCGTAGTCTCGAAGCACTTGAAACTCTCTCCCCCCTGCAGAGTACTGCATCGCAGTACATACACAAAACTGTGACCCTCAAAAGGTAAGGGTCATCAGTATTGTGAATGGCCTGTGAGGCAGCTGGAGGGATGCGCTCTCCCACAGGAGTGTCTCTTGTGGTGAGAGGAGCGGAAACGGAGGATGAAGTAGAGGAACTCAACCTGCTACACTGCTCGCAAGGTACAACCTTGCGAATGGACCTACCGTTGAACGACCTTAGGTGTCGCTTCATAGTAGTCGTACCAAAGCTGTACGAACCACGCCTCCCGCGACTCAGCACCATTTTGCACTCGTTGCAGGTGACGCGCCTTGGGAATGTTACCATGAATGGTAAATAGCTGCCACACCCAAGACTCACGGCGAGTGCTGGTAGTAGGGACTTCCAGTACCTCATCCTCGTCATCCTCTTCATCCTCCTCTGCATCCTCACCCCTGTTCCCCTCTTCAGGCCCTTAGGGAGGTGGTGGTGGTGGTAGAGGGGTGGGGGTGGTGCTGAGGCAGATGTAGCACCAGATGGCAGTAGAGGAGCCATGGATGGCATCAGGTTTCAGAAAAATCTGAAGATTGGCAGCAGAACACTAGCCAAAGTAGACAAGGGGCCTCATGGCCTCATTACGAGGAATGCCGGGAAGGCAAAAACGATGCCGGTGTGGTAATACCGGCATCGTTTACCGTCCCATTGTATTCCGACCCCCAAACCCGGTATTAGCAGCACACTAAACAACGGTGCCGCTAATAGCGGCATAAGCGTGTACAGGCGCCCCTTCAGGGAGCAAATACCGGCATGCCGGTAATGGGGGGTAATTCCAACCCATGCATACATGCAAATACCGGCATCGCGAAGCCGGTAATCACAGCCTGCACGATGCTGGCCATACAGGCATTGTGGACCAACCGCAAACAGCAAGCAGGATACAAGGCAGCTGCCACAGGTGCACACAATCCCCACAGGTGGAGTCAATGGAGGCTGTGCCAGTATAAACTGAGCACACCCACACACCACAACCCCCCCACAGGTGCATGCAATGTAGAGTGGCCCAGTACAAAAGGAGCACACCTACATACCACACCCCTTCCTACACCAAAATGCTACCACTAGCAGTTGCAATCATGGCGCTGGAGGACATGCCTATACTGCTACAACTACAGCAACAACAGCAACAACAGCAACAACTACAGCATCAAGAACAGGCTGCACAGAGGAGACGCAGGAGGAGAAGGAGGGTGAGACAGTCCCAGCAATTACCACCAGCACAACCACCAGTGCCTCGAAGGCAGCCACCAATCCCTCGCACCAGACCCAGCCCATTCAACCTAACCCCTGAGCAGATCCACACCCTGTACCGGTTGGACCGTGACACCATCACCACCATAGTGAACATGATACAGAACGACATTGCCAGCCACATAGAAATACGCACTGCGATCACCCCCCTACTACTAAAGGTCGTGTCTGTGCTACTCTTCCTGGCCACAGGCACCTTCCAACACACAGTGGGCCAGCTGCATGGCATTTCACAACCACTATTCTCACGCATGCTGAACCAAGTGCTGGATGCCCTCCTGAAGCACACAAGCCCCCATATATCCCTACCACGGACTGCCCAGGAGATAGCCGAAACCAAAGTAGGCTTCCATGCACTGGCAGGCATGCCCAATTGTTTTGGTGCCATCGACTGCACCCATGTGGAATTGGTAGTCCCCCATGCCATAGAGGCGGTGTACCGCAATCGCAAGCAATACCACTCCATCAATGTGCAAATGGTATGTGACTCCAGCAAGATCATCACACATTGCTGCACCCGATTTCCTGGATCCAAACATGATGCCATGGTACTGTGCAACTCCACGCTACCCGTCACATGGAGTGACATGCTGGACCACATGCCTGGCTGCTCAGTGAGTTGCACAACAGGGTCATGGCCATGCTGTGGGGTACTGATGTGTGCGGATGCAGAAGGGGGGTACTGCACCCGGGTGGGAAAGGAGGTGGGGAATAGTGCACCTGGGTGTGAAAGGGGGGGCGGTAGTGCACCTGGGTGGCACTAGCCAGTGAGTGGAGAATGCATGCAGAGCTAAACACTCCTCACCTGAACCAGCCAAACGGAGCACAACACATCACTGGGCCACATATAACAAATATTGCACCTGGATGACAACAAGTAAGAAGCACAACCAGGGCACCATGGTGATGGCAAGCAATGCATGACTGAATAGGATGGCAACAGTGGCAATGCGGCTAGTGTGACCATGCATAGTAAAGAATATACAGCATGATTTGGAGGCCAAACATTTTTGCAGTACCACAGCACATCTGACAGAGCATGCATGATTACACCCTGCATCATCTATTGAACCCCATCCAGTGTACCACACCTCATTACAGTATACATTGCATCCAGGTGACTATTTTGTAGACGTTCAGGGACATGTGCATGCCCACACCAAATAGCTGCTGCCATGACTGTGCTCCCTGAAGGTGGTGGCAGTTCAGAGTGACACACACCTATTTGTATCTTCTTGCAGGTGATGGAGGATATCCCTTGACGCCGTGGCTACTTACCCCTGTGCGGAACCCGCAGAACAGCCATGAAGAGGAGTACAATCGTGTGCACACTCGTACCCGTGTTGTGATTGAGCAGACCTTTGGCCTGTTGAAGGTTCAGTTACGCTGCCTAAGCAGGTCTGGTGGGGCTCCTATATAGGCGTGAGAAGGTGTCGAAGATCACCATGGCCTGTGTCATGCTGCACAACATGTGCGTCTGAAGGAATGTACCACTGCCACCTGACATTGACATGCATGGGCCGGGTGAGGATGAAGGGGATGGAGACGGAGGCGAAGGAGCCCCCCTTCCAGTACATGATGCACGGATGGCCATGCTGTACGCTAAGCACTAATTGACGAATACTTTTGAAACGCAGGGACCATAAATGTAATGTGCCTTTGACACACTGTCTGCATGTGGACATGCACACTTGTTTGGTTAGAATTGCCCCACTGTACACCATCACAGATGTCCAGCCAATGATTTTCTTTCACACAACGGGTGTATTTTCAAGACACGTGATAATGTGAACAAAATCCCCTCTCAACCCCCAGTGAACACCTCACCCACACTACAAACCCCAAAAATACCCAAGTAAACTCCCTCACCCACCCTACAAACCCCACAAATACCCAAGTAAACTCCCTCACCCACCCTACAAACCCCAAATGTCCCCATATGTCCAACAAACACTGTTCCCTTCACCAACGTACATTTTCAAAATATCATTGTCTGCCCACTCTATTTCTTAGCAATTTTGGGATCCGGGGGTGCCATGGTCAAGCGCTGTGCACTCCTCCGCGTCAACCGCACGGGGCTCGATTGGGCCGAGGTAGAAGGGGTTGTGGCAGTGGAGGTGTCGATGATCAGTCCCATGCCTGCCCCAGGGTTTGGGCACTGCGTTTGAGGTAGATTCGCAAGCAGGGCCTGTGTAAGTGCCCCCATACACTCCCTCATGGCACGTGTCGATGCCTCAACAGCAGCAGTGTTGGCTGCAATGGCTGTGGCAATGGCCCTCATGGAGTCATTCCCGTTGGATATTTGTTGGCGCATGAGTTCGATCATCGAAGGAGTCCTTGGCTGCAGGAGTACTGGTGGGCGGGGTAGTGGTAGGCAGGGTGGTGGTAGGCAGGGTGGTGGATGGCAGGGTGGTGGTAGGCAGGGTGGAGGATGGCACCTGCGCGGGGCCCACGTCCAGGGCACAGTCCTCCTCAAAGAGGGCCATGTCTGAGTCTCCAAGGTCTGAGTCGTGGAGGCAGGGGTCGTCCATGCTCTTGGCCTCTGTAGGGTGAGCTAGGCTAGTAATTGGGCTTGGGGTAGGTGTGCCGGACATGATGTCACCCTCATTCTCCACTTCTGTATCCACAACGTCCGCGGTGGCTGGCGGAGCGGGAATGGAAAAGCCTCCAAATGTTGTGGGTGGCTGCTGCTGTACTGTACCTGCAGGTGTCTCCTGCAGGGTTACTGCCCGGTGTGGCACACTACCTGTTGCTCTGGGCAGTTTCTTGGGCTGGGGAGTGGCAGTGGCCCTGGTCCCTTGCCGTGCAGTGGATGAACTTGCACCCCTGTCTTGCATTCCATCTTCCTCATCGGTGCCTGGTGGATAGAAGAGATGCAGGTAATCAGTGATGGTGTCACATGGCAGCTATGATGTATTGCGCTGCGATATGTTCATACATTCATGCATCAAATTATTTCTGGGGTGTGACATTTGGTGGCCGATTCATGGAACAAACGTGCGCCGAAAATCCATGCGCAAGCAGGCGCAAGGGAGCGCAAGCGTGAGAAACACAGCGCTCGCGTGCGATTCAAGGAAGACACTGCGCGTGCTTCCCGCTGTCCGTGCGCCCAATCCAGCCATGGGGCATGCAGGCATACACGGCGTGCGCTACGCGCACAGCAAAAGCGCACATAGCGCGGCGCACACAACCAAAGTGGGCGGAACAGTGGGCGTAACACGCGGAATGGGGAACAACGCGTGAAAAAGAAGGCGTTACTGGGGAAGTACTGCAGGGAACTACACGGAATGCCCACACGCACGCGAACAACCCGTATTCATGGATCCAAATACGGGAAACCCGCGCATGGCAAAAGACGCACACAGGCGTCAACGCGTCCGCCACACGAAGGCAGGCGGAAGCATCCCCGCGCACAGTACAAAAGTGCGCGCAAACAACAAACACGTATATACAGCTACGATGAATGCCCCATTTGTCGCAGCACTGATCGTGGGACACCGCAGGAGGAGGAGAATAGCCAGGGCACGCATTTTCGCACCACGGACAAGCCTTTTTGGGATGCCTGACGACCAGGTCTATGGCAGGTATAGGTTTCCACCCCACATCATCCTAGACCTGGTCAGGGAGTGGGAAGATGACCTTACATCCCCCACCCTTTGCTCCCAAGCATTGAGCCCCTTGGAGAAGGTGCTCAATGTCCTGCATTTTTTGGCCACTGGGTCATTTCAGCAGACTACTGCCATAGTGGGGGGGGGTCTCACAGGCCACGCAGTCACGCTGCCTACACCAGGTACTGGCAATCATGACAGCACGCCCCTCAGTCCGCAGGCACATATACATGCCCAGAACACCCGCAGAAAGGCAGGCCGTTGTCCTGGATTTTTTCAGGGTGGCACACTTCCCCAAAATGCTCGGGGCCATAGATTGCACCCATGTGGCCCTACGCCCACCTAGGGCCACTGAGCACATCTACCGAAACCGCAAGCACTGGCATTCCATCAATGTACAGGTGGTATGCGATGCAAAGGGAATCATCACCTCTGTCTATGCAAACTACCCTGGCTCCACCCATGACAGTTTCATATACAGAATGTCCGCCCTGAGCCGGGCCCTGGAAGCTGGGCAGCATGGCGACACATGGCTCCTAGGTGAGTACAAATGCCCTTGCACATGCATGCAAGTCACACACAGACAAATACCCAAACCCTAACAATCTCAACTATTATCACCTCCCCAGGGGACAGTGCCTACCCTCTGAGCAACCACATCATAACGCCAATCCGGAACCCCACCACACCACCCCAGGTAAGATACAACGCTGCCCATATTGCAACCAGGGCCATAGTGGAGCGCACATTCGGAGTGCTCAAGTCACGTTTCCGCTCCCTTGACCGCTCTGGTGGGCAACTACTCTATGCACCACCAGTAGTGTGCAGGATCATTGTGGCAGCATGTGTCCTGCACAATGTTGCAACACAACAGGGCGTCCCGGTGGACATGCTGGTGCCTCCACATCCCCAACCACAGGCACAGGCGCTGCCCATGGGAGGGGACAGGGCACGTGGCGAGGAAGCCCGGACCCAGCTTGTGGCCACATTTTTCACCTAAACTCCCACCCCTGCGGAGTGCACACAGGCCTGGCACATACCAGGTGACAATCGATTATGACAAAGAGACAGTCAACTGTCACAACCCTACCACCCTGAGATAGTTGCCATGGAAGTGCCACATCGTCTGCATCCCTAGCTACTTAAACACAAGCTATCCTGTGTGACCAAAAGGCACACATATGACATATGACATGATATGGCCTATACACAAGTATTTCAAGGTGCGATGAGGCAGGGAGTGGGGAACAAGGGAAGACAGACAACGGTACTACTAGGCCAGGTGTCATTTATATTGTGCAAGTGCACGGGTAGGGGGAAGGGAAAAGTGCAAGGGGAAGGTGAGGGGGGAGTGCAGTACAGGGGAAGTAGACCAAAAAACAAATATATAGGTCAGCTGGTGGCAACTGCAAAGGTAAGTGCAGACAAGTGCTGGGAAGGGGGGGCTGTAGGGATAGAGCGACAGTACCGCAGTGCAGGGGTTGCCAGGGAGGCAGTGCAAGTGGAGAGTGGCTGGGCCAGGGACCGAGGTCGGTGAGAGTGGCCCAGTTGCAGATCCAGTGCAGTTCCAGTGAAGAATTCTGCAAGGGAGAGTCAGAGAGAAAGCAGAAGCAAAGAGGAAGGTCCTGAGGTGCTTCCCGAACCGGAGATGGTTCCCCTCAAGTTCAAGTGAGGCAGGAAGGCTGTTCCAGAGGGAGGGCCCTGCCGCGGAGAGAGATCTACCCCCAGCTAGTTGCTCTGAGAAGTGGATGACCCTGACATGCAAGGTGTGCATCACACACACCTGCAAAACAGGCCATGGCCATCACTGTTATGTCACTCAAACCCTCCCAAACCACAACATGACATGGCAAGCAATACCCATACACCAACACAGTAACACTAAGGTACACATTACCATGTCCAAAATGTACAGTGGCATCAGACAATGATGCCTGACCTGGAATCAGATGAAATGACTGACCAACAACCTCCCACCCAAAATAAGTCATTTCCAAATGCATTACAAGAGTTGTAGACGTAACATAACAATGAATGCCTGTCTGCATGCACAAAAAGGCCACATACGACCCGGGGGGGAGGGGAGGCACCCAGGAGGGTGGAGGTACAGGGTGCTGCTCAACATCCACATGCGATGATGCTGAGCCAAAAAAAAAACCTCCCTGGGCTCAACGCCTGCACAGCCCGACCTATGTGGGAGATAGATGGTCGTCCGAGTCTGGCTCATCCTGTAAAGGAGGACATGGCACAGTAGCCTGGCCACGCCTAGCCGCAGCTTGCCCCTCGTCGGCAGCAAGTCTGCCAGACAGGTGAGCCTGGTTCTGTGTGGCGATGTGATGTAGGTCTGCATGCAGAACCTCAGGTGATACACGTGCTTCCTCTTGCAAGATAGCACGTGTAACACGGAGTTCCTCCTGCAAGGCCTGGCTGGACAACCGCTGCACCTCCCGGCAAGCCTGTAGCTCAGCCAAGATGGTACGCTCAAGCTGTGCAAACCTCTCCTCTGCCTGCTGCCTCTGGGACATCATAAGGACACCCAGAGTGGATCTGAGGGAAGCATACTCCTCCCTCAGGGCATCCATGTGTGCCTCTGCGTGAGCAGCAATTGCTTGACGCAGAGACGACATTTCAGCCTGACGTGCCCTGTCTGAGGCCGCCATGCCCAGCCTGAGCGAGCGGGCCATGGCCCGTTCCGCCTGCTGCTGGAGAAGCACCTGACTAGCAGGGGGGAGCACAGATCGGGCCACACGCTCCATGCTCTCAGCGATGTTCTCCATTGCTGCCCCCTGCCGTTCTGAATTGGCAGTCATGTCTTGCTCCCACTCAGTATACTGCGGTTGCGCGCGGCGACCGCGTTGCCGGGCTTGACCCCTGCGGGACCCAAGGACCGGGGGTCCTCGCTGTGTTGGCACCGCCCGCAGCTGCACGACTACATGCCCCCATCGACGTGATGCCCCAGGCACATCAGTGACTGGTGTGGAGGGTGACCCTGCGTCCCGATCCACCACGGGCGGAGGAACCAAGACTGTCTGATCCCTCAGTGCAGGTGTCGCAGACAGAGGAGTGTCCACATCAGAATCACTCACCCCTGACACATGGACTTGATGCTCATCCAACTCAACACGGACGTCAGAGTCGTCATCAAGACTGGACTCATAGGCAGCCAGAGACAAGATGGACTGTAGCACTTGGGGGTTTTCGTGGTCTACCACCCCACGACCCCCACTAGTGCCGGGTTGATGTAGTGGTAACAACCCTGTGTCTGGCATGACAACACCATCCTCCGCCTCCATTGCGTCATCACCTGAAAAATATAGAGAAAAAAGGTCACTACACATGTCAGAAGCACACAACACACACACACACCGACAGCAAACGCATCAGGCAGACATGTGACACACAGCATATAACCTGCCATGCATGCTGGGTCAACTTTGAATTGCTTCTGTGATCAGACCTGTTGAAAGGTGGCAGTTTCGATGGAGGTGGGTCTATGCAGTGCAGAAAATGTGTACGCCACTCACTACCTACATGTACAAGGACTCCATGGTGTGTGCCAGGAAATGTGAAGGCAGTGCAATGTCAAATTCAGACATCACGTGCAGTGTGCATTCAATGTGTACCATATCTAGCAGCCAAGCACCCCTCCACCCCAGTACCAAAGCAGGGATGCCTAGCATGGTATCAAAAGGCTGACCATACACTTGTGTATTGACAAGCAGTGTTGACTGGCATCAACAGCTGAATGTGATCCAAGTGACAACACTGCAAATGATGCAGGGACAGTAAGCAGGACACATGATGAAAACTCTGGATTCCGCCCATGTGTGAAGAAGACACAACAACAGTTGGACAGAGTCATTGGCCATTGAACAGGCTGAGGCCTGTGAGCCACACAGATTGTCAGACCCTAAACATGTGTGCAACGCAGGACTGAGCCACATTTGACATGGGAAGGCTGATGAGATGGCAGGCAATGTATGTAACCAAGGACGTGCACATGGAGCATGAATGGGCACTCATGTCCCTGCGGGAGATCTGACCTATGCACAGTACAACTGAGATACCCTGCATCAAGTACTAAGGCTGTACCACACGGCATATGTTTGGCAGATTCTACGCTGGAAGTTATCATCTACACAGGATGCATGAACAAGAAAGTACACATTGGCAAGATTGAAGAACACCAGTGCAAAGGTGGAACTGGGGTGCAGAGTGGCGGAGGAGGGGCAAGGGAGCATGCCTACATGGAGTCCCTGCATGCAGGCAGAGGAGACATGCATGACGGAAGCATTGCATTACTTACACATCAGAACCATGTACACGTCACATGTAGCGGCAATCATGCACAACACATCCCACAAGTGAAACACACACGTCCTCAACAAACACGCATCAACACTCACTGGACTGGGCATCAAAGTCCAGCATCTCTCCCACTCCTTCGACCAATTCAGGTGGTATGAACTCCGCAACGAGTGCCTCATGCGGAGTGAGCTCTTCCTCCTCTGGTGCAGGTCCACCGCCAGTCACCAGAGTCAAGTTGTAATTAGAGGCACGCTTAGCCTTAGTGCTGCGTTTGATGTCATTCCAACGCTTTTTGCACTCTTGCGCCGTGCGCACCTCATGGCCGAATGAATTGACATGTTCCGCAACATGCTTCCAGTGGGTGTCACGTTGGGCAGCCGTAGTCTGACTATTGGCACCCACTAGCATGTCACGGATGTGGCCCCGCACGTAGTCCACGAGGAAGTCCAGTTCCTGCTTACAGAAAGGCTTCTTCCTCGACGTGCAGGAGGTCGTGGCTGTGTGTGGGGTCCCAGCCTGTGCTGCAGGTGCCACCTTCCTCCTCTTGGACTGTGGCGCAGACCCTGGCTGGCTAATGCCGCCCTGACCAGTATGGCCAGTGGGTTCGGTGGATTGAGCCAAGGGAGTGGCAGGTGGAGGGATGACCAAAGGCCTGACTTGTGTCAGTGGCAGCTGGGTGCCCACTAATGGACCCTGCGCAGCAACACCAGCTGTGGCAGGGTCATTGACCGCAACGGTCCTGGTTGGCAGACTCACAACCGGGGTGCTGTTGGGTGCATCTGCCTCTGCACTTGCCAACACCCGGCTGTTCGGGGCAGCAGATGACATGACTGCCCCAGGGACACGTGTCTTGGTCTGAGCAGCCCGGCCTGCCCCTATGGTTACCCCCCTGGCCTGTTGGAGATCTACCAAGGGCTCTTCAAGTGCCAACGCAGCCTGCGCTGGCAGACCCCGAGCCTGGGTGGCGGTGTCCATAGCTGCACCTGCAGCTACCACTACCCTTCGACCCGTGGCAGTCGATGGAACGGACTGCCGGGTCACACGGGCACCAGAGCCAGATGCAGAAGCTGCATCCCCCGGAACCACAGGGGGTGGTGGCATGACTGCACCGACACATGGCACAACATTGTGCTCAAGTGGCGCACCCCTGCCTCTTCCACCTCTGTGGCCGCCCTGGACACCCTGGAGTCCCCCTACTCCCTGGTCACCACGGCCACGTCCCCGACCACGCCCGCCACGAGGAGGACGCCCAGCTGAGGCGCCCCTCACCTTTGGTGGCCTCCCAACCATGGCACAGATGTAGTAGTGCCGGCACAGATGGAGTGGTGCCAATGGGAGGTGTACACCACAATTGACCTGGGCAATTGGGGTGAAGGGGGTGGGAAGCAAGATGTTAACAGCCCCTCTGCACCTGCAAGGCTTTATGTGACCCCGGTGATGTAGTGACGGGTCACGCAACGCTCAGGCACCCCAAAACTGCAGTAAAACCATGCACGCAACCCTGCAGCCTACATGCGTGGATTCAACCTCCCACAGTACGCGGTGGCACCCAGTAACACGAATAACGCGTACGCGTGGGACACGCAGGCTACTATGACATCGGAAATGGGTGCGATACACAGGGGCACCCACAGTGGGAAAAAGAGCGTGTGCGACTCACCGTCTGACTAGCGTGATGCAGAAAAACACGCGTAGCCAATACCCCACCAAAAGAAGAGATACGTCCTTGATAGCTGTGAAGTTGTGATGGGGCGCGAAACAACAGGAAGCAGCAACACATGTCGGTCTCCACGAAAGGCACGTACAGCGAACTGCTGGGCCCGCTCACCTTTAACCCGTGCTGAGGGAAACGCACGCGCACGTCACATCACTTACGCGCATGGGCCCTTTCCCCGTATTACACACGGACGTGCAGTTTTTCACGCGCGCTGAAATGGCCATGCACGCCTGTGCGCGTCACGTCACAGGGGCGCTTGCGCTTGAGGGGCCTTCTGTCCAATGAAATTGCATATGCGTGCAGACGCGCTTACGCGCTAAGGGCCTTTCCTCGAATTACACGCTGACGTGCCGAATTTTCACGTGCCAAATCACTCCGTATCAAGCTGGCCACGCGTAAGCACACGGAAGACCACGCTCCTGCCCAGAAGGCCGAACTACTGCCCCCCAGAGCCCCGAGCACGCTCCCACCTGCCATCTGCTGCTGCCTGACTGCCTGCTGCCCACGTGCCCTGCCATTTGCTGCCTGCACATCAGCCAGGGGTGCTGTTGCTGTGACCACCCCTGCTGGAACCGAAGACTCCCGACTGGGATTCCATCGCTCCACAGCCCAGCCCCAGGACCCAGTTGCCCACCCACTCCTGCCTCTGGGGTTGTCATGTCGGGCACTGCAACATCTGGCACCACTGACAACCCCAGGCCGGAGAGGCAGAGGGACACCAGCTTCAGTGCCAGGGAAGTTGGTGTCCTGGTGGAGCAAGTCCTGGGGCAATATGATGCCCTCTTCGGAAGTTTCCGCGCCGACAAGGAAGGACGGACTCGGATCTGGACTGACATCATGACTGCCATCAACGCGGAGGGGGTGGCAGTGCGCGACTTCCAACATGTCAAGAAGCGCTGGGAGGACTTCAGGTCCAGGACCCTGAACAAGGCCCGGCGCCTCTTGAAGGCAGCGGATGCCAAGGGGCGCCAGGGCCACTTGTCGGAAGATCAAATGAGGGTCCTGGAACGCATATCCCCAGTGCTCCACGTCCAGGTCCTTGAGAGGCAGACCCGTCTGGAGTCGAGCGCTAAGTGTACATGCATCCTGATCGTGAGCTGTGCGTGTGGTGATGTTTCAGTAGTGTGCAGGTTGCACATCTGTTTGCATGGGGTCGAGTATGGGTGGGGGTGTACAGGGCCTTGGGGCTAACACATGCGAGGGCTGTAATGTGTGAGACATGGATGGTGCTTGTGTGTGTAGGCTTGCATGCCAAATGCAGTTGTGTGGGCACACATGTTTGGATGAATGTGTATGTAAGTAGACATGTCCGTGATGTCACGCATGTATGTTGTTTTCAGCTGCATGTATCCGCACTGTGTACATGTGCATCTGTGTGTATTTGACAAGGGTGCAACAGTGATGCAACATGGATGCATGTGACAGCGGGATGTGGAAGCCTGATTGGCAGATGTGACATGGATGCCCATCTGAACACTGCGACACTTGGCAGAGGTGTACACATGCATGCAAGTGTGGTGGTGTGTGTACATGTGTGGTGCACTTCCTGTGTTGCATGTGATGTCTGGCTCAGCTTTGCCTGCTCATGCTGTTGTATGTGTATGGATGGTGCTGGCAGTTGCGATATGGCTGTGGTATGGCTCATGTGTGCGAGTTGAAATGACATGTGTGTTGGGGATTGTGATGGCATGTCTGAGGTTTGTCAATGCCACTCATGTACAACTGTCATGTGTGTATGTGTCCATTGTACAGTGCCCTGATGGCTGTGTTTTATTTCTCCCTGTCTGCAGCGTCAACTGATGAAGAGGGCGGAGAAGGTGCTGTGGAGCACAGCGGCGGGGATCCCACCACCAGCCGGAGACGCAAGGCCCGGCTCCCCTCCCAGGTTGTCATCTCGTCGGGGAGTGAGGAGTCCGGTGCCGCGTCCCAGGCCGCAGCTGCCGGGGGGAGGTCCAAGAGGCGGAGGTTGGAGTTGGACTCCTCGGCAGCAGAAGGGGCAGCTGGGACCCCACAGGGCCCAATGGGGGAAGATGGCACGGAGTCATCCAAGTTGGTGGGGGGTTTGGTGGAGGAGGAGGCCATGCAAGCAACAGAGATGGGGTCTGGAGGTGGGGATCCCACTGGTGCTAGTGGTGCAGTGCAGGACCAGGGACAGGAGGCAGCACAGGCCGCCGCGGAGGTACCTGTGTGTAATCCTGTCCCTGATCCTGTCCCTGCATCATCTTGCACCAGCAGGGATGCCTACGTCCAGACCCGTTTTCAGGCAGGGGATGAGCAAACGACAACTGGCCTTCCTCTGCCTGCGGA
The DNA here is from genome assembly GCF_040938575.1 of Ambystoma mexicanum. Lineage (NCBI taxonomy): Eukaryota > Metazoa > Chordata > Amphibia > Caudata > Ambystomatidae > Ambystoma > Ambystoma mexicanum. Next base: position 697,160,918 of record NC_090935.1, on the reverse strand, counting down.
CGTGGCTATCCGGGTCCGGGTTGAGCCTGTCCTAACTGGTGTGGCGTTGCGTCAACGGGCCATGCGAGGTGACCTGCAGTCCTGCAGTCTTTTCATGAGGAGACTGCACGTCATCTCGAATGGCTCGTTGACCACGTCAGCCTACTGGGACAGGTCACCCAGGCCAGATTCCTCCATTTGATGGGGCTTGCTACGACCCCCTCCTCAACTGAAACCCCTACGCGCCAGTCGTCCTCCGTGCCATCTTCCCACCCATCAGTCACCTTGGTGCCCTGTGGAGCTGCCTCTGACGGTGCGGCCAGGCTGTTGGAGGAGGCATCCCTGCCACAGTCGGGAGTCGGACGTCCAGCAGGGGTGGCCACATCAACGACTGCACCCCAGCCGGCGGAGGATGTGCAGGCAGCAGGAGGCAGTGCACGGGCAGAGGCACAGCAGCAGCAGCAACGTGGTGGGAGCCATGAAGGCTCAGGGCCTTCAATATCGGAGGGGCAGGCATCGGCCGGAGGGCAGGAGGACCCAGGACAGAGAGTGTCTTCCGTGTGGCAGCGGTTGGGCCATGCCATAGATGCGGAGCGGCAGCGGGCGGAAGAGGCACGGCTCGCGATGGTAGGGGGGAGAACTCCATGCGGAGGGCCCTGAGGCGGGCCGAGTGCCTTGAGGCAATCCACAGGGGGTTGGAGGTGGACACGTCGATGGCCCTGCGGACCCTCGGGGCCATGGAGGAGGACCGCCTCCGGGACATTGAGCAGGAATTCGATGATGCCCTGGCCCGGGACATCCAAAAGTGAGCCGTCAGACTAGCCCGCTGCCCTTGTACATAGTTATGTAGTTAGTGTTAGGTTTCCTTTTGTTTTTTTATTTATTTTGGACCTTTTGGACATTGGCCACATTTTTGTATATAGTTTATTTTATTAGGTAGTGTTGTTAGATAGGTTTCATTTCTTTTGTTGGGATAATGGACCCTGGCTTGTTCGTCTGTACATAGTTCACTGTTGGATTTTATTTTTCTTTCACAATTTACCCATGGAGCAATGGCTTTCAATTATTATTTCCCATTGGATTTTCTTTTGTGGACAGTGACTTTGGACACCATTACCATTACCATTATTGGTTTTGCTTTTTTTCACGGACATGCTTCTTTTCTTTTTTGTACATTCCCATTTCTGTTTCTTTATTTTTGAATCTATTTATGTTTCCTTTAATACATATATTTTATCGAACTTCAATGTGTAGTATCATCTCATTGGTTTCATGCATATCATGATATGGGTTTTGAGATTCTCTGACACCCATTGGGTGTATGTGAGGGGCATGTGTTTCTTTCAAAACTTGCAATTGGTGTTCTGTCATGTAATTGCCATTTCTGAGTGGGTGGATGCAATACTCGGGTGGGTGTTTTGCATTTGGAGGCTGACCATAGGGACCAGGGATCTAGATTGTGATGACATGTTGGCTGGGGAACATGAGTTGGGGCCTGCTGGCAGGTGCCCCACAGTGCTGGGGGGTGGGGGTGATGGGGACATGAGTTGGACATGGGTGGGGGCCTGGTGGAGGCTGCCCCTGCACTGCTGGGGGGTGGGGGTGGTGGGGACATGAGTTGGACATGGGTGGGGGCCTGGTGGAGGGTGCCCCTGCACTGCTGGGGGGTGGGGGTGGTGGGGACATGAGTTGGACATGGGGGGGGCCTGGTGGAGGGTGCCCCTGCACTGCTGGGGGGTGGGGTGGTGGGGACATGAGTTGGACATGGGTGGGGGCCTGGTGGAGTGTGCCCCTGCACTGCTGGGGGGTGGTGGGGACATGAGTTGGACATGGGTGGGTGCCTGCTGGCAGGTGCCCCTGCACTGCTGGGGGGTGGGGGTGGTGGGAGACATGGGTGGGGGCCTGGTGGAGGGTGCCCCTGCACTGCTGGGGGGTGGGGGTGGTGGGAGACATGGGTAGGGGCCTGGTGGAGGGTGCCCCTGCACTGCTGGGGGATGGGGGTGGTGGGAGACATGGGTGGGGGCCTGCTGGCAGGTGCCCCACAGTGCTGGGGGGTGGGGGTGGTGGGGACATGAGTTGGACATGGGTGGGGCCTGGTGGAGGGTGCCCCTGCACTGCTCGGGGGTGGGGGTGGTGGGAGACATGGGTGGGGGCCTGGCAGAGGGTGCCCCACAGTGCTGGGGGGTGGGGGTGATGGGGACATGAGTTGTACATGGGTGGGGGCCTGGTGGAGGGTGCTCCTGCACTGCTGGGGGGTGGGGGTGGTGGGGACATGAGTTGGACATGGGTGGGGGCCTGCTGGCAGGTGCCCCTGCACTGCTGGGGGGTGGTGGGAGACATGGGTGGGGGCCTGGAGGAGGGTGCCCCTGCACTGCTGGGGGTGGGGGTGGTGGGAGACATGGGTGGGGGCCTGGTGGAGGGTGCCCCTGCACTGCTGGGGGGTGGGGGTGGTGGGAGACATGGGTGGAGGCCTGGTGGAGGGTGCCCCTGCACTTCTGGGGGGTGGGGGTGGTGGGAGACATGGGTGGGGGCCTGGTGGAGGGTGCCCCACAGTGCTGGGGGGTGGGGGTGATGGGGACATGAGTTGGACATGGGTGGGGGCCTGGTGGAGGCTGCCCCTGCACTGCTGGGGGGTGGGGGTGGTGGGGACATGAGTTGGACATGGTTGGGGCCTGCTGGCAGGTGACCCACAGTGCTGGGGGGTGGGGGTGGTGGGAGACATGGGTGGGGGCCTGGTGGAGGCTGCCCCTGCACTGATGGGGGGTGGGGGTGGTGGGGACATGAGTTGGACATGGGTGGGGGCCTGCTGGCAGGTGCCCCACAGTGCTGGGGGATGGGGGTGGTGGGGACATGAGTTGGACATGGGTGGGGGCCTGGTGGCAGGTGCCCCACAGTGCTGGGGGGTGGGGGTGGTGGGAGGGTGGTGGGAGATATGGGTGGGGGCCTGGTGGAGGGTGCCCCACAGTGCTGGGGGTGGGGGTGATGGGGACATGAGTTGGACATGGGTGGGGGCCTGGTGGTGGCTGCCCCTGCACTGCTGGGGGGTGGGGGTGGTGGGAGACATGGGTGGGGGCCTGGTGGAGGCTGCCCCTGCACTGATGGGGGGTGGGGGTGGTGGGGACATGAGTTGGACATGGGTGGGGGCCTGGTGGAGGGTGGCCCTGCACTGCTGGGGGTGGGGGTGGTGGGGACATGAGTTGGACATGGGTGGGGGCCTGCTGGCAGGTGCCCCACAGTGCTGGGGGGTGGGGGTGGTGGGGACATGAGTTGGACATGGGTGGGGGCCTGGTGGAGGGTGCCCCTGCACTGCTGGGGGGTGGGGGTGGTGGGGACATGAGTTGGACATGGTTGGGGGCCTGCTGGCAGGTGCCCCACAGTGCTGAGATGTGGTGGTGGTGGGGACTTGAGTTGGACATGGGTGGGGGCCTGGTGGAGGGTGCCCCTGCACTGCTGGGGGTTGGGGGTGGTGGGGACATGAGTTGGACATGGGTGGGGGCCTGGTGGAGGCTGCCCCTGCACTGCTGGGGGTGGGGGTGGTGGGAGACATGGGTGGGGGCCTGGTGGAGGGTGCCCCTGGTGGCTGGGGGTGCAGTGGGACATGCGTTGGTGGGCAGTAGTGCAAGTTGACATGTGGGTTGGCTGGGGGGCATGGCCATGGTGGATGGGGTGCTGCAGGACATGTGCAGGGTAGGCCCCTGTGGTGTGAGCCACCTGCAGGGGCCGTGGAGGGTGTAGAGGGAACACCTGGGGGGACCCACACGTGCAATTCACGTGTGGTGCTCCCCGCGCACCCCTGTAATACACGTACCCTGATGGAATCGCGTGAGGAACTTCCCGCGCACCCCTGAAATACGCGTACCCTGCTGATATCTGCAATTTGTCTGCAATGTATTGTATGTCTATGTTTACATTCCACAAGTGGGCAATGATTGCATTGCAATCAATGATGTACTTGGATGCTTGGTCCCTTTTAATGTAGTGTGTGTTTTTAGGGTATTTGCCTTTTACACTATGTATAAAAGAAGACATCAAGCTATTTACTTTTTGGAACTGGTCTAGAAAAGTCAAACACATATTTGGTATAGTATTTACCTTTGTTTTTATATCTACATCAGCAGTATTTGCCACACTTACATTTTTGGAAGTGTAAGATTTGTGTACATAGGTCACTGTCTGTGGTTTTGAAAGGATGTCGCAGGTTATGTATTTTTCAATAAACTGTAAAACAGTGGCGTCACTGTCATGGTCAAATTTGGGAGCATATTTTATCCACAAAAACATGTGGATGTGTGGTGCCCCTCTGGATTAATATTCTTTTCTCAAAAAGAAGTGTTGCTCTTCTCCGAGCGGAGGGGTAGATTTACTGCAGATGAAGTGCATCATGTCAATGGAGTGATGGTGAAAGTACCTTGCTACATTGACCGGGTCAAGAGAACAGGGTTCTCCTGGTGTTTTTATATTTATTCTATCTTTATTTTGGTTTGCTGTGCTTAAGAAGTTGTGCAAGTCATCTCATGTGTAATCTGTACAGCTGAAAGTAACATACCATGTGGGTGGGCCTAGGTTTCATAGCATACAATGCATCTTCAATGGTGTCTATGGAGTTTAGGGGGTGAATTGTATACTGGTGTACAATGTTGGCTGCAGTAACAGAATCTACACATTCTGATCGGAGGATAGTAAGGGGCAACACGCTGGTCTTGGAAACTAGACAGCGCAGAGCAACAGAGGTTTGAATCCCAGATTCTCACTTAGAAACTGAACTCAGGTATGGTATTAGATGTGTTATAAAAAACAATTTAAAAAATGCATTCAAATTGGTCAGTTGCTGGTGAATCTTGAATTATTTGGGTGGTTTCTTTTAAGTTTTCCTCTATGTTTAAATCTTTGTAGTATTAATTGTTTCTTTTAGATATCGTAGGACTTGTCTAACTTTGTTTAAGTCAACTGGTCATTGCCACATTTTTTTGTCTTTTGTTGGTACACAATTAACTAGTACAATCACAGATTCATCTATTCGTCATTGTGCTCCTAGAGGCAACTTAGCTGTTTTCAGTTGAAGGCATATTATAGCTCGAAATGGATTTACTATTTAGATTATAATGCTCTTATACAAGTTAAGTTGTTGTAGATGCTTTGGAAATGGGAATATTTCAAAGTTATTAATGATAGCACATGATGGCATTTGGTTATTGTCAAGTTTCGTGTTGCAGTATGTGCACATTATTGAGGGGTCCGTTATTTTGTATTTATTTTCTTCTGTTAGAAATGAAGCTCATTGAAGCCATTGGGATTACTCATTGTCCTCTATTTCATAGGCCATATCTACTGTTTTTGTGCCCTTTTTATAAAATATTCTGCGACAAGAGACATACTTGATCTGGTACTTCAGCAGATGTGTTTTGAAACATATCTATTTCTTTTTTTTAATGTTTTTGTTAGGAGGTTGGTGTGTGTAATGTTTTCTGAAATTACTGAATTGTCGAAGTCAACTCCAGTTCCAAAATACTTACTTTGGATGTGCTCTATTTTTTTAAGGAGTTCTTTAGCTGTTCCATGTAGGAGAATGTTATTTAAATTTGGCAGTTCTAGAGCAGGACATTTTGCATAGTATAATCTACTCACCAGATTACGTACAATGGAATGGTGTATTGCAAACAATTTTATGTGGTTGGAAGGTGCTTTTGCATGCAGTTTTTGTCACTCCGTCTCACCCGGTCCCCCACTCTTACTACCTCTAGCTGCGCCTAGTGGCTGAGCTGTCTCTCATTGTGTTTCACCCTGCTTTGCTTAAATTCAAATTTAGCTGCTCCCAGTGGCTGCTCTGTGTTTTATTGGGCCTCATTAGAAGTTTGGAGGCAGCCTTGCCAGTAAAACCAGCAAGATTCCACCAAACTTTAAACATTTCCAGTGCCTGCGAATGGGCAATTACTGGGTCATTTTGGCCCTGCCGGACCCGCTAATTGTCCATTTGCCGGCGCCGGAAGAGAATGCTCACCATTCCCATTTGAGCTCCAGAGGGCTCAATGGGAATGGGGAGGTCGGATGCACCAGCACCACTATAAATAGTGCTGGTGCATCTGACATGCTGTGCTCGCGGGTGCCGCTCTGCCCACCAGGTCCAATCGTAGTTCCCGGACTGGCAAACTTGTGATGAGGCCCATTGTGTTTCACCCTGCTTTGCTTAAATTTGAACTTTGCTGCACCTAGTTGCTACACTATGTTTCATTGTGTTTCACCCTGATTTGCTTAAATTCAAACTTGCTGTGCCTAGTGGCTGTATTGTGTTTCTTTGCATTTGACCCTGCTTTGATTAAATTTGAATTTAGCTGCGCCTAGTGTATGCACTGTGTTTCATTGTGTTTCACCCTGCTTTGCTTAAATTTGAATTTAGCTGTGCCTACTGGCTGCACTGTGTTTCATTTTGTTTCTGCCTGTTCTGCTTAAATTTGAAACTTAGCTGTGCCAAGTGATTGTGTTTCAGTCTGTCCTGTTGCTCCTGTCTTGTTCCGTCTCTTCTGGTTCACCCCCCTGGTGTTCTCTCCAAGTGTTTTCATCCCCCCTTCCGCTCCTCTGTCATTCCCCATCCACCCCCTCACTGTTCTCATCCCTCCTCCTCCACATCACACATAGCTCTCTCTGTCTCACCTATCTTCTCCAAATGCTTCACCATTGGTATTAGTATAATTGTTTGGTTTTATTTGACCAAATGTTACATTTGACCAAATGTGTCCAGTAACATTCGATCGAATTAAACCGACCAATTAGGCTAATACATACCAAACATGTGGAGCTCCCTATGTTTGGCACGTATTAGCCTTGGGGGTTTGCGGGGGTGTCCCCACTTCCTCAATATTGGAGGTGAGGGCCGAATAAATACATAAATAAATGAAACAACCCTGCAGTGCCAGATCTGACCCTCTTGGAGGGACAGATGTGACGCCGGAGGGCTGAAGTGGACCAGGCGGCGAGATAACAGGTAAGTGGGGTGTGGGGGGTGGGGCATGAAAACATTTTTTTTAAACCTGCAAAGCTGTGCCGCATGCAACATCATACGATCTGATGTTGCATGCGGTCAGCTTTTTTCCATTTATTTTTTTTGACCGATTTTCTTTCAGTCAAACATACCCAAACCTCACCATCGACTATCCATCACTTCTCACTAAGTCTGGCAGGAAGAAGTTAAAAAAAGATTTCCTGATCTCCAATCCCAGTATCCCTATTGCTGACACCTACACCAGCACTTCCTCCAGAAAGACCCTCATCAACATCATCTTTGACGGTCCTTCGCCAGACCTATCGACTCTTCATATGATGTCTGTGCTCTCTCCTTTCTCCTCTTCTTCCATTAATGGTGGCACCCACTGGGAGGCCCTCCTTGCTTCCTTCTACTCCTCTAGGGTCATCATGGTCCAAGACACTCAGGCCAACCTCCTCCTCTTTGATGGGTGTTTCCGGCGACTTATAAATTTCCTTTCCTCTTCTGCGGTGCCCTCGCGCTCCCTTCCTCAGCTTCCTTGCCTCCACCCTCTGCCACCCCCCTGGCACCCTTCACCTTCTCCTTGGCTAGCTTACCCTCTCCTCCTACTTCCTTCACCATCCCTCTGGCTCTTTCTTCGCCTCCACAGGGAGTACCTCTGATTTGTACCCCTCCCAAGAAGTCTTTCAAGGATGGTAACCTTCTCCACCTCGCCACTGTTAATTCACGGTCAGCAGTCAAACACTCCTCTGACATCTGCGGTCTCCTTGACGAACAGGACCTTGATGCCCTTGGTCTCACTGAGACATGGTTCACGGGCAGCTCTGTCACGAGCTTTGACACTCTCGTTCCTGATGGCTACAAGAACCTCTGCACACAGATCCAACTGCCCAGTGGGGTTGTAGCCTTGATCTTTCTGGAGTGGATCCCAGCCTCTATCATTCCTATGCAGGCCTGCTCCTCCTTTGAATGCCTGGTCTGTAGGCTTTCACTCTCTCCTGGCCACTCTCTCACAGTTGCTAATCTCTACCAGCCACCTGGACAGATCACCTCCTTCCTCTCTGTGTGGGCAGACCACTCTTCCTCCCTCCTGGGCTCAACCACTCAACTCCTCCTCCTTGGAGATTTCAAAATCCACCTGGATGCCTTCTGTCCCACCACAGGACTCTTTCGCGACCTTTGCAACTCTCTCTATCCTTCCCTCTGGCCCGACTCACTCTGCAGGGCACACTCTTGACATTCTGATCTCCTCAGACCTCCCCCTCTCTAACCCTTTCACCACTCTCTATCTTGGAGTGACCACATCCTCCTCTACTCTCATCTCTCTCTCACTACCCCGCAGGCCAATCCTAGCACCAAACTGCCACCCACCTTCTCAGTCATTCGAGCTATTAAGCGTGTGTCAGCTGAGGCATTCACTGCATCTATCTCTCCCCCTCCTGCACCTCAGGCTGACTCTCACCCTGATATAGCCCTCTCCATGCTCCACTCTGCTATCTGTGATACTCTTGATGTACTTGCCCGTGTCATGAGGATACACATGAAGCCTAAAATCAATTGCAACTAGTGGTTTGATTCTGACCTCATCACCCTTAAATGCAAGTGTATGGTGGCTGAGAGGAAATGGTTGGCATCTTGTACATCCTCTGACAAACTGGCCTGCCGCCTGCTCCAGAGGCAACACCGACTCTCTGGCTTTACCAAGAGTAGAGCTCACATCCAAGCCCGCATTTTGGCGGCATCTAACAACTCGGCAGAACACTTTAAAATCTGCAAGGAACTGTCCAATCCTTCTGCATTTTCTACCTCCCCTGTCGCTTCCCATGCCCTCTGTATGCCCCTGGCTTCTCACTTCATCTCTAAAACCGGGGGCATGCTGTCCACCCTCTCTGATTCTCCTGCATCACCCTCCACTCTCTCCTCTTCCTCTAGCCCCGTTGTGGCCACCCCTCCCTTCTCTGCTTTTCCTCTCTTCTCCCCTGATAAGTCTGATTTAGGAAAACCTCCTCTAAGCAGGATCTTCACTGTTCTTCCAAAACCATCAAGGACCACATTGACACCCGTACTCCAGCCTTGGCTGATGGCTGCAACCACTCATTCATCTCTGGAACCTACCCCTCCAACCTTAAGCACTCTCTGTGCACCATCTCCTTAAGAAACCCTCAGCCGACCCCTTCTTTCCAGCTATCACCTGATCGATATCACTCCTTTCCTGGGAAAATTCCTGGAAAAGTTGGCCATCTCCCAGCTTAATCTTCACACTGAATCTGTTGGTTGTCTCTGTGACCATCAGTCTGGCTTCAGAGAAGCCAGAAGCACAGAATCTGTTCCCCTGAACATCAATAAGGACCTGCTCTCCAACCTTGATTTTAACCTCCCCTCTGTCCTCATCCTACTGGAATTATCTTCTGCCTTTGGCACGGTCAACCACGCCATCCTGTTCAACCGGCTCTGTGAAAATCTGGGTATCACAGATCAAGCTTTGGCCTGGGTGACCTCTCTGACTGACCCTTCCAGGTCCAACTTGAGTCCTTCCTCTTCTCTATCTCTCTCTCCACCTGTGGTGTTCCCCCGCGGTGTAGCCTTTCTCCATGGTTGTTCAACCAATACCTGACACCTCTCGCCCTCCACATTGCTGCCCTCTGCCCCAACTTCCAGTGCTATGCGTATGACACCCAGCTCACCTTCAGGCTCCCCTCTGCTGCTCCTTCTCCTTCTCTCATCCCTGACTGTCTGTCTGCTATCTATGTGTGGTGTGCCACCATTGATCTCTGTCTGAATGTCAATGAGAGAGATCCTCCTCATCGGCACACCTGCACCCCCCTGCCACTCTCTGGCCCACGTCCCTTGGCCTTCTTCCTGCTCCAACCGGTGAGGGTAAGAACCTCAGGGTTATCTTTGACTAGACACTCTCCTTCTTCCATCAAATTACTGACATCTCTAAGAAATCAAACTAACAACTGCACCTCTTCAGAGGTATTCTTCATTTCCTCTCCTTACCCAAGAAGCTCACTCTCTCCTGATTTCTGGATCTCTCTAGGCTTGACTACTGTAACAGGCTTTTTTTAAATCTACCCTCCTTCACTCTCCGTCCTATCATCCAGAACAGGACTGTAAGAATTGTCCTTGGCCTCAAGCCCAGGGATCACATCCCTCCACCATTGAAATCTCTCCACTGGCTCCCAGTGGCTGCAAGGATCAAATTCAAGACCCTTTGCATTGTCCACAAGGCCTTCTGGGACCTGGGACCAAAATACCTCAAGCTTTCCCTTCAGAAGTATCTTTCTTCTGGAGCCCTTCACTCTTCCACCTCCAACCCCCTGAGGGTCAGTCACTTTTCTAAGCAACGATTTGGGGGCAGATCTCTCTCTTTGGCTGGCGCCTCCCTCTGGAACAGCCTTGCTGCCTCTCTGAAACTTTATCAGAACCATCTCTGGTTCCGGAAGCAGCTCCAGACTTTCCTCTGTGCTTCTGCCTTCTTTCTTCGACTTCTCTGCTGATCTCCGGTCTGATAATGAACTGGTTACCTGGCCACCCTCTGAATCACGGACCAAGGTCCCTGCCTTCCCAGTTGCACTGCCTCCTGGCAACCCTGTACTTGGGGGCTGTATCTACATCCATGCAGTCCCCTTCCTTGCTCTTATCCAACACTTGTTGGTTGCACTTATCCCCTGTACTGCCACCTGTTGGCCTCACTCTTTTTCTATGTCTTGATCCTATGTCCGAAACTTCTCCTCCTCCAATTCCCACTGGCACTTCTCCCCTTCCCCCTCCCTCGTTCTTGCGCGATCTCAATGTCACTTGACCTAGTAAAATCATTGTCTTGTCCTCCATTGTTGCCTTGTCACACCTTGAAACACTGGAGCTATAAATAAAATATCATATCATATCATATCATGCACAAGATTCCGTATAGCATAATGGTGTGTTGCTAACATTTTGATGTGGTGGAAGATGCTTTTGCAAGCAGTTCCCGAAATGCAGGCTGAAGAATATCCTTGCACACCAGCGTATCAAATCATGCTGTGGCCCTGTGATTTAACATGGTAGTGTTTCAGATATCGAAAATGATCCATTCACTTTTTTTTTCCCCATGTGAATTTCTCATGGGAATGTGGGGGGTGGGCAAATAACAAAATTAAAATAAATAAACAGTTAGGTTATTCTGAAGATGCCTTTTGACCTTTCATGGTATCTTCACTTCATGGGAACTTTTCTAAATGACCAAATAGTCAGATTCTTGTGACATCGTATTGTGGGAATGGGGAAAATAACCACAATAACATAGTCCCACTGTGCTTTTTAAAAATGCAAGATGAATATTGGTATTCTGTTTTTGCTAGCCAATGATTATAAGTGATACTCTGGTATTTAGAAGACGTTTCTAAATGTATGTCTTTCTTTTTGTGTTCTGATAGGAATTTTTCTTGGAAATGGGTCAACAGTGCAACAAAAAACAGTGCACTACTTATAAACATGAGACCTTCGGACAGTTTGGAATTTTCCTTTTCACCCTCCATCTTTACTTCATGGCTCGTTTTCAAATCATGGAGCAAGAATGTATCTCAGAAACCGGCAGTAGAAACATAACAAAGATATTCGACCTGCACTTTTTAAAAATGTAAATTGAAAAATAGTAGTCTTACACTTTTGCCTTGAGTTCCTACGTGGTACACTGGTCTAGAAAAGACACTCCAAGCTGCTCCAAGATGGCCACTGTTAGGGAGAGGACGTGAAGTGGATCTCTCCGTGCCCCACTGAAGCCCAAGATATATATATTTATATATATATGGCCGGAGCGCTCCTCTGAAGTAGTGAACAATGCAGGAAAGGGGTGGCTGAGACAAGCGCAGAGGGGGAAAGAAGAAAGTCTTTGGGACGGTGGTATGAAGCTCTGCAGAGCCCATCATGGAGGAGGCGTCTTGTGGCTGAACATTCCTCTGCTCCACACTGGAGGTGTTGTATGGTGGGTCGGCATAACGGCAGGTGGGTCCGCAAGTCCCCTCAGGTTAAAATGGCAGGCGGTGACAGCGGGAGCTGGATGGGAAACAGACCTGTAACATTGATCTGTAACATCTATCTGCTCTCTGGGGGATAGCATGGTGAAGTGCTGCAGGCTCTTTCAGCCTCTTTCCCTCCCCTTAGCACAGTGCACAAGGTAAGGCCTGTGGAGCGGCCGGCTTGAGCAGTCCAGCTCTCCTTCACCTGCCCCAGCCACCCAGTTGGGAGACATCAGCATTGGCACGCAGCAGTAGAGTACGGAGCTGTGGGCAGAGGACACACATGAAGAGAGGCAGCTCGAGGCTGCAGACCCCTGCAGTCTCAGAGGGAAAGGGGTGGAAGAGCAGGTTCCCCCATGTACACAGGGGGCAATTCAAGCAAAGGAGAAGGAGAGCATTGTGCACAAGGTTCCAGGACAATCATGGAGCACGGTCATAACAGCCCACAGGACCTCTGGGGAGAGGCTGGTGGCTGCAGAATGCCCCCAGGCAGTGAAGTTGAAGGTGAGTGCCTGGGCAGGAGAGGCATGGGCCATTTAGGCAATAAGAAAATACTGGCACAGCACTGGAAGGGTTTGGCATGGAAGCTACAAGGAAGAGGCCAGAGGCCGACGGTGGACTGGTTGATAAGCGTGCAAAGTGGAAAACACCACTGGGGAGGCTAAACACACCTCGTTCGCAGACCCAAATGCCTAAATCGACAGGAGGGGGACTACAGCAGGGCTGGTGACACATAGAACAAGGACATGGGGCCAAGAGCAGACTGGACTCAGCTGGGAAGCAACCCACAGGTGCAGGTGAAGATGGTATGGCTGCAAGTAGGGAAGAGTGGGTGAAACCAAAATCACCCCGTAAACTGGCGGGAAGGAGCAGGAGAGGCTGGGAGTGGGAATACGTCCAGGGGAAGGTTGATGGAGGAGGCGATGGGTGCTATGAGAAGCTGTGGGTGGAAAAGCGGGATCGCATTGCTCCTTGTGGACATGGGAAAGTTGGAATAGTACAGCAAGGAGACAATTGGTAGATATGCTAAACGGGGAGGTTTTTGGGAGGGGAGCTTCGACTGATCGCAGGAGGAGGAATGTGCTTGGAGGCAAAGGAGCGCTCTGGGGCAAGAAGATGGGGGCCTGAGGTGGGAGAGGAAGGCTTCTTGGGTTTCTGCATGAGGGTCTGGGATTGTAACAGGGTCATGTCTGGGGAACATGGTCTTCCGGTATCCAGCAGATTAGTAATTCGACCTGGGCTGTTGGGGGGGGGCAGGTGGAGGTGTAGAGATTTGGAGGGCAAGGGGTGGCAGGGGCACACAACTGGGTGTGGAAGGGGGAGAAGGAAGCAGGACAAAGCTCAGGGGCACAGGAGGGAGGAAGGGAAGTCATGGAAAGATGAATTCATGTTATAACATACAACGTTCGGAGTATGAACTCACCAGTCAAGCGGTAGAAGCTGGCAATGTATATAAAGGCGGAGAGGTTAGATTTGTTACTGCTACAGGAGACACATATTAGAAAACAGGACAGACTGGTGGGAGGCTACCACACTTTTCTCACGTCAATCAGGCACATGCAAAGGGGAAGACATGTGGGGTCATGGTGGTTTTTAGGGACTCCCTGGGGGTACAGGTAGGGGATGTTCTATGGGACAAGAAGGGGCAGTATCTGTTCATCAAAGCTCACATAGTAGGGCAGCTATACACAATGGCCTCCGTGTACTCTCCCAATAGTGGGCAGCTTGGATACATGAGAGATATTATCAGAAGGTTGGGAATATTTGCAGACAGGGGAAATCATCCTGGTGGGCGATTTTAATATGCCATGGGTTTCTACAGTGGATAGAAGTTTAGGAGGGGCGAGGTAAATGCTGAACCCATCAATGGCGTTAAGAAAGAGAGAGATGGCAGAGCCTCTTCCTCTGGGATTCATGGAGGGTCCCGAAGGGGGACGAGAGAAGGTATATATATTACTTGCATGTACACAACATGATTTCACACATTGATTACATATTTTTGACTCCCGGGAAACGTGGTCGAGGCGGAGGTGGGTCAGATTTCACAGTCGGATCATGCCCCTATACAAATTCAGTTGAATTGTCAAGGCGCAGGGGGGCAGATGTGGGGGTCGGGATGCCCCAATGATATTTTGGAAGACCCAGTAGTAGTTGAAGAGATAGGGGTAAGATCGAGCAGCATTTCAGAGACAATGACACGTCGGAGGTTAGCCAAGCAAAGTTCTAGAATGTCTTCAAAGCCGTAATGATGGAGGAACATATGACTTCAAATGCCAGGCAGGAGAAGCAATGGGACAGATTAGAAAAAGGAGCTTGAAGATCACTTGCATAAGGTCAGGCAGGCATTGGTGGAGAAGCAGACAAGAGTGTTAGGCAGGGAATATCAGCATATCCAGGGCCAGCTGGACCTACTTGGGACCTGTATGGTGGAGAAGGCCCTCTTACATGCAAAACAGAAATATTATGTGGGGGCAAACAAGGCAGGCTGCTTGCTGGCACTCCAGTTTAAGAGGAAGAGGGCCACACAAACAATACTGAAAGTTAGTTCAGAGTCGATGTAAATGATCACCGAAAAGAGGGCAATTATTGAAGCGTTCACGACATTTTATGAGCATTTTTTTTTTAAATTTCTTTATTTGCATTTTCATAGGAACAACAACAACAAACCAGACTGAAATCCCACACCCAGCCCTCCCCCCAATATGACACGAGATATTCCACAAACCCAGAGTCAGGCCAAAGTGCATAGGAGTAAACCACATAACGCGACCATACAGAGTTCATATACCCTTCCACGTCAGGTTTCTAAGCGCATGCATAGCGAGGCCGGGGGCTCAAGACAGCATAATCCCTCACCCCCCCGTAGTAGGCCAGCAGTTCAAAGTCACAATCCTGTCCCATGTTGCCCACAACAGGCGGCCCTCTCAGTGCGTTAACGGCAAAGCGGTGAGTGTCCGTGACGTAGTGGAGTCCAAACGCCCATCACCCCCTGAAGGAGATATGACGTATATGCATCCCACATCCCAGTGTCTCCCCAAGTGTTCGCCCTCATCACCCCCCACTTCAACTCAATATTGTTGCAGTACAAAATGTCACGAGACCATTGGGCAATCGTTGGAGCCGCAGCACTACCCCAGCCCATAGCGACCCTTCACTTGGCCAGAATCAGCAGAAGAGTAACCAACCTCCTAAGCCCCTTTGGTACTTGGGTAGTGTATCCCAACAAGCCCATCATCGGATCCGGAGGATATCGCTGGCCCGCAACCTGCCCTATCACATCAAACACCCCCCCCAGAACTGGCCCAGCGATGCACAGTCCCACGCCACGTGGAAAAACCCCGCTGGTTCATACCTGCACCTCCTGCAAGCTGCTGATCTGTGAGGAAAATAACGATGCAAACACCTCAGAGAATAATAGTATTGATGTAAAAATGTGTAATGTACAAACTTAAAATTGGTGTTAACAGCCCCCTTCCTCGTGCCTTCACAGCAGTATAGCCACGCTTCCTCCGAGATCTCTCTTCCCAGCAACCGTTCCCACTCTACTCGTGAAGCTGATACTGACCGCGATCTACCCTCTAACCAGGCCGCATAAAGCCGCCTGACCCTCGACCAAATCTTCCTTGATCCTGCTATTTAGCAACTGTGCCACCGGGGGCTGCTCGGGAAAGGTCGGAAAAAGCTGCTTCAACGTCACCTGGAGCCTGTAATGCGTGAAAACATCTAGCGCAGACAGAACGCCGCTGGCTCGCAGCTGATCCACGGTGAGAAACGTGCCGCCCAGGAACAAATCTGCAAACTTAACTAGACCGAGCCGTTTAGTCATGGCAACATAACTTGCCTCGGTAGTCACAGGCATACCAGGGATAAATATAACTGGGAGCTCCAGCGAGTGAAGTATACCGTTCGCGGGCACACGCTCCAACCAAGAGCAGGCCCTACCTGTTAACTCCACCATGGTGCGCGCCGCCCCGGAACGTCTCGGAGACAGTAGGATAACCGACCGGAGTAAAGCCGGGGACGCGATGGACCGTTCTAACTCCACGTGTCTATGCTCCTCCGCCAATCCGTTCCAATATCGCAAGTAACTGGCCCGAGCCAACCAATAATATAATTCAAATTCGGGCAACGCAAGGCCCCCACGCTATGAGTGTGTCCCACGCCACCCGTGCTTGCTTGCCGGCCCAGAGAAAGCAAGTCACCACCGATTTGAGGGCCTGAAAGAAACTCTTGGGCACCGGTATGGGAACATTAAGAAACACATACAAAAACCTGGGCAGAATGGCCATCTTGACCACAGAAACCCTCCCATATAAATTAAGCGGAAGGGAATCCCACCTCTGCATCGCTTCCTTAGATTGCTGAAGCACCGCCTCATAGTTATTACGGAACACCACCTCCCTGGATTGAGCCAACGTGACACCGAGATACTGAGTGCTGAGCATATCCCACTGAAACCCCCACTCATCCTGAAAGCGAACCTGCCGGTCCGTTAAAGGGAATATCACCGATTTACCTGGCTTTACCTTTAACCCTGAGAGCTCCCCAAATTGCTGGATATCTAACATGACCGGGTTTAAATTGACCTCGGGGCGGCGCAGAAACTAGACCATGTCATCCGCGTATAGCGAAATAACCACTTTATGGGAAAACAACTGAATCCCGCGATGAAGATGAAGCTCCCTGACCCTCTCAGCCCAAGGCTCTATGGCCAGCGCGGACAACAGAGGGGACAAAGGGCACCCCTGGCGCATGGCCCTTTGGAGCGGGATCCATGCAGTAACCTGCCCATTGACCCTCACCCTTGCCACCGGTTTATCATATAAAAGGGACACCATGGACAAAAAGGAGCTCCCAAGACCGGATCTGCGCAGGACCATAAATAAAAAGGGCCATTCAATAGAATCAAAGGCCTTAGTAGCATCCATCAGCCCGAACATCCGTCTCAAGCCAAATGAAGTCGAGCGCCCCGGAATAAAGCCCGCCTGATCTGCCCTGACCAACGTGGACGTGCAGCGACAAACGGGCCGCCAAGATCTTAGCCAAAATATTATTATCCAAATTTATCAAGGAGATCGGGCAATTAGAGGAACAATCCCCCTCAGGCTTCCCCGGTTTCAAGAGCACTACCACCAAAGCCTCTCTCAAGGACTCCAGTAGCTGACCCGTAAGTACGGCCTCTTGGTACATCCGTAGCAAATAGGGAGCTAATTTGTCCGCAAAGCATTTATAAAACTCGGAGGTGAACCCATCCGGGCCCGGGGACTTCCCATTGGGCAGTGACCGTATAGCCTCCCGCACCTCCTCCAACGACACCGGCCTACCCAACCACTCCCTCTGCTCCCCTGAGCACCAATACAAACCAATCTGGTCAAGAAACGCATCGATATCCGCCTGCGAGGCTCGGGACTGAGAGGCATACAGGCGGGTGTAAAACGTGTGGAACTCCTCAAGATCGCCTCATCCTCAAAGTGACTCACCCCATCCTCGTCCCTGATGACCACCACCCTGCCCCCCGGGGTATGCAGCTGCATAGCCCTAGATAACAGCCTACCCGGGGCTTGACCCTCACCGTATTTTCGAGGGGCCGACCTATCCCATAAGTACTGGACTTCCCGTTGGGCAAGGGCACGGAACTCCTGAAGACATCTCATTATCTCCCCCTGCTGGGCTCTGGAAGGAACAGGGGCAGCCTCCTGCAGCGCATGTATCTCCTCCTCCTTCTTCTCCAAATCCTTACGGATCTTTTTTAATATACCGGCTTCCTTGGAGATACACTCACCCGTATCACGCACTTAAACCCCTCCCACAGAGTACCGGCAGAGGACACTGACCCCTCGTTCACCTCGAAATAGTCGTCAAAGCTTTCCCCAGCTCCGCCCGAAAGACCACACCCTGAAGCTCGGTTCCCTTAAACCTCCACAGCAATCTCCCCCTGACCCGACCCCTCAACCGAACGTCCATGGAGACCGGGGCATGATCAGAGAGAGTGCGAGCTAGGGTCCAAACCCTCAGACACCAGAAAATAATCTAGTCGCGCGGCCGAATTGTGTGGTGAAGAATAATGAGTGTACTGGCACACCCCGGGGTTACGCACCCTCCAAACATCCGCCAATCCCCGGACCTGCTGCATACCCTGAATCTTAACCGAAGACCGACTGCGTGGATAAGGCTGGTGCCCAGTGCAGTCCAGAGAGGGGTCCAGTACCGCATTAAAATCCCCGGACCATAATACCTCCCCCGTGGGCTCATCCGCCAAGTGCCGCTCAATCCACTGCAGTGACTCAATCGTATCCTGGTTAGGGCCATAATAACTTATAAACGTGAACAGCTTCCCTTGAATAAGCCCCTGAAGTATAAGCGCCCTTCCCTCCCGATCTCTCAGTACCTTAACCAATCTAAATCCCACCGACCTATGCACTAGGATAGCCACCCCCCGAGAAAAATAGGAGTACGACGAAAAGTATCTGTGGCACCCCCAGCATTTACCAAACTTCTCTACTGAGTCCACCGTCAGGTGGGTTTCCTGGAGAAAGGCCACCTCCACCCGATGACGCCGCAAATACTGTAAAACCTTACGGCATTTCGACGAGCTGTTGAGACCTCTCACATTCCAGGATAAAAGCCTAAGCGACTCCATCACTGAACAACCAGAAGCCCATCATACCAACGGTCATCGACCCCGAGCAACATTGTTTATCCTGTGTCATAACCCTTTTAACCAACAGCCCAACACTCACCCAGCCCCCCACCCCTACCGACAACCCCTCAACCTGTCGGTGCCACCCCTGCACCCCGTCTCCCCAAATACCCCTCCAGCCCCCTCCCCCAGTGTGCCAGATACCCCAACCTTCAGGCACTCCCCACCTCCACAACATAAACAACCAGCTTTCGCGCAGAGGGAATCTACCATCCCGACCCCCCGGCACCCCACCGGTGAATCAATGACCCCTTCCACATCAACCAGCCTCACTGACCAGGCCCCTCCGGTAACATATTTAAGAAGGAAGCCGCCTCACCAGGGGACTGAAAGAACAAGGCCTTGCCCTCATGCTCCACCCGTAGCTTCGCCGGGAACAACATAGCATACTTAATATTTCTGGCTCTCAGCCGCCTTTTCACATCAAAAAAGGATTTCCGAACAACCTGAACCTTATCCGAAAAATCCAGAAAAAATCTGATAACATCCCCCTTATAAGACACAGTACCTTTCTCCCTTGCCTTCTGAAGAATAGTATCCCTGTCCCGATAGTTCAGGAGGCGGGCTATCAGCGGCCTTGGTGGGGCTCCCGGAACCGGCCTCCTTCCACTAGGTATCCTATGAGCTCTCTCCACCACACACACTGGAGATAAGCCTTCCGAGCCCAACGCCTCCCTCAAAATGTCTTCCACCAGGCTTTCCATATCCCTCCGGTCCACCGACCCCGCCAGGCCAACAATCCTCACGTTATGCCGCCTCGAACGAGACTCCGCAACTCAAAGTCCTCCTGTTTCTCCCGAAGTTCCTTCAGGGCTTTCCTCCCCTCCGCCCTTGCTCCGGACACTGAGTTTGCGGTATCTTCCACCCCAGAAATCCGCTCCTCCGCCTCATCCAGCCTCTCCCCATGCTCATCCAGCCGGACCTGCATATGATCAACTTTGCAGGTCAGGGTGTCCAACTTCCCATCGAGAGACTGAATCCCGGACTGTAGTTGCTGAAACATAGCCTTGATATCCTGAAGCGCGGAGGAGGGGTCTGTCCCAGCTGCCAGGGCATCCTGCTCCGAGGGGTCCATCCTCGCCCCTACAGGTTTAGCCTGAATAGGCGTTTCAAACTGAAGCTTGGCCTGATGTTTCCCGCTCTTCCTCGGTTTTGACATGGCTGACCAAGGGTGGGTAGGAAGGAAAGGCGAAGGTCCCGCAAACAAGAGTATGCCTGGAGCAGAGCACCCCCCCTCCACACCAACAGGCCTCTCCCGGGACCACCACTGCGCCGGCTGGGCCCCTCTGCCACCGGGCCTCCAGCCACCAAATGATAGAAGGCGGCTTCAGCACCACCAACAAGTGTCTTGCAGCCTACAGACACCAACTACAGTCCAAGCACACGGCGCACCCAGGACCACAGGGCAGTGCAAGACTCCCAGGCACAGGGAAGTTCCCAAGCCCCCCCAGCTCCGGGGGCCACCACGGCAGTCCGCTCCATGAACTTGCACAGAGCCCCTACTGTTCATCCGTGGAAAGGAATGCGCGGCCTCTTCCACAGCAGCATCTCTCCAAGCTCCTCCAAAACAATGCTCCCAGCCTTGGGGCACCAGCGATGATCCCAATCAGGGGCACTCCAGCAGCGCTGCGTCGTTACTCCTCCATCGCTGTCAGTAGGGACCGCCCCGCCAACAGCGCCACCCGGCAGGCCGTCCCCCGGGCCACTCTCGCCGCCGCCTCCACACTTCACCGCATTCGCAGTGCACCCGCTCGGGTGCTCAGGTGCTCCCCCGAGGCTCCTCACCACTGCATCAGGGCTCGGCGACCTCCCGCCAGCACAGGCCGAGGCCCCCACGCCACCGCCGGCGGTCCTCCTGTGCGGCAGGTCCACTTCTCTCAGGCCGCTCCGCCTCCATGCCATGCCAGAGCCCCAGGCTTCAATCCAAGGCTGTACTCCTTCTCACGGGCTCAATCTATGCCTGCGGGGGCCAAACTAATTCAAACGCCAACACACCGGAGTGAACAGCGAAAGGACTCGCTAATCCGCAGGATATCGTTCCGGATAGCCGGGGGTGCCGAGGAGCTTCACAGACCTACGGCTATCTTGGTCAGGCTCTCGAGAGCCCCCCTTTATGAGCAGCTTTACCCCTCGGACCGTCTGAAAGACATAGGACAGGAGGCCGACCTGGACAAGGTACAGCTGCCACAGTTAAATGGCTGGGAAAAGGGATGGCTTGGAAGGGGACATACATCAGGTGTGAGGATGTGATTAAGTCTCTCCCTCTTAAGAAAGCACCTGGGCCAGATGGTACATGGCCCTATTCTGTACAAAATGTAGGGTGAAGCTAGTACCATGATTAGCCCAGCTGTTTAACTAATTCAGGGAGATGGGGGCAGTCACAGGGTCTATGGCAGAGGCAAAAATGTTCCTTTTCCCTAAGCCATGTATGGACCTCACTAGATGTGGAGCAAAGAGGCCCATATCTCTAATGAACCTAGATGCCAACATGTACACAAAGATATTAGCTTTGAGGCTAGCCCCTCTAATGCCCAACCTAGTGCCTCCCAACCAAACAGGATTTGTCCCAGGGAGGCAGACCATTGATAACATCAGTTGAGTATGTCACATTATAGAGAAAATCAGGATTAAGCAGAAACCCACAGTCATCGTAGATTTGGATGCTGAATAGGCATTTGACCATGTAGAGTGGTCTTTTCTCATTAAAGTCCTCACGTATATGGGTGTCTGGCCAAAATGTCTACAGTGCATAAGGTCTAACTGCAGCTCTCCCTCAATACCCCTGGCATTTAACAGACAGTTGTCTCGGCATAGCCCCTTGCACAGAGCACGAAACAAGGGTGCCCATTATCCCCCTCCTTTATGCCCTGTTTCTAGAACCCTTCCTAATGAAAATTCATACGACATAAATGATATGTGGGGTTTGGCTTGGTAGGGAAGCCCACAAGATCATGGCATATGCAGACAACATGTTGTTGACCCTTACAGAACCGAAGATGTCCCTAAAGGTACTGAGGCAGAGTTGGAAGAATTTGGTAAAGTTGCTGGGTTGAAAGTGAACATAGAGAAGTCTGAAATATTGAATCTCTTGGTGGGGGTGGAGGAAAGAGACAAGGTTGTAGAGGAGCAGGTAGAAGCCATCATGCCATTTCCTGCCCCCTCACTGCTGTTATACTAGAACCACCGGAGGAGAGCAGTTGATCGGACCCCCTGCATTGTTCCGATACCGCATTGAGTATATGAGAGACGTTATGCACTTAGACAGCCATACAGAATGTACCCTCACACTGAAAGTGTGGAAGGATGTTGCATGGAAGAATGCTATATGGAAGGATGTTGCATGCAAAGATCTATCAGAATGCATCAATGAATATTGCAGACGATCGTTAAAATGAAATCTGATGAGAACAAAATAATATGATAAGGAAGATAAATGTACCTATGTTGAATTGATATGAAAATACTTAAGAGTAACAAATTAATTGAATCACTAAAAATAACATGTTCCTAAAGCTACAGTAATCATGGATCTGAAGAGGATGAAGTAACTTACTGACCAATAACTGTACATACTTAGTAATGAAAGGTAGAAAGAAAACATATAGAGGTTTTCTATAGAGTAATAAATAATGTGGCAAAGACAGCCATATTATGATAATGGACGGTGGCTCACATTGAATTTAACCAAGCTACCGCAGAAACGGGCTGAGGCTGTAGAATCAGGAGACACAGAAAAACAGCTCTGTCTGCAGAGCCGACGATAAATCCAGGTTGGCCCAGGGTGAAGATGCTATTTCGAGGGCACACAGGGGATGGACGATAGAAGAAGAAAACATTTGTGAGAGCCAAACTGTTGGCCAATTAAATGCATACAAAGCTCATGTGAGATAGAGTGTGCAATCCTCTCGAGGCCAAGAGGAGAAACAGGACCCTCCATATTTGAATCAAATAGTAGCAAATAGAAAGTTGAAATTGACAAACTTGTGGTCTCTTCATTTGTGACTCAGAACTCAAAAACAAAAACGTTTAATTAGAGCCTTAAGCTAAAATAGCAGTGTGCTCACACTCCCTTGAATGTTCCATAACAGTGAGCAGGCACAAGGTCAACAACAAATGGAAGATTTCGGCTTGTGGCCTACCGATGAGAGATGATGGACTAATTGGAAAAATGGGGAGTATTCTGTTGGGTTTCAAACACCTAAGATTATTTTCACGTACGTGCTGCTAAAGAGCTGGAAGTCCAAGGTTGGGATAGTATGCCATCCAATCAGTGGGGTTGGGGGACGACCTAACACACAATGTTGAAGATGGCAATCAACTTTTGTTTTGTCTGCTACAATCAGTACTATACATAGTAAGAGGTAGTTCAAGGTGTGCCCTATAGAAATTGGGTAGCCAATGATGGACTAATCCTTATATGTTCTATAAGCAGAATGATGTCATAGATGGTGAATATTGGGGTATAAGACCTCCATGCAATCAAGTTTCTTTGTGAGTGTGCGAGCATCATTCCGATGTCTGCCAGTTTACCCAGCTATAATAAATTGAAAATAAATTAGTACTTTGCCCTATTCCTTGTCTGTCTAATTATTTGGTCTGAGGTCATTATTGTAATTCCATCCAGCACAAAGGAGACGCTTCAAGGAACCAGAGCACATTTGGTAGCAGTGTAGTTGGTTGCTGTCGAGTTGACCTAGGCCAGATCCAGAGCCCCAGACGCTTGATTACCCCGCCATTAGCGAGAAGACAGCAGATTTTCTTGTGGAGAGAGACACGCAGAGTCACATGCAAGAATATATGGTTGGCACGTCCCCTTTTGAAATTGCTCTCCAGTCCTGGCAGATGCCCCATGAATGGTAGGCAAACTGGTCGGTTGAGGGAGGGTCAATGCCGGAGGACTCGAGCTGAGTCACAGATGTAAGTAGAAAAACAAACATGTCAAAAATAGGGGGAGGGATTGTGGTGTAAATAATAAAAAGAAACAGGATTTTTTGGGGGGAGGTTACAAAGAAAAGTAGATACCTTGATTCCTGGTCGGAAATGGACAGAAAGGTTCACACTAAATTCAAGAGTATTAAGGATTCCTGAAGCAAGGAATGCTGAAGAATTTTCTGGGGCAACAAGTTTAGTTCCTTTCACAGACAAATTACATATCTCTATAGGAGTGTACTCCGGAGACCCCCGGCCGGCCCATAGAGCCGAGGTTTGCTTCGAAGTACTTTAAGACAAGATAGATGCACCCTTGAGATGGATGGGGGTGCAGATTTATTACTCCAACACCAATCAATAAGGACAATTCAATGGTTTGGCAAAGGGAGTCCATTTAATGACAAGTACAAAAAACAGGCAGTCATGGAAATCAGCAGTGATGCGATCGTCCTTCTCACTTCAACTCAAACCTCGTCATAATTGACGTGTAACACTCAAAAGTTAACATGCAATCCTATTGATTAGGAAAAAATTACTGTAATATAGGTATTATATCTGTATATGGTAACGGAGTGAGGGGATTGGGTGAAACACTGTCAGGTGGGCATCTAAGCCCTACCTTTAAAAATGACTACTGTAGAGGTCACTAAAAGTGTGATGTCCCATTGGTTCTACTAACTATAGGACCCTCAGATTATTTGGTCCATTGTGATTGGGTTGGCACCAACCCCATGCATATTCTTCCACTTCGCTTAACAGCACCCAGAACAGTCGGGCAGGTGCAGGGTGCCCCCTAGTAACCCAGCCTTTTTCCAATTAAGATTACAATTGATCATCGCTTCAGCAACTATGTGTCAATTATTTCACTGTGGTTGGCCTCAAAACTGCATCTTCTGTCTGGAAAAGTTCTGATATGTCTGCCTGGGTGGATGCCAAGCGTTGGTGTGAACCCATGCTTCTTCTCTCTCGACTGGTCATGTGCTTCCCACACCGTGAATTTGTCTAGTTTCTCAATTTGTGTATTTGATTCTTATTTAGCTTGCCAACTGCCTATGCCTCCTAATCTTGACCTTTCAGAGACAGGATATTCTGTTCTTAAGTTTCAATTATATGTAGCTACTGTTCGTTCCTTCTTTTGGTATGACCTTGGCTCTCCTGGCACGAGTTACATCTGCCGAGTTTCGATTCAGCTGTCTCTTCTCGTTTTGTTAGAATATGAATCTCTGCTCATTCGGCCTTTAGTAACCTGAGTTGATTCTGCTTCCTTTCCAAAGTGGAATATACTTATACTAACGTACTTCATTTGAGGTAGATTTATGTATAATGTCACTTGCGGCACTATCCATCTACTTAGCATAGCAAGCCATACTGTTTTCTTAGCTTTCTTGCGGTTCCAAGCATATGTACAGGTGTAAACTGATCGAATGTGTTCATTTTGCTTACAGCTTAACTCTCTTAGGTTTTTTTATAGCATTCTCTCACTTTAAGTTTGCGATCTCTTTTTTCATGGCGTTTCGTCTCTTTGTGTCATTCTCGGGTGGTCATTTCTTCTATCTGTGAGTCCGTCCAGGTCCTCGTGATGTCACCATTCATCTTCCATTAAGACCTTTTTGGTTTCCTACGGGACTGTACTTAGGCACTCTTTATTTCGTCTCATTTGCTGGTAGGGTTTTCTTAATGGATACCTTACTATCCATGGTTTTCTGGGTATCGTTACTTCAATAGGCGTTTTTCTTCTGATAGGTACTGTGGCTCTCTACTGGTTTATTTGCTCATCATACATCACATATTTTGGTGTGAACGTTCATGGTACTTCAAAATGGGCGAATGGAGTGCAGGCTTTATTTGGGAACTCCTCTACACTCCCCATCTGAGCGATTCATCGACCACTTTCATCTCCGTTTTGGATTCATCTTACTCGGTTCTTCTGTATTTATCTTCACTCCATTGCCTGGGTACATTCCTTCTTCATCTTCTGGGTCTATACATGATGGTTTGAAGAAGTGTCTTTTTGGAGTCCATATTTTTATTACTTCTTTCAGGCTTCCTCCTGTTCTTACGTGTTTGCCTTTATTCCATGTCATTAGTTGACATTGTCCATGTGGGCTGCAGTAAACCCATCTTCCCACAAAATTTCTGTGCTTCCATGGATATAGAAACTTTGTCCATTCTGGTGCATGAATACTGGCCTTCACAAAGTCTCTTATTTCTTCATCAGTCAGGTCTTTGGGTTTCCATTCTGGCTTGACATCAATCATGATCTTCATCCCTATGGCTTTCTTCGCAGTCTTCTGGCACTGAGAGATTATTATCTTGATAACAAAAAATCCTAGTAATATCATCACTAACAGGGCTCCCAAGAACTTGAATGCATCCGCCATCCAATGTGGGACCCATGAGATCAGTGATCCATACCAACTGTCATCATCAACTTCATCAGTTTCATCAATCATCTGGTTCTGCAGATTTGTCAGCATACCTATGGCCTCTGTAAAGATTCTAGTCTCCTCATCGTGAGATGGTATAAATGTGCAACATGATTCTCCAATTTTTGCAAAAACTCCTCCATCAATAGCTGTGATCATGTCAAGGACATATCTGTTCTGGAGAGTCATCAGTCGGATGGCTCTTGTAACGCTCACCTGATTCCCACGGAGACGCTGACCAGGTCTGGGCTGCTGCGGCCTCTTCTAAGGTGATGCGCAGGACTCGGAACACCGACTGGGCCGGACCCCCAAACCTCGCCTGTCTGATGCGTAGGAAGATCTTTCTGTAGATGGGGAAAAGGATTTTAATCACCTGCGGAGTGATGAGTCGAACCCCTCCTTTCCCCTTTTACTCTCTCTTCAAACCACCTCTGAACCTTCCCATTAATTCTCACCTTAAGATTTTAAATGACGAGCTCTCCATCCTGCTTCTGGTGCAGGGGTGCGGTAGAATCCAGTTACTTCACTGGTTATCGGACGGGCATTCAGGTCCAGTTGCTTCACTGTTTTTTTGGATGAATAAGGCGCTTTCGTAAGTATATGACTTATCAAGTTCAAGGGTTGTTCTCCCTTCCTGTTTGGCCTTTATTTTCAATGGACTGCTTTTAGTCTTTTAGCGCAGGTGCAGAGCGAAGATTCCACGTAGAGAAGACAATTCGCTGTGGATAATTCAGGTGAGCTTATGTTGGGGTGGTTTTTCTAATGTCTGTATGGTCACCCACTAATGCGCGTGTTCCTTTTTCCCCATAGGGGCCGGGGCGCGGTCCTGCCAAAAGGCGTGTCGACCCGAGATGAGGAAGGATTCTCCCCCACCAATCGCCAGGTAAGCCTTCCGGCAAATCAGTTTTTTCCCAATGTTTTCTCTGGCTCACCTTTTGTTCTTCTCTTTTCCTTCCTAGGTGCTGGAATGCAGCGGAACGTGCGGATGGTCGTAGGAGTTCGGAATTCCTTGTGGACAGGTGAGTTGAGCGCAGCGTTGCAACGAGCAACGTGAGGAATCCAAAAATGATGTCTTTTCCTTTAGGATCGTCAGCGTGTTGGCTCCGGATCCCATGCAATATCAGGTAATTTCCTTTATTCACCTTCTCTTCCTCTCTTCTTCCTTTTAGGTGTTCCAGGACTGAAGCGGGCGTGGCTGGAGTCAGGATGCAGGAGCAGACACGGTGAGCGTCCAGCTGCTAGGAGCAGAGCAACGCGAAGCGTGAGCTGCTGTCTGGGCGTGGCTTAAATAGCCTCCAAAGAAGTCCCAGGAATGTATCCTTCCCCAACCAGGTATGTATCCTTCCCTGACCACGCCCGAATGGCAAAATAGTCCCACAGGTAAAGTAGTTCCTTTCAGGCCTCAAAGAGGTCTGGATCTGGCAGCATGGAGGTAAGTCCTCCAAAAGCACTCCCTTTATGAGCCTGGTGCGTACGGCGCCAGGACTGATGTCCAAAATGAGCCAGGCGCCAAAGGCGCCAGGACTGTGTCCAAAGGGCCCCTATTTGGGGTTGCTGGACCTTCCCTTGGGTACCTGATGTGTGCTTCCGGGGCTGCCGGTCTTGGACTGGCTCTCCGGGAGTATGCATCATGACAGCACTCCCCCCCAAGGCCCCTCCCAAGATCGTTCTCTCCAGGGGTCTCGGTTTGTTTGGGAAATTCCGGTGGAACCTTTTGACTAACCGAGGTGCGTGTACATGGTCACTAGGCTCCCAGGATCTTTCTTGAGGCCCGTATCCTTTCCAATCTATTAAATAGTACAATTTGGACTTTGACACCTTAGAATCCAAAATGTTCTTCTCCTCGAAATCAGGTTCTCCATTTATTCGGATAGGTTCTACTGGCTTGATTAGTCGGGTTCCAGGTTGCACCGGTTTCAAAAGTGATACATGAAAA
Organism: Ambystoma mexicanum; assembly: GCF_040938575.1. NCBI lineage: Eukaryota > Metazoa > Chordata > Amphibia > Caudata > Ambystomatidae > Ambystoma > Ambystoma mexicanum. The sequence goes on along the minus strand of NC_090935.1, from coordinate 697,132,969 downwards.
ACAGGATGAATACGCATATTAGCTGGTAGGTCGAGTTTGACGGCCACCGGGTTGATGATGGCCGTAACTGAGTAGGGCCCCACATATATTGGATTAAAGGTTCAAGGTCCCTTGAACGATAAGTGTCTGGTAGCTAACCATACTTGGTCTCCTACTTGGTATTGAGGTGCTTCACTTCGATGTAGATCAGCATTCTGCTAGTACTTTCTCTTGGCTTGTAGTAAATGCGCAGTTGCTTCCTTGAAGGCTTGAGTTATTGTAGAATGTAGATGGTTTACGGCAGGTATTTCGAGGCTTTGAGGTGAATCAAGTTCTGAGGTCCGAGGATGATGTCCATATATGTTATAAAAAGGGCTTTGTCCAGTTCCCGAGTGTATCAAATTATTGTATGCGTATTCAGCAATCCAAAGGATATCTTTCCAATTACTTTCGGATTGATGCAACATACACCGTAGATATTGTTCAAGGGTCTGATTTGTTCTCTCAGTTTGACCATCGGTCTGAGGATGGTGACTGGTCGACAATCTTACGTCAATCTGCGCCAGCTGACAGCACTTTCTCCAAAAATGTGAAATGAATTGGCTTCCTCGGTCAGAGACTAGTATGGATGGGAATCCATGTAAACGAACAATGTTTTCCAGAAATTCCCTAGCTAGGACTGATGCTGAAGGCAAGCCTTTTAATGGAATGAAGTGGGCCATTTTAGAAAATAAATCCACTATAACAAGGATAGAGTTATATCCACAGCAAGGAGGCAGGTCCGTAATAAAATCCAGTGACAAGGTGTGCCAAGGTGCTGGTGGAATGTCTAAAGGTTGAAGAAGAACAGCTGGTCTCCTCTTTTGTCCTTTGTTTTGGGCGCAAATACCACATGACATCACAAAAGATTTAATGTCCTTTCGCCAAGAGGGCCACCAGAATTGTCGTTTTACCTTTTCTTCCGTTTTGGCAATCCCTGGGTGTCCTAACGAGAAATAACTAGTTCTTGTAGTTCTTTGTGTGGCAAAAATAGGCGCCCTTGGAAGTAAGATAGGTCATCCTCATTAAAGTTAGCTCCCTTTAAAATCCAATATGGCAAGGCTGTAGGGTCCAGGAGTTGCTTAACTCTAGTTTGAATGTCCTCCAGAGTTTGTAAGGTAATCATACCCAGAATTTTCTGTTCGGGAATTATTGGTACTGTTTCTGCGCTTGTATCTATTTCACCCATTCCTATTCGGGAAAGGGCATCAGCTTTACCGTTCTTGCTGCCAGGACGATAGGTGATTACAAAATCGAATTCAGCAAAGAACAAAGCCCATCAGAGCTGACGTGATGACTGAGCTTTGGCAGTTTTCAAATATTGCAAGTTCCGGTGGTCTGTGATCACTGTGATGTTATGTCTAGCGCCAAGAAGATAGTGCCTCCAAGCCTTAAAAGCGGATTTAATGGCCAATAACTCCTTATCGGTGATTGCATAGTTAACTTCAGGTGCTGAGAATTTTCTGGACCAAAAGGCTACGGGGTGTAGTTGATTAGATTCGGGATCTCTTTGAGACAGAACAGCTCCCATGGCTAAACTGGATGCGTCAGTCTCAAGTATGTATGGAAGATCCGGGCGCGGGTGTTTCAGTACTGGTGCAGAGGTAAATTTGGCTTTCAGCTCCTGAAAAGCCTGTTCGGCTTCCCCAGACCATTCGAAGCGTTTATTTTTCTTCAAGAGTGCAGTGATGGGTTGAACGATCCGCGAAAATTATGGGATAAATCTGCTGTAAAAGTTGGCAAAGCCAAGCATGCTTTGTATGCCTTTCACAGAGCTAGGCGATGGCCATTGGAGGATGGCATCCACTTTTCGTGAATCCACTCGGACTCCTTTAGGTGTCAGGATGAAACCAAGAAACTCGACTTCTGTGGTATGGAAAACACATTTTTCAATTTTCGCAAATAGTTTGTGTTGGCGCAGTTTCTCGAGAACTGCCTTAACATGCCTTATATGTTCAGATTCCGAAGAGGAGTATATCAGAATGTCATCGATATATACGACAACACAAACATCTAGGAGTTCTCGAAGGACATCGTTCATGAAGTTTTGGAAGGCAGCAGGGGTGTTGCACAATCCGAAAGGCATTACTTGGTACTCGAATAGTCCATATTTGGTACGGAAGGCGGTCTTCCATTCGTCGCCTTCTTTTAGTCGCACCAGATGGTAAGCCCCCCCGGAGATCTAACTTGGTATATATGCAGGCCTCCTTTACTTGGTCAAGAAGTTCGGGGATCAGGGGCAGAGGGTAACGGTTTTTAACAGTTATCTGGTTCAATGCGAGATAGTCGATACAAGTTCTGAGGTCGCCTTCTTTTTTTGGCACGAAGAACAGGGCCGAGAATGCAGGAGACTTTGACGGGCGAATGAAACCATTGGCTAGGTACTGATCTAAATATTGTCGCAAATGAAGATTTTCAGGTTCCGTAAGAGCATAAATTCTGCTACACGGGGGTTGCGCACCCGGCATCAGATCGATTTGGCAATCATATGACCTGTGAGGGGGTAGCGTGTTGGCCTGTTCCTTCTGGAAGACGTCTTGAAACTCCATGTACTCCGGCGGTAGCTGTAAAGTGACAGGGGTTACTGTAGCCAGGCCTATCTTTGGATAACCGGTTTGTGCGCAATCAGGAAAGGTTATCCTCTTCGCTCGCCAATCAATTTGAGGATTGTGTGTTTCTAACCAAGGGATTCCTAGAATTACTTGAAACTGCGGGGCCTTGATTACGTCAAACACAACAGCCTCCCGATGCCCGTCCTGACCTACTGGTGTCACCTCTGCAGTGGAATGTGTTACTGGCCCAGAGGCAATTTTGGATCCATCGACTGTGTTGATGACTTCTTTAGTGGTTTTTGGACGAAGAGGGAGGTTGATCCTAGAAGCCAATTCATGATCCACATAGTTCCCAATAGCTCCACTGTCGATGTATGCCTTTATAGCATGCAACTGTCCAGGCTGTTCCGGATTCACAAGGATCATTGGCATGATGAAGTGCAAGGTCTGAGAGTCAGTTTTCAGGCTCGACAAGTGGACCTCTACGCTTGTCGGGCGTGGTCTTTTCCCGAATCCGGTTCCTTATGATTCTTATCCGCGGCTCCTACCGTTTTCTTGGGTGGCTTCACAGGGCAATCTCGTAATAAGTGTCCAGAAGCCCCACAATAAAGACACAATTGCATCTGTCTTCTTTCACGTTCCTTTTGAGATAACGGTCCTTTAACCCCTCCAATTTGCATAGGTTCGGTAACATCGGCATTCTTGGGGTTAATGTGGGTCTTGACTAACACGCGAGTCTCAAACTTGGACCGATCTGCTTTTCTATTTTGAAGCCTATGGTCTAATTGGACCACTAAGTCTATATATTCCATACAGTCTTGGGGTGGATTTACAACTTGGGCTAGAACATCTTTAAGTTCCCCACGTAGACCTTGATGAAATAACGTGATTCTCTTATCCTCTGGCCACCCAGTGTCCACTATCAACCTGTTGAAGGTTGCTATATAGGCTAATAGATCCTGGTTACCTTGCCGTAAGGACAGAAGTTCGTTGTCCAGGGCCTGTCCCTGAGAGTGCCGAGCAAATAATCTTTCCATGCGTGTTTGAAAACCTTGAAAGTCTCGGAGTATCGGGTCGTCTTGAGTGACTGGTGGAACCGACCAATCTGCAGCACAGCCGCTGAGATATGATAATACGAAGGCTACTTTGGTTTGGTCGTTAGGAAAGGCCCCCGGTCTGCAAAGGAAGTGTAATCGGCATTGATTCATGAATACAGCAAATCTTCTGGCGTCCCCCGCAAAACGTTCAGGTGGGGCCAATGGCATATTTCCCGGTAGATTAATTTGCACAGGGTTGCTTAAAACCATTGGGGCGGGAATACCCCCCGAACCTGGTAGAGGAGTTTGTCCAGCTTGACCTTGCAACAACTGCCTGGCAAGGTCATCAGTTCGTTCCTTAGATACAATTAGTTCTCTCCTGAGAGCGTTTGTCTCCTGGCGTGCGGAATGCACTGCGGCCCGTAATTCCCCCAATAGGTGGGCCAGCTGATCGGTTTCGGAAGTCTCCATAGCGTCGGGGTGGGAAATTTTAGGAAGGCTTCGCGTTCTGTAACGCTCACCTGACTCCCACGGAGACGCTGACCAGGTCTGGGCTGCTGCGGCCTCTTCTAAGGTGATGCGCAGGACTCGGAACACCGACTGGGCCGGACCCCCAAACCTCGCCTGTCTGATGCGTAGGAAGATCTTTCTGTAGATGGGGAAAAGGATTTTAATCACCTGCGGAGTGACGAGTCGAACTCCTCCTTTCCCCTTTTACTCTCTCTTCAAACCACCTCTGAACCTTCCCATTAATTCTCACCTTAAGATTTGAAATGACGAGCTCTCCATCCTGTTTCTGATGCAGGGGTGCGGTAGAATCCAGTTACTTCACTAGTTATCGGACGGGCATTCAGGTCCAGTTGCTTCACTGGTTTTTTGGATGAATAAGGCGCTTTCGTAAGTACATGACTTATCAAGTTCAAGGGTTGTTCTCCCTTCCTGTTTGGCCTTTATTTTCAATGGACTGCTTTTAGTCTTTTAGCTCAGGTGCACAGCGAAGATTCCACGTAGAGAAGACAATTCACTGTGAATAATTCAGGTGAGCTTATGTTGGGGTGGTTTTTCTAATGTCTGTATGTTCACCCACTAATGCGCGTGTTCCTTTTTCCCCATAGGGGCCGGGGCGCGGTACTGCCAAAAGGCGTGCCGACCCGAGATGAGGAAGGATTCTCCCCCGCCAATCGCCAGGTAAGTCTTCCGGCAAATCAGTTTTTTCCCAATGTTTTCTCTGGCTCACCTTTTGTTCTTCTCTTTTCCTTCCTAGGTGCTGGAATGCAGCGGAACGTGCGGATGGTCGTAGGAGTTCGGAATTCCTTGTGGACAGGTGAGTTGAGCGCAGCGCTGAAACGAGAAATGCGAGGAATCCAAAAATAATGTGTTTTCCTTTAGGATCGTCGGCGTGTTGGCTCCGGATCCCATGCAATATCAGGTAATGTCCTTTATTCACCTTCTCTTTCTCTCTTCTTCCTTTTAGGTGTTCCAGGACTGAAGCGGGCGTGGCTGGAGTCAGGATGCAGGAGCAGATACGGTGAGCGTCCAGCTGCTAGGAGCAGAGCAACGCAAAGCGTGAGCTGCTGTCTGGGCGTGGCTTAAATAGCCTCCAAAGAGGTCCCAGGTATGTATCCTTCCCCAACCAGGTATGTATCCTTCCCTGACCACGCCCGAGTGTCAAAATAGTCCCACAGGTAAAGTAGTTCCTTTCAGGCCTCAAAGAGGTCTGGATCTGGCAGCATGGTCTGCATCAGGTAAGTCCACCAAAAGCACTCCCTTTATGAGCCTGGCGCCAAAATGAGCCTGGCACCAAAGGTGCCAGGACTGTGTCCAAAGGGCCCCTATTTGGGGTTGCTGGACCTTCCCTTGGGTACCTGATGTGTGCTTCCGGGGCTGCCAGTCTTGGACTGGCTCTCCGGGAGTATGCATCATGACAGCTCTTAACTCTTCCTTGATTGCATTGGATCCTTTTATGGTCATGTTGATGGTCTGCAATGACTCCCATCTGGTTATCTGCAACCATTTAGTATTTACTCCAACTTGGATTCTCGGCATGAAGATCGTTGAGAACACTGATGAGGTGAGGCTGAACAGCCTATGTTCATATGGGATTGTATGAAAAGCTTCTTCTGATTTAGTAGAGAAGTAATTCTCTCTCTTCATTCGAGTTATCAGTTCCACAGATCTCTTCTTCCTCAGGTAAACATCTGCATTCGGGAAACTGTCAATATTCAGGTCACTTTTCGGGATCACTAACGCTGGAATGTGGACGTTCACTATTGTGCATATGCCTCCCCAGTCTCTTGGTAGTCTGATGTATGCTTTGGATCCGCATTCCCATTAAAGATCCATAATTACTGCAGTTCCGTGAACCATTCCTGGAGCATCAAACACTCGTCCACAGCTCTTATTCTCTCCCATCTTTATTGTGCCATTTTTCTGAAGCATAATTTTTTTCTAGTTTTCTAGTGGCACTATCTGTAAGGGGCCTCCTCTGTCTTCGACCCATGTCAGCAGTTTTGCAAGTTTTGGCCATAATGGCTTGCAGCCATTCTGCACAATGTCAACTGTTTCTTTGTAGAGTCCGGTGATCACCCATGCTCTGCAGATCACCACTCCTTTCTCCCATCCATCTGGTGAAAGCACTGTTCCCAAAATCTGCATTTGTGCTCTGTTTTTCCACTTTCAAGCTTCCTCTGAAGTTTTTCCTTGGACATTTAGTCTTGGTTTCACTTTCCATCTTATTCCTGCTCCTTTAACTCCAGACTTCTCGTACCTGATCACATGATTCCTAGTATGAGCTCTGTTTTTTGTCTTAATGTCTTGAACATAATCATCTTCTTCGGGATAGGCTGTTTCAGTTGCACATATTAGGGACGTGCACTTCCCATAAACTGACCTCTAGTTTTGCACATGGGTACGTGTGAAAGACAGTGTGCAGTCTGGACATCAATTTCTACAGCTACGAAGATCTTGGATTTCCCCATGCTGTATGGTAGGAGTGCACAAACAAAGCAGTCCCCTTCTGAATTTCGTCTTCCAACTTCTTTCATGTGCTGGTACCAAATGTTGTTTCCCGTTAAGTTAGTTGTCATCTCCATGCATGCTTTTCTTGATTCTTAGTGTTTTCCTGTAGTTGGCTAAAACTACATCCCAAATGCATCTGTATGGCTGTTTCTTGCTGAAGGATTCTCAGGTATCCCAGTCCATGGTGCAAGCTTCCTCATCTGTGCCATTTGAGTGGACAAGCGTCTGGCAGCTCTTCCTTGGTCCTCATGCATCTTTTTCCTTTTGGTTATAAATATCAATGTCAACCTCCCTGACACTGGTCCGGTGTATGGTTGTATTGTAGAACTGGTACTTGTCCCTTGTGTTGGGACATATATGTTTGGCAATACAGTCTCTGTGGTTTTGTTCTTCAGTTCCTCTTGTATTTTCCTTGCTTTGGCTATGACCGTCCATAATGAGTCTACTAACAGTTGTGTTCGTGCAGAGAGCTTCTCCGAGTTGGTTCTTGTTTTCTTAAGAGTTTCCGATATGGCTGCTTCTGTTGGCCTTTTTCCCAACTCTCCCTGTCTTTCCACACCCTCTGCTGTGGAGTTTCTTTGTGGTAAGTAGTCTCTTCTTCTCTGTTTTAGTTTGTGGTTTTGCAGTCATTGATACTAGGCCTGTTTCGTGTGCATTCAGTGTTTGCATGCATGTGGTTGTCTGTAACCTTTCTTCATTCATTTGTTGCCAACCCTGTCTCCGGCTTTTCTGTTTGGTTGTTACCGCAAGTGTGTGTGTCATTGATAATCACATCCATTTCAAGTTCATTCATTCCTCCATCAGACCTTCTAGGGACTGGAATTACTATGTAAGGTCTGGGTGCTTTTGTGGGTTTCATGCGTGCATCATTAGGTGGGTGCACTGGAATTGGAACGCTTTGTGCACCAATAAAAAATGCAGTTCTGATTGTTAATGATAGAAGAACAATGATGAATATGATACACAAATACATTATGCTCCTGTAAATCAGGCGGCAGCATTTACTTTCAGAGAAACGTGGTTGTCTCTCCTCCTGAGGGAGAACGAGATTGCTGCTCTGGATCCCCATCTCGATCATTCGCCAAATGTCTACATTTTTATTGTACTCCTTTAAACAATATCATCTTTCAGGTTCTTTGTTTAAGAGTGTTAGGTGCTCCACAAGTGCCCCCCTCTTGCAGGTGATAAATTGTCTCTTATTTCAGGATACAATTCCTTTGCTAGACTATGGGAAAAAATCAAATCAAATAACACCTCAGTACATCCTTTTACTGTGCATGTTCAAAGAAAGTAAGCTCCCAGTCCACTCCTCGGATTTCAGTCCTGAGGACATATTGCATGCTAATGAATATGAAGAAATAAGGACAAAATAACAACAAATGCAGTAAGTGAAGTGCTTGACACTGCTTCCTCGATCTGTTCCTCGGTGGAAGGCTTTTAGTATATCCTCAGATAGTTCTGCTGATGGATCGAGAGTTCTATTTGTAGAACGATTCCATGCAGGAGCATGCCCGTCTGTACAACATTAGCTGGAACTCTGATGAATGTGAGGACATCAACATTGATCAGTCTCCCCAGTAGCTCTGGAAAGTCAGTGAATAGACGAAAAAGGACATTGTGAGCTAATCTGCTGTCTTCTAGTGACAGGGACAACCGTCCTGTCTTGCTGAGTTTTTCAGGATTGTATGCTTTCTCTTCAATGTAAACAATGTCTGCACAGTCCGTTCGCATGGCGTGCAACTAAGATCACAATTTTATTTAGGAGTTGGCTTAGATGCTGTGTATTTACTGGATCTCGAAAAAATGTGAGTATGTCTGTTGTTCTTCTGACAAGAGTTGGACAGTCTTCGATTATACGAAAGAACAATGGGGGTCATTCCGAGGTTGGAGGTAAGGTAAAAACGATGGCGGTAATGGGCATCGCTTACCGCTACGGGCTATTCTGACCAACTAGACCGCTATTTACGGCATCGTAAATTAGGATGCCGTAAATAGCGGGCCAGGCACGCACAACACAACGTGCCGGTATTACCAGCATGCCGTAAACAGGAGCTGACCACAAGCCATGCGGACATGCAAATAACGGCCTACTGAAGCCCGAAAAGTACCTTACCGGCATGGAGTAAATACCGTCATCTCCGAGAAGGTGTTAAGAACCCTGAGCAGTGTTACCAAGAGCCACAGGTGCAAACAATCAGCACAGGTGGAGTCAATGGAGTCTGACACAGCACAAAAGGAGCACACCCACACACCTCACCCACTCCCTTACAAGATGATACCAATAGTAGTAGCATTACTGGATCTGGAGGCCCTGCATGCAAGGCAGTAACAACAACAACAACAACAACAACAACAACAACAACAAACACAACAACGACAACAACAACAACCACAGCCCCCATCACAGAGGAGACACAGGAGGAGAAGGAGGGTGAGACAGGCCCAGCATGCCCCACCAGTGCAGCCACTGTTACCACGCGGCACCCACCAATCCCTCGCATCAGAGCCACCGCCTTCAACCTAACACCAGAGCAGATCCACACCCTAACCAGCTTGACCGTGACACCATCACCACCATAGTGGACCTGATACATGACGACATAGTGAGCCTCATTGAAATACACACCGCCATCCCCCCTCTACTGAAGGTATTGTCTGTGCTCCACTTCCTTGCCACAGGCACCTACCAGCACACAATGTGGCACATGCATGGCATATCACAACCCTTATTTTCCCGGATACTGAACCAAGTGCTGGATGCCCTCCTCAAGCACACACGGGACTACATATCCCTACCACGGACTCCCCAGGAGATATTCAATACAAAAGTTGCCTTCCATGCACTGGCAGGCATGCCAAATTGTATAGGTGCCCTTGACTGCTCCCACGTGGAGTTGGTGGTCCCGCATGCCATGGAGGTGGCATATCGCAACCACAAGCAATACCACTCAATCAACGTGCAGATGGTATGCAACGCCAGCAAGATAATCACACATTGCTGTGCCCGATATCCAGGATCAACTCATGACTCTTTGGTCCTGCGGAACTCTATGCTACCACGCTATATGGAGCGACATGCTGGAAGACGTGCTGCAAGTAAGTCTCTTCGGAAGTGCTACTTGGTGAGTTGCCTGACTGGGCCATGGCAGTAGATATGAGTTGTGAGTTGGGTGGCTGCATACCCCACCTGTCTGGGAAGGGGGGATGCATACTCCACCTGGGTGGAAATGTTGACGCCGAACACTGTGCCCCAAAGCAAGTGAAACAGCACATGACTACCAAATCCCACAGTGATAAAGTAAGGCTGACATCCAACACTACATGAATAACAGGTAACCAGGCCACGTCCCACAACACACGCATCACTCTTCGGTGGCCCTCACACACCGTAAGGGCATCCTGCACTATGCACTGCATATGCACTATGTCGCTGCCTCCAGCATTTCACCACACAGGACAGTCATCCTTGGGAGTGCATTGAAGTGATCCTAACAGGGATACCACAGTTTGTCACTGGTTCCGCACAGCCATATGAGTGCTGCAAGTCACCATGGTACTGATCAGTGCAGAATGATGAATATGCTACTGACTACAGCCAACACTCCCTACTACCAAATCTCACAGAACACAACACATCAATGATTTTACTACAACACTGCTGCATGCATATACGATGCACGTGCAACAAGCTGTGAGTGAACACCATAAACCATCTTGAAGATGCTACCCCCGCCATTATTCCATTGCAAAGGACACATAGCGGGGCCAGAAATGGGGTCAATGCACTGAGGGACATGTGCGTATGGGCAGAAATAACCTGCTGCCATGTAAGACCAGTACAGTTGTCTGTTAGGAAAGATTTCATGATTGTATGTAATTTTCCCTCCATGTGTCAACCCCCTAAACTTTTTGCTGCTGTTTTACACCCTGATCTAGACTTTGCCAGAGAAGCGCAGCCTTCCGCCGCACACCTCTGGTCTTTCACTCAATTCTTATGGGGAAACTGACATGCCCTTAAGACAGTCAGTATGGGGAGACTTCTTTTCCCTGAGTCCTTTCCTCATGTTGCTGCTTTTCTGCAACATGAAACAATAGTGCACTGTAACTTACTTTACACGCTCTTGGGTCTCTGTCATTCCAAAGGCTCTAGAAACTCTTGCTGGAATTATTATGAACTGTGCAAGTATGTCATGGACAGGACTAGTGGCAGCTATCGTTTCTCTTGTGTTTTGAACCCTTTTTTGCCATGTAATCCGCGCTTACTGAGTTTTGAACAAATAAGTGGCCTGGCTCCAAAATGGCCATGCCACAAGGTTCTTTGTCCTGTCCTTTGGCCATCTTGCCCCTTCACCTTCCCCAGGTCGAGTAGACCTGGGTCAGTCCTTATTTGGTCATGACCTTTCCCACGAAACCCAAAGCTTTCGCAGGCTTTTGCATGCATTGTGTGTGTGCCTCCAGGATGTGGGCTGGGATGTCTGTTCCCAATACACATCCTGGGTGCCAGAGAGTCTGGAGTGTCATGAATGCCTGGGACCACCGTGGTCCGTGATTGGTCCACGTATGGAGTGAGTGTTTGTAAGCAGATCTCCCATTGGGTCCTCTCCGTTTAGGACAAAGGGAACTTTGGGTAAGAGGAGGCTGAAAACACCACTACCATGTCGATCTCCTGAGTTCACACCGAACGAGGGATAAGGAGCCAAGTATCCTGCAACAAGAAGCTGAGTCAAGGAACCGCTGGTGACCCGCTGAAGGTTTGGCACCCTGAACCGCTGTCGTCCTGCGACACCCCTCTGCATCTGATCGTCCCTGAAAGCCTGCAAAGGTGCTTCGACCCATTGGAATAGTGGGATCAACTATTCCTGGCACCTTCATCAAAACCCTGCAAGTAAGTCTCTTCGGAAGTGTCCCTGAGCCAACCAGTGGGCTGACCAGCTTACACAGAACATTTGCTCTGTCATCGGTGCCATTTCGGGGAAGCCCTCAAAACTTGGCCTACTGCTAGCTCTGTGTCCACGGCACTCTCACACCGAATATCGTACACTTGGCATTTCCAGGTCTGAAGTGAGATGTGTGCGCCCGGACCAGAGTAAACACAGTAGCCGTGTTGCCCTGCTGTGGTAACAACCTGTGCACGTTCTCTGCATTTGGGACACCCTTGCCCCTGCATCCTGCTACCGCAGAATCTACACGGTGTCGAGATGTCCTGATAATGGCATCTGACCCTACAGCAACGTGAACTGAACTGGCGAAGTCTGGGTCGGCCTGCTTCGGGGACCGGTGAGTAGTCCATGCCCCAACCGGTGGCCCCTAGTGCAGGAACCCACTTCTCTTCCACTGCTGTTGCGAATGGCGGATCTGTCCCGCACTCTCACCTTGCCTCTGCCCGCAAGTGGAGGTCGTCCTCGAGTAGTGGGGGACCTATTCTTCATCGCTTCATCCACCTTCCTGAACAGTCTGAAGCCCTTGAAGAGACCCTATTTTTGTCCATTGGCACAAACGTGTGCATGCACTATTGAGCATAAGGCTCCTCTCTTCGTAGGGCTCGGACTTCCTCCTAGTTAGGTGAAATTCTGATGTCGAACTGGGACTGATGATTATTTGCACTGCCTGTATTCCTCCCCATCTAGGTGGTCTACATATTACGTGCTCATAACTCCTTAGGCCTTTCGGTCTTGTATATATATTGTATTGATTGTGATGTGTTGGTTTACTTTAGAATTATTGTGATTCTTTGCTATGGTCAATGTTACAAAGCCCTTGTAATAAATGTGTCTATATTTTTAATATAACACCTGTCTGGAGTAATTTGTAAGTGTCCGTGCTTTGTGCGCTCATTGAGGTCTTTCAGTCACCCTCACCCCTCTTGAGACTTAGTCTTGACTGCCGCCATCGCTATCCTGATTGATCTGGCTTGTCCAGAGGTTACCCCTCCAGGTCCGAGTTCAGAAATCTATCTTAACATTGTCCCCCATTAATGATGAGCACTTACCTTCATTCCCCTCTCATGCAGGTGTTGGTGGCTATCCCTTGAACCCATGGCTCATGACCCCTGTCCGAAACTCATAGAACAGGCACGTGGAGGACTACAATCGTTCCAATTCCCGTACATGTGAGGTGATTGAGCAGACCTTTGGCCTGTTGAAGGCACAATATCATTGCCTCAGCCGGTCGGGTGGGGAACTCATCTACAGCAAGGAGAAGGTGGCCAAGATCACCATGTCATGTGTAATGCTGCACAATATGTGCATCTGTCAGAACATGCCCCTGCCCCCCTGACATGGAATTGCTACCACCAGATGATGAAGAAGGGGAGGAGGAGGAAGAACTGGCAGGACAGCATCAGGTTGCCGATGCACAGGAGGGACGTGCCGTGCAGCTATCATTAATTGAACAATTTTTCTGACACACAAGTCAGCAGAGGGTGTGAGAATGTCTGGACATTGGGCTTTGGGGGTGGGGATACATGTACACTATGCACTGTGCAATATTAAATGACACATGCGCAATGATGAATGTCCACTCTGGTTTTTTTAGATGAACAACCGGTGTATTTAAAGTGAAGATTTCAACATTTAAACAAACCCTCCACAACCCCCCCTCCCACCCACCAAAACTCCCAAACACACCTTCTCCCCCCTCACCCTCCCACCAAAACTCCCAAACACACCCTCACCCGCCTCCCTCTCCCACCAAACTCCCCAACACACCCTCACCCCCCTCCCCCTCCCACCACAACAACCCCACACTAGTCCAATAGGGTCCACATAGCCCACATGTGGATAGCAGTATTGTCACTGTGCGCTCCCAGAACCAGGGGGAGGCATGTCCTGGCCGCGCATCGTACAGAGCGACCGACGAAGCGGGCTGGTCTGGGTTGAGTTGCTACTTGAGGGGGTGTCCTCATGCTGGGACTGTTGTGCAGGATGTGCAGCCTCCAGAGGATCTGCTATCCGGCCAAGGACCTCACAGAGCAAGTTGGTGCTGTCCGTTATGACCTGGCCCAGTGCCCTTAGGTCATCCCGCCACTCCTCCCTGGCCTGCCGATTGTTCTGCATGAAGTCAGTGATCAGGCCTGTGAGCTGCTCAGCCCGTTGAGCATCAATTGATTGATATTTTATTTCTATCGTGCTCATACACAAGTGTTTCAGAGTGCGACAAGGCAAGGGAGGGGAACAGCGGAGAACAAAACAGCGATTTTCTAGGCCCAGTGACATTGAGAACGCGCAAGTGCATGGGAGAGGGGGGAGGGGAAAAGTGCATGGAAGGGGGAGAGGTGGAAAGTGCGAAGCAGAGGAGAAACAGATAAATAACAATAAATAAATAATAAAGGCAACAAACAGTGGTAATTCAGCCAGCAATTTGCATGTGCTAGGTTTAAGGCAGCAGACAGGGTAAGTCCGATAAGAGCAGGAAGAAAAGGGGGGGGCTGTATGGGTACAGATACAGACCCCAGTGCAAGGGGTGGCCCGGAGGCAGTGCGGGAGGGTGACAGGATGAACAGGTACCTGGGCCCAAAAGACAGAGGCTGGCCAGGTGCACGGTGCCAAGAGAGAACAGATCAGAAGGGGAGAGGGGGAGCAAAGGCAGAAGAAAAGAGGAAGGTCTTGAGGTGCTTTCGGGAACCAGAGATGGTTCTCCTAAAGTTTTAGAGTGGCAGGGAGGCTGTTACAGAGGGAGGCTCCAGCCGAAGACAGAGATCTACCCCCAGCTAATTTCTTAGAAAAACGACTGACCCTGAGTGAGTTGGAGGTAGAGGAGCGAAGAGCTTGAGAGTGGAGGTATTTGCGAAGGGATAGCTGAAGGTATTTTGGACCCAGGCCCCAGAAAGCCTTGTGGACAATGCAGAGGGTTTTGAATTTAATCCTTTCATCCACTGGGAGCCAGTGAAGAGATTTCAGAACTGGAGAGATACGATCCCAGGGCTTGAGGCCAAGGACAAGTCTTGCAGTCCTGTTCTGGATTAGTTGCAGAGGGCGGAGAGTAGAGGCAGGTAGATTTAGAAAGAGGCTGTTACAATTGTCCAAGCTAGAGAGAACCAGAGCTTGAGATACCATGAGCTTCTGGGGGAAGGAGAGGAAAAGCAGAGTACCTCTGAGGAGATGCAGTCAGAAATGTGACTTTTTAGAGACCTCAGTGATGTGGGCGGAGAAGGAAAGGGTGGAGTCAAAGATGACCCCAAGGTTCTTAGCCTCGCAGGTGGGGGAAGGAGGAGGGCCAAGGGAGGCCGGCCAGAGCGTGAGGGGAAAGGATGGTGAAGGTGTGCCGATGAGGAGGATCTCTGTCTTGCTGGAATTCAGACAAAGATCATTGGCGGCACACCAATCTTGAATGGCAGTTAGGCAATCAAAGATGAGAGAGGGAGAGGAGGTGGCAGAGGGCAGCCTGAAAATGAGTTGAGTGTCGTCAGTGTAGTACTGGAAATTTGACTAGAATATGGCAATGCAGTGAGCGAGAGTTGCCAGGTATTGGTTGAAAAGCCAGGGTGAAAGGTTAGACCCCTGGGGAACACCACAGGTAGAGAGGAAGATAGATGAAAGGAAGGACCCAAGTTGGACCTGGGAGGGTCAATCTGAGAGGAAAGAGGTCAGCCAGGCCAGAGCCTGATCAGTGATACCCAAGTTTTCACGGAGACGGTTGAGCAGGATCGTATGGTTGACCGTGTCCAAGGCAGAAGAGAGATCGAGGAGGATGAGGACAGAGGGAATGTTAGAGTCAAGGTTGGTGAGCAGATCTTCACGGATGTTTAGAAGAGCAGTTTCCGTGCTTCTGCCAGTTCTGATGCCTGACTGGTGGTCATGGAGACAGCCAACAGAATTGGAATGAAGTTTAAGATGAGAGATGGCCAACTTTTCCAGGAGTTTGCCAAGAAAGGGAGCAATGGAAATTGGGTGATAGTTAGCTGGACAAGATGGATCAGCTGTGGGTTTCTTGAGAAGAGGATGCACAAAGGAGTGCTTCAGAGGGTAGGGGAAGGATCCAGAGGCAAAGGAGTGGTTTAAAAAATCAGCAAAGGCCAAAGCGATGTTGTCAATGTGGTCCTTGATGGTTTTAGAGGAACAGGGATGAACCTGTTTTGAAGAGGCTTTCATAGATCGACGTGTCTAGCAACCTTGTCAGGGGTGAAAAGAGGAAAGGACAAGAAGGATGGTGGGAGGGTGGCTAAAGGAGGGTCAGCAAGCACAGATGTAGAGGAAGGAGGAGGAATGTGGGTGGAGAGGGTGGACAGGATGTTCTGGGTTTTTTAAATGAAGTAAGAGGCAAGGGCATTGCAAAGAGCCTGGGAGGCAACAGGAGGGGTAGAGACTGCAGCAGGGTTGGCCAGCTCCTTGCAGATTTTAAAGAGTTCGGCCGAGTTTTTAGATGCTGCAGAGACATGAGCTTGCATGTGGACTCTCTTCTTGGTGAGGACAGAGAGTCGGTATTGCCTTTGTAGCAGGCGACAGACCAGTTTGTCAGAGGATGAACAGGAAGTCCTCCATTTCGTCTACGCTGCCCTACACTTACGTTTAGGTGTAGCTAGGTCAGAGTCATACCAGGAATTGCACTTGGCTTTGGAATTCGAACGGATCCTCATGACAGGGGCAAGAACATCAAGCGTATCACAAATTGAAGAGTAGAGCAGAGACAGGGCTGTATCAGGATGAGAGACAGCCAAAGTTGGAGAGGGGGAGAAAGTGGCGGCAAAAGCCTCAACTAACAAACGCTTCATGGGCCGGCTGTCCAAGAAGGTAGGTGGCAGTGTTGGGTAGGCTTGGCTTGGGGGGAAGAGAGGGAGAGATGAGATGAGAGGAGGGAGTGATCGCTCCAGGAGAGAGGAGTGGTCAGAGGGATGGAGAGCGGGAGGTCAGAGGAGATCAAGACATCGAGTGTTCCCTGCAGAGTGAGTCAGGCCAGAGGGGAGGATGGACAGGGAGAAGGAGTCGCAGAGGTCACGGAAGAATACAGAGGAGGAGCAAGGAGAGTCTAAATGTATATTTAGGGCACTGAGGAGGAGGAGTTGAGTGGTAGAGGCCAGGAGGGAGGAGGAGAGGTCTGCCCACTCAGAGAGAAATGAGTGATTTGACCAGGAGGCCGGTAGATGGTAACCACAGTAAGAGAATGGGTAGGCGAGAGAGAAAGCCTACAGACAAGGCATTCAAAAGAGATGTAGGTCTGAGTGGGAATGATAGAGGCAGGAATCCACTCAGGAAAGATCAGGGTTACCCCCCCCCCCCACCGGACCGGAAGGATCTGGGTGCTGAGAGGATCTTGTAGCCATCAGGGAGGAGAGTGTCGAAGCTCGTAACAGAGCTGGCCGTGAACCATGTCTCAGTAAGACCAAGGACATCAAGGTCTAGTTCTTCAAGGAGGTGGCAGATGTCAGAGGAGTGTTTGATGGCAGAGCGAGAGTTGAGAGTGGCAATATGAAGAAGGTTGCCACCCTTAAAGACCTTCCGGGGTGGGGTACAGATCAGAAGTACGCCCTGCAGAGGAGAAAGAGCCCTAGGAGGGGCAGAGGAGGAGGAGGAGAGAGAGGGCAAGGTAGCCAAGGGGAGAGAGGAGGGGACAGCAGGAGATGAGAGGAAATTGAAGAGGCGAATGAAGAGCCTATCAAAGAGGAGGAGATTGCCGGAGGGCCTTGGACCATGACAGTGCCATTTAGGTAGACATTAATGATGACTTTAGAGGAGTCGAAGGAAGCCATGAGAACTTCCCAGCGAGTGCCACCATTAATGGGAGAGGAGGAGATAGGGCATAGCACAGAGACCATATGAGGAGTCCATAGATCTGGCGAAGGAACGACAAAGAGGATGTCGGTAAGGGTCTGTCTGGCGGAAGCATTGGAGTAGGTGTCGGGAATAGGAAGACCAGGATTAGAGGCCAAGATATCCTTTTTGAACTTCTTCCTACCAGACTTAGTGAGTAGGGAAGGATAGTCAATGGAGAAGCAGTTGGAGAAGATAGGAGAAACAGAAAGCGCCATTGGGGTGGAAGTAAGGAGAGGATGGAGATACTGGGGGGGGCTAAGGCAGGTAGGTGTGAGACAAAAGAGAGTGGTGAGGTCACTGGGCTGGCAAGTTACAGAGAAACACTATACAAGCAAAATACAGAGAATTTTGCACTGGGCAGCAAGATATGACTTTTAAGAGCAAAACAAAAACAGTAAGATTTGACTTTTAAGAGCAAAGCAAAAATAGAAAGATTTGACTTTTTCAATCTTGGAATCAGATGTTGGCAAAGGGTTTAGGAAGCACTGGGCAGCAAGATGACAACATGGGCGCAACAAGCAGAAAGAACAGTGATAGTCAAAGGCAGTAGAAGTGAGTCTATAAGGAGGAAACTAACCCATAGTTCTAGAGGTGGCAAAGTCAAGGCAGTCCTGATTTCTTAGAGGAGAGAGGTGGCCGCATCATTGTGGTTAAGGTGCAGGGAGGACCCCAATTAGCGTTCTGGAAGCGGACAGGGAGCAGACAGGGGCCTTGGAAGTGGGCCTTTGCTGAGAGGGCCGGCTGAAGCCTGCCGGTCCCTGATTGGATGGAAGAAAACACTCAGCAACCAATGGGAGTGCAGCACAGGGAGAGGTGATTTAGCACAGCCTGTCTACACAACAAAGAAATCCACGGCGGCCATCATGGAAGGACCAAAAACAGTCAAATAAGCAGCAATAGGAGGAAAAAACTGGTGCTTTCAAATTAGCAACACAGTTCCAGGTATTAAAAAGCTCAAAAAATGGCTGCACGATGAAAATGCCAAATAAAACAGTCCCTTCCAACAATATTATGTAAATTTCCTCTATTTTTCTTTTTCTTTTTTTTTTTTTTCATATTTCGATTTTTCAGGTTCAATAATTCCCCAGGAGGTGCAATAATGCACAGAAAGTGCACTACCTAATGTAATGGTCAGCAGCCAGGCACAAACTCCACATGTGCAGGAGAACAACAGGTGGCCAGGAGGGTGGAAACAGGACTTCACTCCCAGTGAGAAGCAGATGAAAGAAACCAGTTCCAGCCAGTGGGTCTTGCTGAGAGGGCCGGCTGAAGCCTGCCGGTCCCTGATTGGATGGAAGAAAATACTCAGCAACCAATGGGAGTGCAGCACAGGGAGAGGTGATTCAGCACAGCCTGTCTACACAACAAAGAAAACAACGGTGGCCGTCTTGGAAGGGCCAAAAACAGTCAAATAAGCAGCAATAGGAGGAAAAAACTAGTGCTTTCAAAATAGCAACGCAGCTCCAGGTATTAAAAAGCTCAAAAAATGGCTGCACAATGAAAATGCCAAATAAAACAATAAATCAATTGCTGATGTTGTGGCCCTGCTGGGGATCGGGCTCACATGTGTTTCTGGCACAGGACTGGCATGTCCCTGTGTAGCTCCGAGGCCAGATAGCTCAGGTGTGTCAGGTATCAGGGGTGTGTACGACTTCAAATGTGTCCTCCTCAGTTGCCCCATAGATGGAATTGGAGCTGTTGGCAACATCGAGGGGGGCCGTGGCTGCCACCTCCCCAGCCACACTCAATTCCACAGACCGCAGCGTAGGGCATGTGTCGGCCGCCAGTGCAGGGTGGGGTAGGGGTGGGGGTGGTGCACTCTCCACGGGCCTTGTTGGAGCCGGTGGTGTGCCTCTAGGTGTTCTCTTCCTCGCAGGGAGACGGTGGCCCCTGCCTTGGCCCCTGGAGGTGCTGGGCCGGTTGCTCTCCTGCTCCTCCCTGTCATGCTCACTGCCTGTGGGGGTGGAAGAGAGGGACGGCATGAGTGATGATTTGAGAGCCAGCATTTGTACATGGCTACAATAGCATATTCAGATATTTGTGGGTTATCGGCATTTGGGTGGGGAACGGCACATGATTCAATACTAGGGTGGTAAATACATTCATATGTCTGTGTCCCTCATGGTGGCTGGGTACTGTGCTGGCTCAAATGCACACTGTTTACATCAACTGCCCTGTGTGCCTCATGGAATGGGCCCCTTCGTGTGGCATGTGTCATATAGGTTACGGCCCCGCACCTGGCACTTGCCTGGGTCTCACTTGCTTCAACATGATTTATGGGGGGTGTGGCCGACCATGCCGTGACTCCTTCACCAGACCTAAGCAGTGACTTTCATAACATTTGCGTTGGCAGTATTGACTTTGGACACTCACCTCCATCAGCGGATGACGTTGCCCCGCACTCCATTTCTCCTCCCACCAATTTGATGGATTTGGGGCCTATCATGGCTGCACATGTCTCATCCCATGGCATCAGTTTCATGGGCTAACCTGGGCCTCCTCCAGTCTCCAAGGCCTGGCTTCTATTGGCAGAGAGGATGCTCCAAACCCTCAGCCGCAGGTCGTCCCACCTTTTTCTGTAATCCTTTGTGGTGCGGGGGTGTTGCCCACAGCGCTCACCTTCTGCGCCACTACAGCCCAGATGTCTTTTTTTTTATTGCCGCCACCCTCCGCATGTCGTTGCTGAAAACAGTGTCAGCATGCTTGTGGAGGGTATCCACTAGCATTTGGAGTTCGTCAGGGCTGAACCACTCCTTTCGGAGGCGGACAGCTCCCTTTTTTGGCGCTTTGGGCATTCCTCGTTGATATTGGTATCTTTCCGGTATGTCGAAAGTGTGCCAGGGGTCCTGTCTGGTGAGGATGGCAATGGATTGTGTTTTAAAGATGGCCACTGTGCTCCTTCCAGTTCCTGTGCGATGACGCTGTTTCCGGTTCCGTATTTTAACGGTGACCGTAAATAACGGTGACTGCTATTTACAGTCACCGATATTGCTGCATTGCTCTAAGGCGGTAGTGTTCGCTACAGTGCGGTTCATGCCGGTAGGGCGTTTTTCAGCCGTTTTTGTTGCATGCCGCTACATTCATTACCGGCATGGTGCAAAGCTTGTGTCCGCGAACTCGTAATAGTGCGCTTTTAGCGGTTTATTGCCAGCTCGGACACGCTATTTGCGCCATGCCGGTAATGGACGGTACTTACCTCCAATCTCGGAATGAGGGCCAATGTGTTGATAAGCTCATTTATTTCCATCTGTGTTTGAGACATTTGGTTCTGTCTTACTCTACTCAGGAAGTAAGAGTTATTGTTCGGCAATAACAGTGAGCAGTCTCTTTGTTATCTTTTCTTTTTCAGGATCTTGAAGAAAGTCAGTGACACTGGTGAGCCTTCCCACCAATGAAGGATATGATCTTAGCACTAGATTAAAATAAGTGATCACGTCTTTTGTGATGTTACTATTGTGGGACACCATAAGTGATTCAGAATAGGGTCTCAGTGTGGAATGAGTCGGGATATTGTAGTTGCTTCCAATGTAAGTATCATCGGTCACAATTTGGCATATTCTTTTTTCATCAAGGCTTAAGTGTGCCTCATTCCAAAGTTCAAAGTCAACAGACTATGTGGTGGCTTATAAGTGCAATTTATTTTTCACCCTGCAACTAGGATGCACAGAATGTCAGTTTTTATGTCCTTATCCCTGTTTTGCTTAGAGGAAGTGTCCAATTTAGGGCACAATTTGCAAAAAGTTCTTTGTCTTTGGTGGTCATGGATCCTTCTTCCTCGTCATGGATCTTGTCTGCACGTGCTGTGGTTCTACCCCGTTGTTTGTTGATTCCTCTCGTTGGGGTGCAGGCAGCGGGCCTTCTCCGATATAGGGTTTGATATCGCCGAGAAAAATCCAAGCTCTCCTACCCTGTAGTTTCACTGCAGATCGAGTGCAGTCCTCCACTGTAAAGGGACTGTTAAATCTTGGCTCGTCCCACTTTTTCCTTGTATGGTTCCTCACAAGGACGGTGTCTCCGGGGAAAAGAGATGGTATAAAAATTCCTTGAGCTGCGTCTGTAGTAGTATCTCCTTCTGTGTTCCGTGCTGCCCTGCACCCATTTTGTCGTCGCTGCAGCTTGTCTGAAATTACAGTAAGGCAAGATGTCATGCAGTCCAGATAGATATGTATTTCAGACCCTAAACTTTCTCCTGTTGATTGGGCATCACACCTAGCTCTATCTCAGGGTGTCAAGGGGGTTCTCATTCTTCTTCCTGTGGCTATCTTGTGCGGCATAAGATGATGGTCAGAACCGGGTTGGTTCCTAAGTGCATACAATGCCAAAGGAAGGCAGTGCAACCATCCCTTCTTTAGAGTAAGCTTCAACTTGGCTATCCATTCCTTTAATAAGCCAATGAGCTTCTCACAGATCCTGTTACCTTGCGGATGATACGCCGACGAGAACTTGTGCTTTATACCAAGCAGCAAGCTAATCTGTTCAAATGTCTCATTTACAAAATGAGCTCCGTTATCTGATCTCCTGACTTCACACACCCCCCACCTGAGGAACACTTACCTCACAAAAAATGAGGCCGCACAGGTAGAGTCTGGGTGTGTACAGGGACCTGCCTCAATCCATCTAGAGGATGGACACACCACAACAATGCAGTATCTGTACCCGTTACATTCTTGAATCATGTTGACTTAATCGACATGCAAATGCTGAAAAGGCACATTTGGCCTTGGGATGACTCCTCTCATTACTTTTAATGTGTGCCCAGCTGTGAATTGTTGGCATATTACAATTTACTATAAAACATGCAACGTGCTTGGCTAAATTCGGTATGAACCAGTCTTCTGCGAGTGTTACTGCTAAATCTTCTTTTGCCATATGTGCCGGATAATGTAACTGCTCCAGTGCTATTTTTAATAGGGCTACAGGCATCACCGGTTTACCAGTGCTTTCTTGTCACCACAAGCTGTCAGAGGGGTTTAGAAAACACCCTCAACGTTTCCAAAGTGTCTTTTCTTCCTGTGGTGTCTCCCCTTAGAGTTCTGTTGTCTGTGTTTCCCCCAAATTACTGTACCTTTCAGGTGCAGTTTGTACAACCATTATTCGCTCGTTGGCATGGATAACTTCCACTTTCATGATCGTTTCACTTTTGGATGCCATACACTTGGCTACTGTGTCTGCTGCTTGATTTCCGTGTGAGATAAAATCTGTCCCTTTTTTTGTGGGCAGCACATTTCACAACCGCTATGCCCACTGGGAGCTGTAGTGCCTTGATCAGCCTGTCCAGTAAGGCTGCGTGCTGTACTGGCATGCCGTCTGCTCGAAGGCAGCCCCTCCTTTTCCAGTGCGCTAAGCCTGCGTGCACTGTTGATGTCACATAGGCGGAGTCACTGTACGCCGTTACTTCCTGGTCTGCGTGATTCTCAATGGTGAGTATCAATGCAAATAATTCTGCAGCCTGTGCTGAATAGTGAGATGGTATTCATGCACTAATAAGTACTCAAAATTCTCCATTTGCTGTATGCTTCATCACAGCAACGCCTGTATATCTTTGTCCATCACTTTGATCGATCCTCGAAGAACCATCAATAAAGACAATCTCTCCTTCTGCCAAGGCATTTTCTTTCACCCTGGGAATTTCATCATAGAATTCTTCATAATTTGCACAGTCCTGTATTGGCTTTCCTTCAGTGACTGGCTCTGCTATAAACGTGGCTGGGTTCACTGAACTTACATCAGATTACTTTAATTGATGGATTTGATATGATCACTTCATAAACAGAAAATCTCTGAGATGTCAATGTGCCCTTTGGTTTTTCTAGGATGGCAAATAGTGAGTGTGCGACGTACAACGTCATGGAGCATCCCATCACAATGGTTGTAGCCTTCTCTATGGCGAATGCTGTGGCAGCTAAACTTTGTTCGCAAGGAAAATGACCTCTCATTACTGGGTCCAAATTCCCACTGTGGTATGACAGGGGCTTGTACCTCAATATGGTTCTTTGTGTGAGTACTGCCATCATAACTCTGACATTTGTGTGTGAAAACAGGTAAAGTTCCTCTGCATAATTGGGAATCCCTAGGACTGGTGCTGTGCAAATAGCTCTTTTGAGTTCAGCAAATCCATTCTCCACGGTCTCAGACCATTCAATCTTTTCTTTTGTTACTTGGGCCTTCTTTAGGGCTTGAAGTAAAGGCTTTGTGAATGAGCTATAGTCGAAGACCCATGCCCTAACATAGTTGTATAGGCCTAGAAAGCTCTGCATCTGTTTTATCGTGTGTGGCTTAGCTGTGTTCAGTATGGCTTCAGCCCTTTCTGGGGTCACTCTCTTTCCTTCATGTGAGATCAGCTGGCCTATGTACAGCATTTCCTGTTGACAATATTGTAACTTTTTCTTGTCAACCATATATCCTTCCTCAGCCAGTATAGTCAATAGCTGAACAGAATCGTACCTGCATTGCTCTTCTGTTGTGCTGCAAATTAAGATGTCATCCACCTATTGCAGGACAACACCTTTTAGTGCAATATTGCTCAAGTCCATCTGCAGGACTCCATTAAAAATAAATGGAGACTCACAATACCCCTGGGGTAGTCTCGTGCTTTTCAGGTGCATCTGTCTGAATGTAAATGATGTCAGATCTTGTGAGTCATGGTGCAACGGGATTGAGAAAAATGCATTTTTCAAGTCAATCACCATGAAATATTTTGCCTCAATGGGTATATTACATAGGATTGTAGCCGGGTTAGGGACTAGAAGGACTCGGCCTTAATAATATCATGTATTGGCCTTAGATCTTGGTTTAAACGCCAAGACCATCCCTTTGATTTTTTGATCGGATAAACCGCAGTATTGCATGATGATTCTGAAGTCACTAAGATGCCTTGCTCCATCATTGCAGAAATTGTCTTAAAAATCCCCTCATCGGCCTCTCTGGACATGGGATATTGTCGGACTTTTGGTAGAATTGCTCCTGGTTTCAATTTAATCTTCACTTCTCCAAACCCCTTCAAGAAGCCTACTTCATAGGGTCCTGTAGTCCATACTGAGACAGGCACCTGGGCCATGTCATCATCAAAATATTGAGGACGGTTTTGTGCCAACATCATTTGCTGAGGCACTTCTCTTTTGATCATTTTTACCCAAAAGGTGAGACTCACTTCCACCATTGTCTCTCCCATATCTGCATGTTCTTCAAACAGATCGTCATGGGTGACGTCAGTCAATCTATATCCTTCTTCATTGGCAATTACTGCACACCATTGTCGGCCCTCATCATCATACTCATCAATCAAGGCCATTCTCCCTCGTACTGCAACTGTGTGTATCATCAAGGGAAATACTTGTCCCGTTTCCTTGTGCATCGGTATTCTTGGTCTGAATAGGAATTCATCATGGGTTCTCATGATTCTGTCTTCAAGGCCTGGCAGTCCTGCCATAAGCACTCACATACCATATGCAAATATTTCTGGCTCTAATGGTATAGCCCTCATGGCTGTGTGTCCCGCGTATGCTCTGATAATTTCGTATACATTTGAATAGTGATTTCCTGGAGTTGAACATATTATGCCCTCCTCTGTGAACAAGGTTTTCATATTTAACTTTGTCATTAAATCTCAACCCAAAATGTTTACTGGAGTCTGACGTGAATATAGTAAAGGCGCATTTATTTCACATTCTCCTATGGAGACTGGAAGTGCATTTGTGAAGGGAACACGACTTGTAGCTCCAGTAAAACTCTGAGTATTTATGGCCTCGCTGGACAAAGAAAATTTGCCTTCATGTATGCACGAGTGTGTTGCACCCCCGTCAACTAGGAAGGAATATTCTTTATCCCCTATAATGACATTCACCCTAGGTTCCCTGTGAGGGTCTGGTGTCACTGATAGGATAGAACACATCAGGGTTCCCAGTGAGCTGTCATATTCCATTTACAAATTCGGCCCACTGTGTGCTGGTGGATTTCCCCCATTCCCATTGTTACTTCCCATTCCAGCTTTTGTGGTCTGCCCTGTGCTCATCGTCTGTGATAGTTGCATTGGCGCCTGTTAGGATTGTCCTTGTGGAAAATTCCCCATATTCTGAGGTTGCACACCTTGTTGCATTCCTGGCGATTGTTGTTGCACCTTGTGATTCTGTGCAACACTCTGCTGTAAAACTGCAGGTGGTTTTGCCATGCCTGCTCCTGTCCCTAGGCCATTCTGAACCATGCCTTGGTTTCTGCATGTGCGCGCTAAGTGCCCTGTCATTCCACACAACCAACAAACTGGCAGTGGTTGGATCATTTGCCCATTTGACATATCTTGATTGCCATTTTGCACATTCTGGAACCCTACTTGTATACTCTGGAAACCTCCCTGATTACTCTGCCATCCTCTTCCCCTAAATCCTCTTCCCCTGGGATAAAACCCAGTACTGCCCTGACTATTCTGCTGTGGGTTAGTCACCTGCTGCATGCTCAATTCAGTTGCGCTAGTTATCATGGCTCCCTCAAGAGCATATTTTGACAATTTCCTGAATACACTGCCCCAGGGGTACTGTGATTCCCCTTCAATTGTTAATAGCGTCCTCCAGATGGACTTGGGTAGTGTCCAACTCGAAAGTGCAATAATTCAGTATGTTGATGACATTTCGGTGTGCAGTAAGCAAGAAGAAAGATGTAGAGAAGACTCAGTTAAACTCATGTTCATACTCTCAGAGAAAGAATATAAGGTAGACAAGGACAAATTGTAATACTGTCAGGAATAAGTCTTATACTTAGGACAGTAGATCTCTCATGAAGGGAGAAAAGTGACACTTGAAAGAGCAGAAGCAATTATGAAAACCGTAACACCTAAAAAAAGAGGGAAATGCAGCAGTGTCTAAGCTTATGCAATTACTGCTGGGCCTGGAATTTTGACTGTAGCACAATCATTCAGCCACATTTAAAACGACTCAGGGAAGCACAAGAAGATAAGAGCACAATAACATGGACAGATGAGATGATTAAAGGGTTTGAATAATTTAAAAAGGCGATCAGTACAGCCCCTGCATTGGGGATCCCAGATTACAATGACAAATTTTATGTATTCTCCCATTCAATTGTTATGACAGCATTTCTCACACAGAAGATGACATTAGGACATGGACATAAACCATTGGCTTACTACATTTGGATTTTAGATGCAGTTCTGAAGGGACATTATCCCTGTTAGCAATCTTTAGCAATCTTTAGCTGCTGCTGCATAAACAAATGAAAAACGATTCAACTATAACTACGGGGTTCCATATAATGTCATTCGTCGAGCATGCATTATTTGCAATCTTAGAGAAGTCAGAGAGCACATTGACCGCAAAAAGTGCATTGCGGTATGAGGTGATTATTTATAACAGTGCAATGGAAATTGTCAGACGTAAGAAGTAAGACAGTGAATCCACCAATGTTTATAGCAGAACCAGTAAGAAAGGATAATTCTGCTGTTCATATTGCAGAAGTGAATGTCTGGTACAGTGTGTCTGTTGTTATAAAGAGTGTTTTCTCATTTCATGCCATGTCACCCATTCTGTCTTTGCTTTCTTCTCTCCACCCATCTTCCCATTGTCGACTTCATTTTGCCTGGCTTTCTTGCTTCCTTAAATGCACTTATGGTTGCTTACTGTTGGAAGAGTTATGTTCAATAATCATAGGTAGTGAAATGTAATTTCTTTTACCATATTGAAGTTTTATTTGCATTTTGATGGCAGGCAGGAAATATGATTAGGGCTTTGGATGAGTGCTTGAATTCTGATTGTGTTCACCCTTTAATTTCAATGTTTAAATGGTAAGTAATATTTTTGGTAAACTAGGAATGCATTTGTTGTATTAATTTCTTTTTGTTTCTCAGAGTTTTTCTGGTTACGACATATTGGTAATTTTCAATTCTTCCAGCCCTAACATGTGTCAGATATTTAAACAGCATTGGCATTCCATATGTTGAATCGCATAGATACTTTTCAATTTTTAGATTCTTCTTTTTAATGATGATTTTTTTCTTTTGAAGATTCAATGCTGATGCCTGCAAAGAAACCAAAAGGTAGCTAGAGAGACAACACTGATAACTACACAGAAGTACAGTTTATATTAATCATTCTTTTAAACATGTCATATATCTTCAGAAAAAATTGTTATATGCATTCTTGAATATAGTCAGTGCTGTACAGCGTGAAAGAGAAACTACAGATTCTTAGAAATAAGACATCAGATTGGCCTAAAAAATAAACCAGCCAAGTATTATGCACAAATAAAATACAAATAAAACGGGGAAATGCAAAAGAATCTGCTACTGTGAAAACAAATATACTTAGAAGTTAGTTTTAAAGCAAGAAACCTGCAAACAATTGTTGGCAAAAGAATGTATTCCCATCAAGTTTTTTTTTCTCCAATCTAAAGAAAGCCCATTTTCTTTGAGCTGATTAGAGAAAAGAAGGACATTGGGATATTTTAGCCACAAAATTTTCCATCTAAAAAGGAAAAGCTTTATTTTGGTTTTGAATCACTTGAAGTTGTTGAAATAGTTAACAGTGGCTACTGCAAAACTGTGTATCTATCAAGAAACGTACACCCACATTACTTTGTACAATCTTCAGTTTTGAATCTATCCATACTTCTTGTATCAAATGAGTTTTCTAATTAAGAACATAACTATCAGTAAACAGATGTAACATTTGAAATTACTGAATTGGATAGAGGCTTTAAAGTAAAAAGAAAAAGTGCCATAAATTAACACAGACATATGTCTACTTCCAACATTGAAGAAATGGCAGTGTTCATCCATGTGTAAAGTGTGAAAGAAATCTTGCACAATTTGTATGTCTTCCTCACTTCTTTTCATAAGATTGACAGTATCAAAAGGAAGATGACAATCCTGCAGAATGTGGATCAGTGTGAAATATGTGAAAGCATAACTACACAGCAAAATACTTTGGCAAGTCGTGCCAAAGGAACATGTAGTAGCAAGTTCCATCATATCTTCTCATGATTTTATATTTCTGAAAAACAACATTATTTGTGTCTTTCATTTCTCAGTGAATTCCTGACTTCTTTCATAAGGGTCATCACAAATCCTATGCTTTCAAAGGAAGTTACCCTTGAAAGGTTTGGCAAAGGAATGTCTGTATTTGACTCAGTTGCCTGAAAAAGTTTGCATGTCTTGCCTTTGCACTTTCCATAAGTGGCAAATACAGAAGGTGGATATTGTTAAGGAAGTGTATGATGTAAGAAGAGATACTTGGAAAGCACTGTATCTTGATTTTCTTGTGGAAGATAGTTTTGATCACAGTGAAGGACCAACAATGTGTAAGTATAGTTTCTGTAGTTGCAAGAATCATTCTATACCTTCCTTGTCAAGAGCTTGAATGTTAAGTCATGAGAAAACTGGTGTATTTGTCACTTGAGTTGAAAGTTACTGTTTTGATCTGTTTAGTTGCGTTGCACTTAGAATTTGAGTATTACATATCAGCTTCAGGATTCTCTGTTTGTCTTGCTGAATGGAGCAGCCACAAAAGACAAAACCATATGTGGTACTCAACAATCATGATACTCTTTTCTTTAAAAAAAAAGAAGTGCTCAACATTACCTTACAATGTAATTCATTACTGGAAATAATATGCCATTGAACTAAAACAAAACACAAAATGACAGTGAAGGACATATTAGATGGAAACAGGGCACAAAGTTCAGTCACTGTAATATGCAATATCGATGCTTTATTTGGGTTACATTTATAGATAAACTCCACAAGATCAACCCATCCATATTTTGAACGACCTAAAGTCACACAACCCAGTAGGAGTAGCCACGAATAGCAACATGGACCAAGCAGCCAAATGTCCTCTGTAGTAATGTTTTGAATATCTCTATTTATTTTAACGTAATTCAGAGTGAATGAAAATGTATGAAAAAGTAACAAAACTAACATTGTGACTGCCTCCATTTTTTTGGCAGCATAGAAGTTGTTACTCACCACTGCATGTTCCTGCGACCAGTGGAATCTGACAAACAAGTTTGAATTTGGTATTTGGAGCAGCGTAAGAACTTGGACATGCGCTCTGTAAAGTATATATTCTTATTGTAGATGAAGTTAGCGCGGTATCTAATCTGATGTTAACTTCTGCCCATTTCAAAATGCAAGATGTATTAAAGATTGACTGTGAAACTGATTTGATGAAAACATGCACTTAGTTTTAGTATCTTCCATAGCTAACTCCCATGAAAGGACAACCAGTCTTCCAGACTCTTCATTCCAAAGATGCTTGGAACTCCACTTACAGTTTAGGTAATGTAAACATTTGGAGTTATTTCCAGTACAATGATCCTACTGTCAACATGATGCAATCTGTAGACTCTGAATACGCAGACATGTTTAAACGTGTTTGAGGGGTGTTAAAAAAGATCTGCAAATGATACTAATTTGAAGCATGCACTGGCCCACACGTTATCCTGTATTTACAGGAGAAAACAATGATGGGCTCAATTTAAGTCCCTGGAGTTTAAATAAAGGTGCTAAAGACAGTTGTAAATGTGTTATATCTGTCTCCTCAGGACCTTTATTTTTGCTCATGGGTCATTTTTGTGTTTTTTTAAGATAGATGGGGAATGTGAGTTATGTTTCCGTCTCACCTTTCCCCTCTGCCTCCAAAAACCACGAGGACATCTTCATGCTGGTGTAAAACCAATGGATTCCTTTAGAACCTGCTTGATTTTTACACGAACTAACAACTGGTGGAATCTATAGGAATACACTGTAATGCTATCTATAACCTAAATGGCAGGCACTATTTACTGAATTTGCACCTCCAGGTTCAGAAGCAATGGCAGATGTGACTGCATATACACCTTTCCTTTTGACCTCAGAGCACAAATGTGACCTGTTTTCATATAAGTGTACATGAAACGGCTCCATTCCAAGACAATTTAAGCAAATAATTTAAGTAAGCCACAGATCAATTATTTATGTCAACCCTAGCAGAATGCGATCAATTTAAATTCACAGTGTTGAGCTTTGAAAATGCAACCATTATTGGCATGAACATTTTTGATATTTTAAATGGTTGCACTATTCCCTTAAAATGTAATAAACATGCAAATGCTATGTGATTCTGTTGAAAAGTCTATTTCTCAAACAGCTTGCATAGACACTGTTTTAAGACTTTGGCCTGATTTACAAAAAAGAAATGTAAATGGGAAAGTCCCATTGAAAATACTTGTGTAACTCAGGCCCTTTGCATCCAATGTCCAGTTATGTAAATTGTGTACTGTGGATTGCTTTAAAAACTCACCAATAAAATTGCAAAAGTAATTCAAAAGCAGTGTACACCTGGCAAGAAGCAGCACAATTTTATTCAGTGCCCAGGCGCAGCTGGGAAATCAAAATTCACACAGAATGCTGAACAGAACTGCACTGTCCAAAAAACACCCCAAAATAAAAAAGCTTTTATAATCATTTCAACTAATTAACATCAAAACACATTGACACATTCTGTCCATCCTTCGAACGAAGATAATTATAGCAAAAACGCCATTCCCCTATATCGGGCATACATTAGCCTGCAATGATTTGGTCTTGAAAATCTTACACTACCCTAGACACCCACCATGATGTGAGAGTCCAACCCACAATTCCCATATCATGAAGCCAAGGCATTGAAAGATTTGGGATGACTAGCAGATCTTTATTCATCTGCAGCCGATCATCCCCATCCGCTTCCCATGAGAATCCTACGGATCATGACACTGAAAGAGCCTTGAACTAAAGACAAGTTACTGTTTTAATGTTGCATTTTAAGAACACTTCAAACTGCTTCCCAGGCTGAGTTGTGCAAAGGGGCAATGGGAAACCACCATTGGCACCCTGAAACTGCAACCAGACCAGTTTCATAACTAATATGCCAAATTATTAAATGAGGTTATGTTCACTCTCTTTCCCCTGCACCTGTGAGCGTGGCTCTGTGACCTCAAAAGTATCTTAAATTGTTCAATCTTTCCCTTTTGTACGATCCTGGGAATGTGTACTTTTGCAATGTGCCTTCAGCCCCTGTAACTGCTAACCAAATTAAAATGTGTGAGTTCAGTTCTACTAACGGGGCATGCTTTGAGGAAGGACTGTTTGCAGCACCTCAACCTAATGTTAAACCCTGAATACTTACCTGTAACCTATCTTTGTAATTTATATTCTATCTACTTAAAATTCAGTTGTTCAGTGCATTCTCAAGTCTAACATATAAAATTATTTAACCAACAGTCAGTCCCCCCTCTTTAAGTGTGCTATTCCCGCAACGGATATGCACCTCTTTTCTACACTGATTTTGTATTTCCACCACATTATTCCCCCTTTTATTGAATTATCACTAACTACCTTTTTTCTTCCCCTCTTTTTCTGCTACCCTCTTTTTTTGGATCCCTATATTGTTTAATCTCGTCATATCATCTTCAGCTTCTTCAAACTCTCCAATGAGTCCCCTACCCATATACACCCATGTCCATCCTGAAGACATGAGATCCAACATTCCTCATAGTTTTCCCCAGGCTGTGTTGTAACCTGACCATCAAAATAATCACCTGCATTTCCCTCGTACCCTTCTCTTTTTTATTAACCCTATCAACATTCAGGGTCAGCATACATTTTCCTCTTCATATGTTAGTATGAAGCCTTAAAATCCTCTTGTCAATGCAGAAGGTGACGAGCATGAAGGCCAGCACAGGGACAGTCACTTTGAATACTCCTGAGAGCACAGTAGGCACCCAGACAAAAAGGGTGTCAGTTATATATCTCTTCTTGTCAGTTATATATTCTCTTATCAGCTTCTTGGTTTCACTTTCTTGGGCCATGCAATCATGTTGCACATAGTTATCTGTATAAACTTCCTCCCCGTCATCCACTCACTGCACAGACACACTTGTTCCTTGGAAAAGATCCCTAGTTTTGCAGAGGGATAGGTGCATTTAGCATCCTGCTTCCTTATATGATACAGCTTGGGGTAGGAAAAGCTTAGTTGCTCCTATTACATGTGGGATTAGTGAGCAATTGTAAAATGTTCTGCTTGCTCTTTCTCTTCACAACCGTAACATTTCATCACTCCAGACATTCCCAGATGTTAATTCCTGCCCCTTTTCAGTGTCATGATGGAACTCTTCCTCATTTAAAACACTTCTTTGGTTTCTCTTCACACTATTGTTCGAAGATACAACATGTCTTTCTTTAAAAAAGCATAATAACGATTTTAGTCTTATACCAATGCATACTATCATTATAATACTCCAAAATGTAGAAATCTTTTGTCATTTGTTTATAAAAAAACATTGGGCCTCATTATGAGTGTTGCGGTAAGGCAGCACGGTGCCGGTAGTGCTACCGGCGCTGTTGTTACCTCGCCGCAACATTACGAGTTCTGCTTGCGGGGGCCAGTCTGCACGCCTGGTCAGACCAGACGTACAGAGCAGCACCCTCAAGCAGTATCAGATGGCAGCAACGGCCCCGTTATTAATGGGGCCATTGCTACCATCATCCCCATTCCCATTGAGCCCTATGCGAGCTCAAATGGGAATGGGGACGTACTGGGTCCGGGTCCCGCAAATGGGAATTACCGGGCCCTCCAAGGTTGGAATGGCCCGGTAATTCCCATTTCACGGGACCCAGACCCGAATTTGGGGGTAGCTATGCCCTTAATAAGGGCATAGCTACCCCCAAACTCGTAATGAGGCCCATTGTCCTCAAAAATACCCCTTCCTTCTCCATTTGTTGGTCTTCTGTAAAGTCTTATTGATGAAAAGAAAGTTAATGAAAGTTGTGTTATACGTCCCATCATGTTACACTCTGCCCTCTTCTCCGGGGGAGCTGGTGCTCTTGTTCCTATGTACGTCGCTGATGTGGACCCATCCCCATGACCGATGACCTTGACCACTGTTGGTGTGGCATACGTCACAGTGTGTCGCCCAGTGCAGCATTCCTCCTTCCACTTCCAAACATGGTTTTTGATGCGGAATTTGTTGCCAGGATATAGAAGTACTGCTTGAGGACGGCCCCTTATTTGTTCATCTGGCTGCTCAGTTTGTGTCCTTGTGTTGCTCTGTTGAGCTATATGTTTAGTAGGTTTGGTGAGGTACATATAGAACTCTCCCCCAAGATTTTTGCAGAGGAGTTAGTGTCATAAATTGTTCATTCGGGAGATATTAGGTGTATGCATTCTCTGACCAGTAACACTTTCTGTGGAGTAAAGTTTTGATCTCCTCCAGGTGAATTGAATAAAGCAAAGCAAGCACAAGGCAAGCAATAGAGTCAAGACTTGCCAAGCGTAGACATTAGCTTAGCTAAGTGTTTTTTTTAATAAGCCATTCATTCTCTCTGCCATATCGCTGGCCTGAGGGTGGTAAATTGTACATAGTTTGTGCCTAATTCCTAAAAGTGCAGTTATTTCCCCAACCAAATCATTTGAACAACATATTTTTCGTTTTTACATGCTATGTACTTAAGATCCAATGGTTTAGTGCATTCTCAAGTCTAACACCTAACATTATTTAACCATCAGTGAGTCCCCATCCCCCTTTAGTGTGCTATTCCTGCAACTGATATATGTGCACCTCTTTTTCTGCACTGAGTTTGCATTTCCACCACACTTGAATGTAGATAATTGTTTGCTGAATGCAGTTTTTGTCAGTTGCCTACACAATAGTTCAATTGTGCACATTCTGGCAGAGTTTAACCTTATTAATGAGCCTCAGATTGATGTTAGATGTTTGTTTCATGATTGTTAACTACATGTTTGTGAAAAGAGATCAGGTTCCTGTGTGTTCTTCCAATACCAACAAAGTGCCCAATTCTTAAGGATTGTGTTTATGTGTTGCACTGGTTGATATAGGCTATACTGTCTTTAAGGGAGGCATGCCATATATGGTATTGTCTCATGCGAAGAAAATGTCAGGTTTATACTTATTTGCTTTTGAAGATTGGCAGCTGATTATGCATGTGTTGAAGGGTGCAATCAGCTTTTTATGCTGTATTCGCATCACTTTGGTTTGTTGCATATGCGTGCAAGAGCGGTCTGTCAAAGAAAAAGGGAGGCTTTAAACCAGGTTTTTCAAAATTAGAAAGTCCAATTACCTCCTAAAAATGGAAAGAAGACTTGGCATACTGTGAAAAAATCTAATATGACTTAAGTAATAAAATTGGCATGGAATGCTACATAAATTCATTACTTTGTTTTTTTTCTCCCTAGGACAAGCATGACGAAAACAATAACCATTATCTCACAACATACTCTATTTGGAGGCTTCACCACTCTGAAAAACACAATTGAGCAAATGAAGGTCACGTGTACACTGCATCTGCTATTAATACAGAATCAGAATGTGCATATTACTCTAAAAACACCCAAAAAGGTGTGTATTAATTTCTTCTTATAACTATCTTGATGGTGCTAGAAATGAAAATGTAACTGTGGATTCTTACAATGTATTGTCCTATGAGT
Source organism: Ambystoma mexicanum (assembly GCF_040938575.1). NCBI lineage: Eukaryota > Metazoa > Chordata > Amphibia > Caudata > Ambystomatidae > Ambystoma > Ambystoma mexicanum. The sequence continues at coordinate 697,098,125 of NC_090935.1, read as the reverse complement.
ATATTTATAATTACTCTGCTTGTCATTGTCAGATTATTTTAAAATAGTTTTTATGCTTATCAAGATATAATCTGTGCTCATCTCACTGTGGTTCTGCTTAACTCCAGACTTTAGTTAGGAAGTTGGAGAGTGAACTTTGCTCAAGGACATCATAATACTAGTAAACAAGTGAAATGGTGTTGTGCTACAATATCAACAGGTTGAGACATAAAGAGGTATGTTATTGTGTTAATGTTGCCTATTTGAGGATGCACACTATGTCAATTTGTATTAAAACCTTTTTATGTTTGTACCAATAACATTCTATAAATTTGCTTCTTTCAATTAGTGATGAAATAAGCTTGGATATCTGGATACTCACATTTGTCATAGTTCTATAGGCAAATGGTATGACAGCACAATGCACATTCTTCTTTTAGTAAAATATGCCATTTGTCAAACATTTGTTTCTCTAAAAATATATTGTGCATATAAGTATATGTACTGATGTTCCCTAGTGCTTTCGGGTTGTATTTCTTGGTTCCATAAACATAATTTCTGTTTATACGATGAGTATTATTTCTTTATCAAATATATACCATGCTATGTGCACATAACATAGCACAGTAATATAAATGAAGGTATTGAAAAAGTGAACATTCTTTTAAGAATATTTATTAGTACTGCCAGTTTTAAACAAGTACTAAATTATGGAATTGGAAGTGTGTAGGTGCCCAGTTGAGGATGCACAGGGATTTAGAAAGGAGAGAGTCAAAAATTAGATCAATATAGTTAACTAGAGAAACTGTATGTCATTACAAACTGTTATCTTCTATTCTGATATTTTATCATTTTATTCTATGAACATATGTATTTTTATGATTCGAGAAGCAATTTAATACTATAATTATTGAAGCAATTTGATACTGAAATTATTTTTAGTAAAATAATGTATTCATTATTTTTCTATACACTATGCACAATATGATGTTCTATATTATGTTTCAATGTTCTGGTATGCATTAGGACAGACTTCTTTCAGGGGTTTCTAGAAAGAGAAACTGATACCTCTGGCGACTAGGTAGCAACACCAGCCATGCTTTGATGAACTCAGGTCAAAGAGACATTTTGTTTTATCAGAGTGAATCAGCTGAATCAAGCTAATGTGGAGGAAGGTGGGAATTCTTATCTTAGAACACTTTATACCAAAAGGACAATTTAGAGGCGGGAAGGATTAAAACAAGAAACACACTAATTTCTTTTCATGTGGTGTTTTAATCCTGCACTATGCTGTTACCTTTACTAGATGTCAAGGAAGTTTCTAAAGGGCAGATTTGAACATGGCCTAGCAGCTCTGAAACCCCAATGGTACTAGAGTAGAAGGGGCAAGCAGCACCTTAAGCCACATGTAGTGAAACTTCATCAGATGACATGTGAGGTGTGGATATACATTGTTATTTGCCTATCTGTATGAGGGGCATTTTCATGGCCTTCTGAACAGAACGAATAACAGATTCTTATTTTCAAACTCTTTGGAAAAAGATAGCAAGCCCCTGTTAGGCAGAAGCAAAAACCACCTTTGGTATAAGTCTGCACTACACAGTTTTTGGGAGCAAGCTGAGCAGCCAGGCATATCTCAAGAGGGAACGTGAACAGTAAAAGGAAGTTGCACAGAGGACTTACAATCACAGTGGTTCAAGGAGGCACTTACACTCAATGTTTATTGGTAAAACACTTATTAATTTATTATACAGTCATTTAGAAAACAGTCCCTAGAAGGAGGCAACTTAATATCATACACAAATAGACTTCAATACCAAACCAATACGTTTCTGAGTAAATTAGGCTGCCCTGACATAGGAGCAAAATGCCATTTGAGTTACTTTAAATGGGAGTAAAAAGGCATAAATTAATAAAATAGACCACAAATACTTTCTTAGGCAGTGCAAATAGTTTCAGTGCACAAGAGGACTCAATTCAGTTCAATAGGCCTAGGCCGAAGTACATTGGGCTAGTGTCTTGGATAGGAAAGAGCAGTTCTTGTAGTAAACGGTAAAGTCTTTGCCAAAGTTCTCAGAAGTAGTTTGTACAAAAAAGAATCATATGTTAGGTCACAAGCTGATTAGGCCTGTAAATTGGAAAAGTTTCAAAAACTTTCACTGCGAGAGGTAAGTTCTCTCAATTGGGTTGGCACAGTACCTTAATATGAAGAAAGGTTGCAGCTGAAGATGTTGGTTCCTGGCAGTTCCTGCAGATATCGCTGTTCCTGAGCCTCAGTCATGGGGACAAGAGGGAGGACATCGGGGGACTCCTCCACTGCACAAGGACTGGTCAAACAAGCTGGCAAAATGGAAGATCTTCGGTTCGAGTAGCTGTCGTCAAGCACACAAGCTGGTGTCCTTCCTCCTGGTTATTCCTAACCAGCTCCGAGAATGGTATAAAGGTGGTTTATGAGTTGATTGGTCCCACCAACACAAAGAAAGAAGTCATCTTTGAAGGGGCTTCTCTGTTGAAATCACCTTGGCAATTTGGACCTGCAGCAAGGCTTCACTGGGCAAACCAATGGTCCAGGAGTTGCAGCAGTCGTTCTCTTCCAGCTCGTCTTCGGTTCTTTTGTTCCAGTGGTCGACTCTGCTACCCAGTCCAAGAGACAGTTTTCTCCCTTTCATTCCAGCCTAGCTGTCACTCACCCAGCAGGGTGGCTGTCCTTGCCGGACAATCAGCCAGCCAATCATGCCAGAGCTCATTTGAGTCTCCTAGGAGACTAAACACAGGGAGTTCTGGGCACCTCCCTCACTTCCTGCTCCACCCCAGACACTCAGGTGCCAGAGATGGTCTTCAGTCTTGAAGCCCGCCAAAGGTGTACGTACAAAGGGATCAAACCTGGTTTAGCATGCAGAGACAAACTCTAGAAGGACATTTCCAAAAAGAAATGGCGAAAAAAGAAGACCGGACCTGTTTTAACCAAGGGGCTTAAGGCGCCATCTTGAAAAACACATCTCCCGCCATTTTTAGCTACCGGTGTTTGCGGTTGGTAAAAATCATTATAGTTCGTTGTAAAACCACTGCCACCAGCCATTTCGATTGGAAAGATTGTGTGTGCTGGATCTAGGAATTTAAAAAGACTAGTAAAGTCAATTTAACCTTCATTTCTATGGGAAACAGGAGTTCATCCCAGAGAAGGTATTTAAACCTTTTGGAAGTCTAAAAGACATCCTTGTGTCACTGCACCGAGGGTGCTGTGTAACACACATGAAAATATGATGCATATGGAGTTATCTAAATCTCTTTAATCAAAGAAAACAAGAGTAAAACACACATCAAAATACATGAAAAAGTGGGGAAAAAGGCTCACACTCTTTCCAGGTAAAATAATCAAGTCCTCAAAATCCAGCAACTATGCTGGGGGTCTCTAAGGTGAAGGGAATTAGCATATTTATGAGAATTCTCCCTAACAGCCCCCTTGTAAAATAAATCTAGAAAACATTCAAGTTTACCCTTGTCATGAACATGTAGTTCACCCAATCCATATTGAATTGCCTGTGTTCCTTTAGTTTTGATTTTCCTATTAGACATGCAAGACCACCAGTCCCAGAGTGCAAAGGAGAACAATGGACTGAGTTACCGATTAACTCCTGACAATGCAAAGCTCAATTAGTTAAGCATGTATGTCAAATATTGAGGGCAAGACATTGCTGTCAAGATAAATGTGTCTTTGGGCCAGCTAACCACATTGTTTTTCCTCAAGAAGTCATCTGAATGAAGCATGCATGATTTAAACACTTGTACCTATGAGTTACAGATGTCGAGAGGATTACATTCAACTCCATTGCCAAAAATGTGGCTGCCGCAGACAAGCCACAGACTCCTAATAAGTCCAAAATCGACTCCACCTAGCAACTGCAGTCTAATACTATCAATACCCCATTAGCACCCACTGCCTCACAGCTCAACTGCTCCCTAGTGAATACTAGATCATCCCTTTCATCCACTGGACATTCTAGATCTTATCACTGATATCAACCTTGACTGTTTAGCCATTTCATAAACTTGGCTCCATGTCGCCTAAAGCCCAGCACTCTCCCTGGCTATCCTGGCTGGCTACACCATACTCCTCAAAGACAGACAGGATGCTAGAGGCCGAGGAGTAGGCAGAGGAGTAGCTATCATCGCAAGGGAGTCCCTACCTATCTGAGAAATCTTGAGGGCCACCCTACCATCTGGTGAACTTCGCTCTGACAAACTCTGCCTCTCAATCACCACCACCGTTATGACCCATCTGACATATTGCACCCCTGGCCCACCATCATCCTTTGAACAAGACTCCATCCACATCCTCTACACAAACATGAAACCTGCCTCCAAGATACTTCACCTTGGAGACCTAAATCTAAGCCTTAACGATAAGGACAACCTTAATGCAGCATCACTAGCTTGCTCCTGCAAGGTCCTTGGGTTCACATATTGCATACAGCATCACACTCATGCCAAAGTACACATGCTAGACTGGATTGCAGACATTAACTGCATCATTACAGTCACCTCCAACCTACCTTGCCCATGGACCGATGCAAAATCATTCTCTACTCCAAACCTACCAAGCCCAATGTTAGCCAGGTGCAAGCATATTTCGGTGGCCGGAAAGAAAAAACTCATTGGCTCCCTATTCGTGATTGCATTACTTTCTAAACACTGGCAATCACCCTTAGATGCCTCTCCAACTCTCCACCCACATACCTCTCCCAAAAACATAAAAAAACACAATCTGCAAAAGCAACTCACTCTGCTTATTTGCACCAAGTGGCCACCCCAAGATTCAAGCGAACTAGAGTGGGTAGTTTAAGCTTACCTGTCATCAACATCAAGAGCTGCAATATGTTACCTCCAGTAATCAGAGCAGTACAATCCTACTGGGCCTTTCAGAAACACATTAAGACACTGCTATTCTCCCAGATCCCTTCATCTGACTTATCAGCAATCCTGTTTACATGGTTTGACTCTTTTTCTCTTTTTTTTCTGGACCTGGTTTGACTAAATCTGTGACAGTCACATTGATGTCTGTAGGTTTAGTGCGCTTTATAAATGCATAAATAAATCTCTCATACTTATCAGAGACTCCTTTTACCACTTCACCGCTCATCGTTTTCACAGTATCTCATTAACATTGGCCTCTATCATCCTTATTACAGTCCATGGTTAGCTGTACCCAACATTCATCACCCTTGTCACATGCGCTCATTACCATTACTAGAGCATCTCTTTTGCTTGTCACAGTCTCTCATTACACCCTATATCCCTCATCCTCACCAAATTCTCTCAGTACCCCTATTTTTGCTTATCATTGTCACAGTATCCCTCAGACTCATCAAAGTGCATCATTACCTTTATCCTGCTATACCTTATCCTCATCACAGTCCTTCATTACACACAGCATGCCATGATCCTGTACACATTCCACAATAACCCTTTATTCAGAATCCCTCAACATTTCATTTTCACAGGCCCTTATTAACTCCCAGCACCATAGCATACCTCACTGTTGTCCCAGGCTTTCATTACCTCCAGCATCCTTCATCCATCACAGTCTCCAATTAGCTGCCTGGATCCCTTATCCTTGTTATAGTCACTCATTACCCCCACAACCCTCATCCTCAACACAATCCTGCATTACCCCTGAAACCTTAATCCTTGTCCCAGTTCCTCACTACCCCTGCAACACTCAGCTTTGTCAATGTTCCTCATTACCCACACAACCATCATTATAGTCACAGTCCAGCATTACCCCCACAAACCTCATTCCCATCACAGGCCCTCAATACACCCTCAAATCTCACCCATGGCATTCCCTCATTATCATACATCCCTCATGCCTAAACTTCCTCACAGTTCTTCATTTCCATTTCTGCTCACATCCTTATCGTGGCTTTCTATTATAATTTCTGTGTACATCGTTGTCCCGATACTTCATTAATATTACTGTGTGAATCCACACACTGGTCTCCCATTACCATTGCCAAGTGCTGTCCTATTTCAGCATTACAGCTCCCATTCTCCTACTGGCCATTTCGATACCCCCCCCCCTACATGACCCCATCTCTAATTACTATCTGCATCCTTATTGTGGCCCAAAGATCCATAGTCCCAAAGTTAGAGATACACCCAAATATCGATATATAGATAAGGCCATAGATACAAGTGCCCCTAAATAGATAAACAGATAGATGGATGGATGGATAGATAGATAGATAGATAGATAGATAGATAGATAGATAGATAGATAGATAGGTAGGTAGATAGATAGATAGATAGATAGATAGATAGATAGATAGATAGATAGATAGATAGATAGATAGATAGATAGATAGATAGATAGATAGATAGATAGATAGATAGATAATCATGTACATCTAATTATGGCGTGGTTAATGCATATAAAATATCAGAACCTTATCAGCCAACCTGCTCATATTACATTGATAAAAAGATATAGGAATCCATATTTTGTAACATATGCAGGCGCTGGAAATGTGTAATATTGCGATCAAGCACAATCATATAAGTAATCAGAAAAATCCTAGTGTGTAATATTACAAATAAGCTCAAACAAATAAACAAGCTCACTACACATAATGTTTAAAACTCCAAGCAAGCACAATCATGCAAATAAACTCCTGTAAGGTGTAATAGTACACACATAATAAATAAAAACCATTAAGAAAAACACTCGTAATGTGTAATACTAGGATGACCAACAAGCATACAATTATACGATTGATTATGGGTAGATAAATAGATAGGTAGCTAGCAAAGATAGATAGATAATATGAGAAAACATGCAGTTGATACCTCTATAACTTGCCAAAGCACACTAACAAACATCCCATGATGGCCTAAGGAACATTATCAGTAATGAAACATTAACATTTGTATCATTAATACATAATAATGATGGCGATCCAAAGTTTTTCACCATTACCTAGGCCAAAAAGTGGCTTCGTCATGTCTCAACTCGGTTATGTTATGTTAACAGATTTGGAATGCGCATGTTCGCCCTCAGACATCTTGGTGCAAAGTCAAAAAGCACGGGCAGGTGAACAGCTCTGCACTAAAAGAGTAGTGTCTGTAGAAGATGGTGGAAGGGAAGGTTTTTCTCAACACATCGCAAAGCGGGAGGGAGGGCATTAAACAGTTTACCGGCTGCAAAAAAGAAGACCCGGCCACCCATTCTAGTCAAACGGGACCTAGGAACTACAACATGATGGGAGGCGGAAGACCGTAATGCACATTGGGGAAAGTAGGGCTGAAATGTGTCCTGGAAATACTCAGCCCTTTGATGATAGTAGGCTTGGTGGACTAAGCACTATGTCTTAAACTTAATCCTCTCCGTCACCGGGAGCCCTTGAAGGGCACAGAGCACAGGGCTAATGTGGGCACCACAAGGGGTGGAGGTAGCCACTCGAGCGGTTAGGTTCTGTGATAGCTGTAGGCGATGAAGAAGAACCAAGTGTTGAGCCAGGTAGAGGGCAGTGCAATAATCAATGTAACTCATAACCATGGCCGAAACCACCTGAGGATGCAGCAAAGGAGGCAAGAGAGGCAACAATGAAAAAACGAGTGCATGGTCAGCACAAAGACCATACTTCAAATAGAACAGAGGTGGTAAGAACATGTTTTTGCTAGAACAAAGGAAAATAAATCTGTTTTGCAGCACTTTATTATAGGATGAGTGAAGGTTACATCATTGGTGGATTACAGTAGAACTGTGGCCTTTTTGTTGTTTTCCTGTTAACATATATTCTGTGGGGTGCTTCTTTGAAACTAATGTTGGTATTTAAATGTTTGTATTTAACCTTTTGAAACAAGAAACTGTGCATACATGTCCCATTGCTGTTCACGCAATTTTCATTGTCATACTATGCATATTAACATAAGTAAGGCCAAACAAAACGTTTTTTTTTTTTTTTTTAAATGGAACAACTTCAAAAATCGACTTTAAAGAAAAGGCATAATAATTGCGGGCTGTGGGACAAAAGAACTGTTTAGTGTACGGAGGTTATGAGGACAAATACTGTTTGTTATATATGCTATAATGTTCTAATGTTCTTTGACTTAGCCCTAGTGGTTTTACTATTCATACATTGATAATGAACATGTTATGAAGTTCCATTAGTTTAAAATACAAGAAAAGGAAAGGCCACCCTGCAAATCAATGTATATATGATGTACTTCTCAGAATAAATGACCCTTTAGCGTTCCATGAGAGTTTCAATTCTAAATAGATCGTATAGAAGGAAGTCATTGTGTTCAGCATGATGTTACAGCAACAGCAACTCTGAATGGTAAGCAATTGTGCAGTGATGGCTTAAAATACAATAAAATATTGCATTGTACTTTGTTTTGTTTTGACTTGCTCAAGTGCCAGAAGGCAGGGTTTACTCTCTAAAAACAGTACAAATAAAATGAAATACTTGTAAGAAATGGATGACTTACCACCGTTTGATCTATTGCACCCACTGCGCTCTGGGATGGAAATGTTGCTCGGCAATGAAGACACTTTAAAAGATTACACAGCTCCAGTGTTCCAGTAATAACTCAATAATCATCTACTCTCTGCGATAAAAGTGAAACATACCAATTTTGGTCGTGTTTGTGCTGCTCTGTGGTTCACATTACAGTGCAGTGCTTCCATTCTAGAATAAATGCTACTCAAGCAGGGGTTTGTCAGGGCAATTTACAGGTCACATCAAATGTATCAGAAAGTATATCATGGACTTTTGTATTGAAGACTCCAGTTGTGACCAGGACATGTTTTGAGTTAATTCATGTTAAAACATGCATCACTCTTTACATCAGTCTACTTTATTTTTGTATTCCATATCGTCAGATTTCATATAGTCAGGGTAAAAGGCTCGACAATAAGCATTAAAGGTAATCAATACTTTGTGCCCCATTGTATGTGAATTGCCAAAAGCCAGCACTTTTTCCTTTACAAATGAGCCCTCCCTAGGTTCAAATTTCTTCTCATGGTGATAGTGTGCTCTAAGCACAGGAATGCACTGCATTGTCATTTCTCTGAAGGCTCCGGTATTACGCACTCCTTCTCATGGCACACAGGAATTTCTTAATTCTTACGCTGCATGAAAATAGCGTGTTTAAGGTTTCTTTCTTATAACGAATTTGGAGATCTGACTCCTAGTTCCAAAATACACTGATGCCTTTTTCCAGGTTCCCGGGGTGTAAAAATAAGCTGTGGAGCCAAGGCATAAAGATTTTACATTTTTGCTTTTTGGCTGTGAATGATGTTCCTCCATGTGATCCTTAAAGCGACTCTTAATGCCATGAAAAGCAAGCCTAAGGAGAAGACAGTTAAACAGTGCCTTCAATGCATGCCTTGCTTTTTTCTGATATTTGAGGCATTGTTAAAATCCTCTTCAAATAATGCTGTTTTCTTTTAGTACCATGTTTTATATATGATGCCTGGAAGCACCTGTGTACAGATGCCATACAAATGTCCAATAAAATAAAAATACAAATCAAATATTCAACGAATAGTTGCCCAGAACACGTTCTATTTATGTATGGAACAGTGCTGAATGGATAAAAATCAGCTCAAACAGACATCCTTCCAGATAACAAACCAAAGATGTAGCAAACTGCCAATGAGGGGATGGGACAAACACATACAAGGCATATACAACAGAACCTCATATTTCCAGCACCATGGAAGGAGTAGGACGTTTTCCTGCTACACCCTAAGCATCTACAAATAATCCTGATTAAGGTGTTGTTCGGGCAGCAACAGCAAGAGCATCAAGCTGTCCTTCAGACACTGATGGAAGCCCACAAACCTTTCCTATATCCGTCCTGCAGTCAGAACCTCAGCCTGCACCCCAGCACTCCTGCTGACAGCCCATCAGCCTGAACACCGGCCCCCCACCCCACAGGCGACAGATAACCCTGCAATAAAGGTGGTGCTTGAGCACCAGACAGGGGGGCACACCTACCAATTGCGGAAATAAGGGATGTGGGCCGGGACACGCCCCTGGCAGGGAACAAGCAGGGAACAAGGGCGGACACGCTATATGGACACAAGGGAACCGGCCATGTAAAGGCAAGGGAGGCAAAATTGCAGGTATGCACACTTTATATGGGCCCCACAGGTGGGCCTCACCGCGTGGACCATATTTGAGGACATGGCCCGTGCGCCGTGGCTCCAAGGCAGTTTTCAAATCACCCCTTGGCCAGTGGGTAGGGGAATAAAGATGCAGAATGGAAGGGCGCTCCAAGAAGAGCCAATCCGATGGTAAGCTTTGGTGTCCCTGGTAAGTAACAAGCCTAGAGAGTGTCCACAATAGTGTTTGCGAAGGTTAACATCTGGCATGTGCGGTGCAAATGTCTCCCTTCCCACTAGTTCAGGGTGTCTTGTGTTTTTTTCTTTCTGGTGCTGGTCAACGGCAGACGAATAAACCCCCAGAGGTCAGCACAATTTGTGTTATTACTAATTGCAAACTATTTGCTGAGCAGGAGCAAGAGGCAATGTGGCACCACACGGGGGAGGGGATGAGCCCAGAGAGGGCAGGTCTGTTTGCTTCAATCATGTCTAATTATAAGGGTATGACATGGTTTAACCAGTCAGCTTTGTGAGAACCGAGAAGACGTGAAGTCCGAAGCAAAACTGCTTCCAATTGCATACATATTGTATTAGCAATATAAAAAGTACTCTCCTCTGTGAGCCAGTTTGTCAGCTCTCATCCATCATTTCTGCTCCGCTACGCTGTTTGATTTGTGCTTACCCAGCTGTAATAAACAACATAATGTCTTGACTGGTGTGCACCCCTTTTTGGACTACTACTTGTAACTTAATTATTAGAAGCCCTAGTGGACCCCCAATACAAAGCCGTAGCCGAGGGCTTCTGAAGCAGTGCTACTACTGGAATAGGGGAAAGGACAGTGGTATTGGCGATCAGTTGCATGCCGCTCACTGCCTTGATCTGACCACAATCTTCAGCCTCTTGGCAAAATGTGAATGATTCTCTTGGCCTGACAGGCATACTGTAACATTCACCCTCCTGTTGAATTTGTTAACAGTGCCCCATGTCTATGCAACAGGCACATTTCAGCACACTGTGACCTTAGTACATGGCATCACTCAGCAAGAATGCTGTCATAGGTGGTGTACACCACAATGATACTCATACACCACCACATTGCATTCCTCAATTACCATATGAAAACATTGGATCAGAGCTGAATTGTATGCTATAGTGGGCTTTCCCAACATGATTGAGCCTCTGTACATCACACCTTGTCTGACCCAGGTTGTATGTGAGGATAGTCTTTGATGCTGACCTGTTCTTCACTCTTCAAACAAGCGTAGGTCAGATAATCCAGCTCCA